>NC_047016.1:4914806-5514806 GCF_902652985.1 Pecten maximus
ATAACTAAATGTATATACATTTGTATAACCATTTAATTGATTTTTATGTATATTTCACTGTCGGTAAGAGACAGAGTTAGCGTGTTCGTCAATATAACGGTATTATTAATATAGTGAGCTTATTCGTACTATACCGGGTAATATGCGGATATAGTAATCTTATTCTTACTATAACCGGGTAATATGTGGAGATTGAGTTGGCTTATTCTTACTATAACCGGGTAATATGTGGAGATTGAGTTGGCTTATTCTTACTATAACCGGGTAATATGTGGAGATTGAGTTGGCTTATTCTTACTATAACCGGGTAATATGTGGAGATCGAGTTGGCTTATTCTTACTATAACCGGGTAATATTTGGAGATAGAGTTCACTTATTCGTACAATACCGAGTGATATTTGGAGATAGAGTTCACTTATTCGTACAATACCCAGTACTATTTGGAGATGGAGTTGGCTTATTCGTACTATACCGGTAATATGCGGAGATAGAGTTCACTTATTCGTACTATACCGGGTAATATGTTTCCTTTCACAGCTATCCTACTTTTGCTGACGATGAGATTGTGTGGAGGCCGTATACCCCTACATCTAAAAACTACTTGTCCATCAATGACGGTAGCCTAGCAACAGGTGATGCCAGCTCGTGGCCATTCCGTCAGCTGGAACTTCTATGGTTCGATCTTTTACCATCACTTGGCGTAAAGATGACATCGGAGAAATCAGATGACAGCCACCCTGATATACCGCATAACGGATGCATTACTAACTATGGTAACCGCCAGGAAATAATATAGTCCAGTTTTTCATTAAGATAATAGAGGTTTATGAATGTTTCCATCCATGCTGTAAATGTTTTCTCGGGTTTACCAGGCCAATCATTAATATTTACATTTTTATTGTGAATAATCTCATTTTTAAGGCTAAACCTACAGTATACCATATATTAGTTAACTATGAAATTCCTGTGAACCAAATCTCTACCGACAACTTTAAATTAAGGCTGCGAGATTTCATATTTACTAAAGCTATATATCATATATATTTCAATAATTTTCAGCTGAAGAACAATGGGGATTATCACCATCCCAGGTAGGTTGGTTGTTTACGTTGATTTTATATTTCGTTAGCTATACGACCTTTACCGAAGGTGGGCCATGGTACAACTATGTGGCTATCTAGTAGTGTAGTGTCCTTACAAGGGTAAAGATAACTCGTGTTCGTACCAGAGATCCCAGCGGGTACCCGGGGCCCACCATTGTATGATCATTATAGGATCTATATCGGACTGATATTTGTCCTACTTTTCTCATATTCCCATTGTCTTCCTGGTTGAAATCAATAGCATCCAACATCGGATATTTGAGGAAGATTTAAAAAGAAATTTCTGATGAATGGTTAAGCTGTTAAAATTTAAAATGGCTGTCGACCATTTTGCCTTTCCATCGAACATGAACATGCACAACTAGAGACCACGGGGAACTTACATATGAATTTTGAGAACAAATCCTCGGGTACTTTTCAAGAAATGACGTTAAAAATGATTCCTTACAGACAGACGGCGGATAAATGCCGATTTCAATAGCCATTTGATGATGGAAGACTTAAGATATTTGAAAAATATAGATCAAAAATACGTGTCTACATGACTACATACTGTTTACTGCTAACTATATACTGCTTACTGGGCAGGAAACAGTAATCATTTAAATGTAATTAAAATACACGTAGAACAAAATGTAGGTAGTAAGAAGGAGACTTTCACATACAGAATTCCATTAGTAACCATTTTAGGTATAGATTGTTATTGACATTGGGGTTACGGATTTCATCCGCAAAAATCTATTACAGCATTAGGTCTCTCCCCAGGATCGCTATATTGTATGACTCTGTCTCTTTTGGAGAAACCGTGACCTTGACAGCTTGTTTATGTGGATGGGTTATTATAACACTGTGACCTTGACAGCCTGTTCGTGTGGATGGGTTATTATACCACTGTGACCTTGACAGCCTGTGTGTGTGGATGGGTTATTATAACACTGTGACCTTGAGTCTGTCTGTGTGTATGGGCTATTATAACACTGTGACCTTGACAGCCTGTCTGTGTGGATGGGTTATTATAACACTGTGACCTTGACAGCCTGTTCGTGTGGATGGGCTATTATAACACTGTGACCTTGACAGCCTGTTCGTGTGGATGGGTTATTATACCACTGTGACCTTGACAGCCTGTGTGTGTGGATGGGTTATTATAACACTGTGACCTTGACAGCCTGTCTGTGTGTATGGGTTATTATAACACTGTGACCTTGAGTCTGTCTGTGTGTATGGGTTATTATAACACTGTGACCTTGACAGCCTGTTTGTGTGGATGGGTTATTATAACACTGTGACCTTGACAGCCTGTTCGTGTGGATGGGTTATTATAACACTGTGACCTTGACAGCCTGTTTGTGTGGATGGGTTATTATAACACTGTGACTTTGACAGTCTGTTCGTGTGGATGGGTTATTATAACACTGTGACCTTGACAGTCTGTTCGTGTGGATGGGTTATTATAACATTGTGACCTTGACAGTCTGTTCGTGTGGATGGGTTATTATAACACTGTGACCTTGACAGTCTGTTCGTGTGGATGGGTTATTATAACACTGTGACCTTGACAGTCTGTTCGTGTGGATGGGTTATTATAACACTGTGACCTTGACAGCCTGTTTGTGTGAATGGGTTATTATAACACTGTGACCTTGACAGTCTGTTCGTGTGGATGGGTTATTATAACGCTGTGACCTTGACAGCCTGTTCGTGTGGATGGGTTATTATAACACTGTGACCTTGACAGTCTGTTCGTGTGGATGGGTTATTATAACACTGTGACCTTGACAGTCTGTTCGTGTGGATGGGTTATTATAACACTGTGACCTTGACAGCCTGATGTGTGTGTATGGGTTATTATAACACTGTGACCTTGACAGCCTGTTTGTGTGGATTGATTATTATAACACTGTGACCTTGACAGCCTGTTTGTGTGTATGGGTTATTATAACACTGTGACCTTGACAGCCTGTTTATGTGGATTGGTTATTATAACACTGTGACCTTGACAGCCTGTTTGTGTGGATGGGTTATTATAACACTGTGACCTTGACAGCCTGTTTGTGTGGATGGGTTATTATAACACTAATCTTATATGCTTCATTACAGTTAGAGGCCCTCCTCTTCAGTCTTATCCTGGGCACGCTCTTCCTGCTTGTCATCGTCACTGCCCTGTTCCGAATCCTCTGTCATTTCCGTGGTAGGAAATTCATCAAGGCGCGAGGTCGAGGAACACACAAAAAACCAGCACCAGCGGAAAATTCATCAAACCACATGGAAACACTGAGCCATGTAATTATCCCAAACCATACAGGACTACAGAACAACACAAGATCGCGAAATCATACCGAAAACGATACGGGGACACACTGCCATAACATAAACTCAACAACACCCCTGTAATCATCGTCTTGTCACTCAGGAATTAGTAATTCACATGAACGGAGGGTAAAAAGTTTCGTTACTCAGCAGGTTGTGTAACAGAGTCACATAGGTGCCGGTGAAATTAAAGCTGTCCTCATGAAAGCAACCCTTGATACTTCCATTTTACAACGATGGAGTACAAAACTGTCTCCGCTATTTGGATTTCTTTGCTGAAGTAAAGTAATACGGTAGTTCAAATGTTAACTTAGACATACTGACCAATAATGAGCAGAGAACCCAGACAATCTTCAGCAAACTCGCATAAAAGAGGTACTACACCCAATCACATGGAGGTACTACAACTGATCATCCGGAACATACACCCTTACACTTTCATTCTGTCGTGTATATGTCGGTCAGTGACGGGGTGTTGACATACTCTCTTCATTCGGTCGTGTATATGTTAGTCAGTAACGGGGTGTTGACATACTCTCTTCATTCTGTCGTGTATATGTCGGTCAGTGACGGGGTGTTGACATACTCTCTTCATTCGGTCGTGTATATGTTAGTCAGTAACGGGGTGTTGACATACTCTCTTCATTCTGTCGTGTATATGTCGGTCAGTGACGGGGTGCCGACATACTCTCTACATTCTGTCGTGTATATGTCAGTCAGTGACAGGGTGTTGACATACTCTCTTCATTCGGTCGTGTATATGTTAGTCAGTAACGGGGTGTTGACATACTCTCTTCATTCTGTCGTGTATATGTCAGTCAGTGACAGGGTGTTGACATACTCTCTTCATTCTGTCATGTATATGTCAGTCAGTGACGGGGTGTCGACATACTCTCTTCATTCCGTCGTGTATATGTCAGTTACGTGACGGGGTGTTGACATACTCTCTTCATTCTGTCGTGTATATGTCAGTCAGTAACGGGGTGTTGACATACTCTCTTCATTCTGTCGTGTATATGTCGGTCAGTGACGGGGTGTTGACATACTCTCTACATTCTGTCGTGTATATGTCAGTCAGTGACGGGGTGTTGACATACTCTCTTCATTCTGTCATGTATATGTCGGTCAGTGACGGGGTGCCGACATACTCTCTTCATTCTGTCCTTATATGTCGGTCAGTGACAGGGTGCTGACATACTCTCTTCATTCTGTCCTGTATATGTCGGTCAGTGACGGGGTGTTGACATACTCTCTTCATTCTGTCGTGTATATGTCAGTCAGTGACAGGGTGTTGACATACTCTCTACATTCTGTGATGTATTTGTCAGTCAGTGACAGGGTGTTGACATACTCTCTTCATTCTGTCGTGTATATGTCAGTCAGTAACGGGGTGTTGACATACTCTCTTCATTCTGTCGTGTATATGTCGGTCAGTGACGGGGTGTCGACATACTCTCTTCATTCTGTCGTGTATATGTCGGTCAGTGACAGGGTGTCGACATACTCTCTTCATTCTGTCGTGTATATGTCGGTCAGTGACGGGGTGTTGACATACTCTCTTCATTCTGTCGTGTATATGTTAGTCAGTAACGGGGTGTTGACATACTGTCATCATTCTGTCGTGTATGTCAGTCAGTAACGGGGTGTTGACATACTGTCGTCATTCTGTCGTGTATGTCAGTCAGTTACGGGGTGTCGATATACTCTCTTCATTCTGTCGTGTATATGTCAATCAGTGACGTGGTGTTGACGTACTCTCTTCATTCTGTCGTGTATATGTCAGTCAGTAACGGGGTGTTGACATACTCTCTTCATTCTGTCGTGTATATGTTAGTCAGTAACAGGGTGTTGACATACTCTCTTCATTCTGTCAAGTATATGTCAGTCAGTGACAGCGTGTTGACATACTCTCTTCATTCTGTCGTGTATATGTCAGTAAGTGACGGGGTGTTGACATACTCTCTACATTCTGTGATGTATTTGTCAGTCAGTGACAGGGTGTTGACATACTCTCTTCATTCTGTCGTGTATATGTCAGTAAGTGACGTTGACATACTCTCTTCATTATGTCGTGTATATATCAGTCAGTGACGGGGTGTTGACATACTGTCGTCATTCTGTCGTGTATGTCAGTCAGTTACGGGGTGTTGACATACTCTCTTCATTCCGTCGTATATTTGTCAGTCAGTGATTAAATAGATTGTCATTAGAATAATTTCCTTGCGATGGTGCTATACAATTGTCATATGATAAATTAATATTTAAATATATTTATGATAATAAATAATGAGAGCAAAGATCATTTTTGTGTCCTGGTTATTCCTTTTTAATGACTCGTAAATGCCTTGCTACAGTTTTAAAGGCTGATTATCTCCAACTTTGAGCAATCCTTCAATTTGGATGACTTCACTAACACAAAACTTCTGTTTCAAAACCTTGTTTATCTCATATAAATAGCACATTTCTGTATTTTTTGACTTTCAGTCTTCAATGTCAGAAATGTTTTCAGTCTCCAGAAATGTTGCTTGAACATTCCAGTTGATTGTTTCTATTTGTGATACAATGCTACATTGTTGTGTGTTTGCATATCTGTACAAGAAAGATGCAAACCTCTTTATTTCTCAGATGCTCCCCTGACACAGCAGTAAACAGTCAATGACACTATAATCAAACATTCCTTACCCACAGATACAGCTGGTGTTTGGTGGTCACATAGACCTGCTAGGTTCTGTTTTATATCCTAGGTATGTGACAAGTTCACTGATGTTTGGTGGTATCACAGACCTGCTAAGCTATGTTTATCCCCTAAGTATGTGACAAGTTCACTGATGTTTGGTGGTATCACAGACTTGCTAAGCTATGTTGATCCCCTAGGTATGTGACAAGTTCACTGATGTTTGGTGGTATCACAGACCTGCTAAGCTATGTTTATCCCCTAGGTATGTGACAAGTTCACTGATGTTTGGTGGTATCACAGACCTGCTAAGCTATGTTGATCCCCTAGGTATGTGACAAGTTCACTGATGTTTGGTGGTATCACAGACCTGCTAAGCTATGTTGATCCCCTAGGTATGTGACAAGTTTACTGTTCAGCATTATTCCTGCAAGTGTCTGAGGAGAGTGAGCCCACATATCGACTAAATGTTGTAGTTATGGGCCGACTGTTCAGCTATATAAATATCCATGTTAAACTGCATTCCCTTTGTTATATGACGGACGACTGGGCCCACTGTTTGACCTCTGTTGGACAGTTTGGGTATTTTTGCAGAGCATCAAGAATCTGTGAGGGATGGACGAGCAGCGACAATAGGCGATATTCCTTCTGTACCCGAGACCCAGCTCCATCTATTGTCTTAACCAACTCTAATGCAATCAGGTGTTCAAATGCCTGAAAAATAGGTGATTAATCACTTAGAGTATCAGAGAGGATTTATAGAAACAAAAGTAATGAGAACTACAAAATGTAAAACAATGAGATCCAATGATACTGATAACAATGGAGCAAAACATAAAACTTCATGGAAAAGTCAAATTGACCCAGGTATTTAATGCATTAATAGGATGTATATATCACTCGGTAGAGTACAGCCGAGTGATGATTAGAATATGTATTAAATCTCAAGTGCTTGCATATTCTCTCCAGGAATTAAACTGTGGAAGTTTGAACCTTTCAGATTAAAGAGTTATATATACATGTACACCTGATTTCTCTAACCTAGAAACTCAACAAAACCATTCTAACACACCTGATTCTCTAAATATGTTACCAATACCAACCAAAACCTGGTTTCTATGTGAACATATTGACAAATGAATGGGCAAATAAAATATACAATAAAGAAATATACAGCGACTTCATTGAAAGTTTTAACCAAATAATTACCTTCAACACAACTGCTTTTTCGTAAACTTGCATGGATGACCTCCTCTGGGCAAATTTTCGGTATTCTGAAATTGTTGAAATAATGGCATATTAATTACTCTGTGTTCAAGACGTTTACTGAAATAATCGAACATTCGATCATGCATGTAATCACCAATATACCCAGCTACTAGGTACAGTAAGTTATCCAGAACTGAAAACAATAGAACGCTGACAATAAGAACTTTCATTACAGAGCTACAGATGACCAACAATTATATGATTTCATATCACAGCATTTCCTCATAGTATTCTTTGTTAACTTGCTCTAAACGCAATTACCTTCATCTAAAAATAGTATAGTGATCTGACATTGACCCTTACACTTTGTGTAAACTTTCATTAAATCACATTAATTAGAGATAGGAAGATAGCGCCATATATGCCCAAGTTCACTCCTGTAAACTGGCAGTTCTGTAAACATTCAATTTACACAGAATTCATTGGGAAAATTATTAACGTGAATATACGTCTCAGGAGTATTTACAGTATATATACTTACCACTGTAGACCATTTCAAAATTGAATGGTTCACCATCGTAAATTTCAGTCAGGTGCTTCATAGCAATGATGAGACAGAGCTCGAGGATTGAAACTCCTGAATCACAAATATCATACATTTTTGAGAAATATTACATACACATGTAACACTGTCACAGCAAACCTCACAATAAAAAAAAATAAAAATAATAAACCTTTGAATCTAAAACAAGATTTTGTAAGCTCAACTCTCAAGGTAATTCTGAATAACAAGAATACTTTACCATGAAGCATAGCTGACTTGGTGTCAGTGGACTGCATCTTCATACCATCAACAAAATCAGCAGGAACAAGGAATGGATGAGTATCACTTACACAACATACAGGGTACATCTGTAAATATAATGGTAAGATTAACCTCCCTTCTGTACACACAGGGTACATCTGTAAATATAACTGTCAGATTTACCTCCCTTCTATACATACAGGGTACATCTGTAAATATAATGGTCTGAATTACCTCCCTTCTGTACATACAGGGTACATCTGTAAATATAACGGTATGATTTACCTCCCTTCTGTACATACAGGGTACATCTGTAAATATAACTGTCAGATTTACCTCCCTTCTGTACATACAGGGTACATCTGTAAATATAATGGTAAGATTAACCTCCCTTCTGTACACACAGGGTACATCTGTAAATATAACTGTCAGATTTACCTCCCTTCTATACATACAGGGTACATCTGTAAATATAACTGTCAGATTTACCTCCCTTCTATACATACAGGGTACATCTGTAAATATAATGGTCTGAATTACCTCCCTTCTGTACACACAGGGTACATCTGTAAATATACTGATCTGAATTACCTCCCTTCTATACATACAGGGTACATCTGTAAATATAATGGTCTGAATTACCTCCCTTCTGTACATACAGGGTACATCTGTAAATATAATGGTCTGAATTACCTCCCTTCTGTACATACAGGGTACATCTGTAAATATAATGGTCTGAATTACCTCCCTTCTGTACATACAATGTACATCTGTAAATATAATGGTCAGATTTACCTCCCTTCTGTACACACAGGGTACATCTGTAAATATAACTGTCAGATTTACCTCCCTTCTATACATACAGGGTACATCTGTAAATATAATGGTCTGAATTACCTCCCTTCTGTACATACAGGGTACATCTGTAAATATAACGGTATGATTTACCTCCCTTCTGTACATACAGGGTACATCTGTAAATATAACTGTCTGAATTACCTCCCTTCTGTACATACAGGGTACATCTGTAAATATAACTGTCAGATTTACCTCCCTTCTGTACATACAGGGTACATCTGTAAATATAATGGTAAGATTAACCTCCCTTCTGTACACACAGGGTACATCTGTAAATATAACTGTCAGATTTACCTCCCTTCTATACATACAGGGTACATCTGTAAATATAACTGTCAGATTTACCTCCCTTCTATACATACAGGGTACATCTGTAAATATAATGGTCTGAATTACCTCCCTTCTGTACACACAGGGTACATCTGTAAATATACTGATCTGAATTACCTCCCTTCTATACATACAGGGTACATCTGTAAATATAATGGTCTGAATTACCTCCCTTCTGTACATACAGGGTACATCTGTAAATATAATGGTCTGAATTACCTCCCTTCTGTACATACAGGGTACATCTGTAAATATAATGGTCTGAATTACCTCCCTTCTGTACATACAATGTACATCTGTAAATATAATGGTCAGATTTACCTCCCTTCTGTACACACAGGGTACATCTGTAAATATAACTGTCTGAATTACCTCCCTTCTGTACACACAGGGTACATCTGTAAATATAATGGTCTGAATTACCTCCCTTCTGTACACACAGGGTACATCTGTAAATATAATGGTCTGAATTACCTCCCTTCTGTACATACAGGGTACATCTGTACCCTACATAACAATACAAAGTACTCACTTTCTAATTATCTGGAAGTCCTCGCCAACCTAACAATACAAAGTACTCCCTTTCCCGTTCTCTGGAATTCCTCGCCTACATAACAATACAAAGTACTCACTCTCTCGTTCTCTGAAATTCCTCGCCTACTTAACAATACAAAGTACTCACTCTCCCGTTCACTGAAATTCCTCGCCTACTTAACAATACAAAGTACTCACTCTCCTGTTCTCTGGAATTCCTCATCTACATAACAATACAAAGTACTCACTCTCTCGTTCTCTGGAATTCCTCGCCTACATAACAATACAAAGTACTCACTCTCCCGTTCTCTGGAAGTCCTCGCCTACATAACAATACAAAGTATACACTCTCCCGTTCTCTGGAATTCCTCGCCTACATAACAATACAAAGTACTCACTCTCTCGTTCTCTGGAAGTCCTCGCCTACATAACAATACAAAGTACTCACTCTCCCGTTCTCTGGAAGTCCTCGCCTACATAACAATACAAAGTACTCACTCTCCCTTTCTCTGGAAGTCCTCGCCTACATAACAATACAAAGTACTCACTCTCCCGTTCTCTGGAATTCCTCGCCTACATAACAATACAAAGTACTCACTCTCCCTTCTCTGGAATTCCTCGCCTACCTAACAATACAAAGTACTCACTCTCCCTTCTCTGGAATTCCTCGCCTACCTAACAATACAAAGTACTCACTCTCCCTTTCTCTGGAAGTCCTCGCCTACATAACAATACAAAGTACTCACTCTCCCGTTCTCTGGAAGTCCTCGCCTACATAACAATACAAAGTACTCACTCTCCCTTTCTCTGGAAGTCCTCGCCTACATAACAATACAAAGTACTCACTCTCCCGTTCTCTGGAAGTCCTCGCCTACATAACAATACAAAGTACTCACTCTCCCGTTCTCTGGAAGTCCTCGCCTACATAACAATACAAAGTACTCACTCTCCCGTTCTCTGGAATTCCTCGCCTACATAACAATACAAAGTACTCACTCTCCCGTTCTCTGGAATTCCTCGCCTACATAACAATACAAAGTACTCACTCTCCCGTTCTCTGGAAGTCCTCGCCTACCTAACAATACAAAGTACTCACTCTCCCGTTCACTGGAAGTCCTCGCCTACATAACAATACCAAGTATTCACTCTCCCGTTCTCTGAAGCTGTCTACATCCTACTTACCAGAAGCTGCTGTAGTGTCCTGACATCCTTGTTGAACTCAAACTGTCGTCGGAGGACACCTTGTATGGTCTGATCAGAGGCCAGCTCCTATCAATACGAGTTATACACTTAGTCAGAGGCAAGCTCCTACAGATACGAGTTATACACTTAGTCAGCGTCCAGCTCCTATCGATACGAGTTATACACTTAGTCAGCGTCCAGCTCCTACAGATACGAGTTATACACTTAGTCAGCGTCCAGCTCCTACAGATACGAGTTATACACTTAGTCAGAGGCCAGCTCCTACAGATACGAGTTATACACTTAGTCAGAGGCCAGCTCCTACAGATACGAGTTATACACTTAGTCAGCGTCCAGCTCCTACAGATACGAGTTATACACTTAGTCAGAGGCCAGCTCCTACAGATACGAGTTATACACTTAGTCAGCGTCCAGCTCCTATCGATACAAGTTATACACTTAGTCAGCGTCCAGCTCCTATCGATACGAGTTATACACTTAGTCAGAGGCCAGCTCCTATCGATACGAGTTATACACTTAGTCAGAGGCCAGCTCCTATCGATACGAGTTATACACTTAGTCAGAGGCCAGCTCCTACAGATACGAGTTATACACTTAGTCAGCGTCCAGCTCCTACAGATACGAGTTATACACTTCGTCAGTGTCCAGCTCCTACAGATACGAGTTATACACTTAGTCAGAGGCCAGCTCCTACAGATACGAGTTATACACTTAGTCAGAGGCCAGCTCCTATCCATACGAGTTATACACTTAGTCAGAGGCTAGCTCCTACAGATACGAGTTATACACTTAGTCAGAGGCCAGCTCCTACAGATACGAGTTATACACTTAGTCAGGGGCCAGCTCCTATCGATACGAGTTATACACTTAGTCAGAGGCCAGCTCCTACAGATACGAGTTATACACTTAGTCAGAGGCTAGCTCCTACAGATACAAGTTAAACACTTAGTCAGAGGCCACCTCCCAAAGACCAAAGAGAAAAGTTATACACTTAGTCAAGGACCAGCTCCTACAAATGTAAGTTATACACATACTTTTTTACTAGATGTGATGTCTGTCTGTTGAAATGATATTCATCATAGCAAGATGCAAGGATGATGAAATCGTAAAAATAACTTTTAGGTTTTTGTACAGTTCATCCCGTCACTTTTTAAACAATTCAATGTATATAATGACTGATTCAGTTAAAACATTTGACCAATATTGTACAGGTTAATTTGTCACTTTGTCCTGTTCCTAATAAAGTATTAATATAAAGTACATACAACAATGAAAAATTATGAATTTCAAGCTAGAATCGTGCAAACAAATGAACAGGTTTCAAACTTCTGTTAGCATTGTTTAACTATACATAACTAATATACAATAGTGTAGAATAAAGTCTATATGGTACCTGAATATGTTGGTTCCAAGCCTTTACAAACTTCCTGTCTGTGAAGTCGTCGGGGAGACTGAGATATGTGATGAAGAGGTTGGTGTAGTCCCCTAGTGTGATGTTGTTAAATAGATGGATCTGTCGGTGTGAAAATCGTGACTTCACTCTCTTCTCCAACAGCTCAACAACATCCTGAAACAAGTATAGATTTAGGCTTTATTATAATATTGTTTATACAAAGAGGAAACCCAGGTAGTCAGGTAGGTGATCCCCATACATTTTTATGTCTAATTGGGGAATCAATTAAACCCTGGTTGACTTGGTGAAGGGGGAGGTGTACGTGTAACCACAGCTCCAAGTGACCACCAAGGATATCACCGATATAATACATTCAATATGAGAGTAATATAATACTACACCTCACTACCAAGGATATCACCGATGTAATACATTCAATGTGTCACCGATATAATACATTCAATGTGTCACCGATATAATACATTCAATGTGTCCCCGATATAATATATTCAATGTGAGAGTAATATAATACTACACCTCACTACCAAGGATATCATTGATGTAATACATTCAATGTGTCACCGATATAATACATTCAATGTGTCACCGATATAATACATTCAATGTGTCACCGATATAATACATTCAATGTGTCACCGATGTAATACATTCAATGTGTCACCGATGTAATACATTCAATGTGAGAGTAATATAATACTCCACCTCACTACTAAGGATATCACAGATATAACACATTCAATGTGTCACCGATATAATACATTCAATGTGTCACCGATATAATACATTCAATGTGTCACCGATATAATACATTCAATGTGTCACCGATATAATACATTCAATGTGTCACCGATATAATACATTCAATGTGTCACCGATATAATACATTCAATGTGTCACCGATATAATACATTCAATGTGAGAGTAATATAATACTACACCTCACTACCAAGGATATCACCGATGTAATACATTCAATGTGTCACCGATATAATACATTCAATGTGTCACCGATGTAATACATTCAATGTGTCACCGATATAACACATTCAATGTGTCACCGATATAATACATTCAATGTGTCACCGATATAATACATTCAATGTGTCACCGATATCATACATTCAATGTGAGAGTAATATAATACTCCACCTGACTACCAAGGATATCACCGATATAATACATTCAATGTGAGAGTAATATAATACTACACCTGACTACCAAGGAGATCACCGATATAATACATTCAATGTGTCACCGATATAATACATTCAATGTGTCACCGATATAATACATTCAATATGAGAGTAATATATTACTCCACCTGACTACCAAAGATATCACCGATATAATACATTCAATGTTTAATACATTCAATATGAGAGTAATATAATACATACCAAGAATATCACTGATATAATACATTCAATGTGTCACCGATATAATACATTCAATGTGAGAGTAATATATTACTCCACCTGACTACCAAAGATATCACCGATATAATACATTCAATGTGTCACCGATATAATACATTCAATGTGTCACCGATATAATACATTCAATGTGGGAGTAATACGATACATACCAATCGACATGTGAGGCCGATGACACGATACATACCAATCGACATGTGAGGCCGATGACACAGACGGGGGCCTGGGCCGACTGTGCCACATCAAACAGATTGTACAGCAGTGTCTGGTTCTTGTGGTGGGCAAACAGATCAAATTCGTCGAGGACGAACAAAATAGGTTTACTACTGTGGCTACCTACAAGGCAAAGAGAGACTTTCTGAATGAAAATAAGTTTAGTACTTTGGCTACCTACAAGGGGAAGAAAGACTTTGAGTCAAAATAGGTTTACTACTGTGGCTACCTACAAGGCAAAGGAGACTTTGAGTCAAAATAGGTTTACTACTGTGGCTACCTACAAGGGGGAGAAAGACTTTCTGAATGAAAATAGGTTTAGTACTTTGGCTACCTACAAGTAAAAGTGGGACTTATGAGTCAATATAAGTTTACTACTGTGGCTACCTACAAGGAAAAGAGGGACTTTCTGAAACAAAAATGGTATAAAGTAGGCCTATGTAGCCCTTAAAATAGAGACCAACCAACCAATTGTTTTCCCATAGACCTTAGTGTTAACGTTTGGATTATTTCATTCAAATTCTTGAATTGAATATGACGATTATGGTTTATAACAAAAGTTTAGGGTCTGATATAACACCTAATCAAAAAAAAAAGTTGGGTCCTTCAGCTCAAATTTTCTCCAGGGTAGCCATTTTGAAAATAGGTGAATTTCGCAGTAAAAATTCTCAAAAATCTTAAATGTTTACCCGTTTACTATTATTACGTGAACTTTTGGGAAAAAAACCAATCGGACTTAAGAAATTTATATCAACATTTCTTATTGATAGTTACCTATCAGGCTACATATCTATTTTCTCACTTCATAACATACTGGCCAATCAGTGGCTGCCAGACATTTTATCCTTGGCTCAACGTTCTATACACAGGGGCTGTTTCAAAAATATATTTTTTCAATTGGTTGGTTGTTCCCTATAGCATCTTTCACATTTTTCAAAAATAACTTTTCTGGAACAGGATAGAACCATAGGATATGCTATCAAAATATGCAGTGCCTGACTGCAAGTCTTAGGCTGGTAGGTTGATTCTTCTATTGGTACCGGATATGAAAACCACATTAAAATTGAGTTAATTTTGAAATGTAAATTTTAATATCTTGATAAGCTTGGAATTTAAAGTGATGTCTTTTGGTTAATAGCCAAGTATAGAAATCGTGCTACTCAGAAATATAAACAAATAAGATATAGAATAAAGATCGGGGGAGATAACTCAATGTTATCTCCTCCACCACCTAATTTCTGGTCTTTTTGTAAAAAATGAAGAAAAAAAGGCCGAACGAGAAAAAAATTTAGGAGTGGAGCCATTATTTAGATAAAAGAGTCGAAACACAGACACAGAACACGGAACCGGGCAAGTGACAACAAAAAATAACCAGATATATCACCAAACACTGAATTTGGGTAGTGACAACAGAACAACCAAACATATCACCGAATACCGAATCGGGGTAGTGACAACAGAACAACTAGACACACACCCAAACATTGAACCGGGGTAGTGCCAGCAGTACAACCAGCATACCACCGTACCCCGAGCCACGATATATACCGCTATAATTGAAATATAGAATGTATGTCCGTATCTGTCCGGTCTATGGTCCACCTTGTAACACTACATGTGTCATATTTTCACCATCAATCCCCCCTGAATCTCAATTTCTCTCTAAATTCTGCTACAATGCCTCCAAGATTAGAATCCCGTCCGAAAATGTGCTAGTCGGTCCCATCATCTGGTTTCCAGGGACGCTAGATGGCACAAAATGTCATATGCGGTAGCTATATGTAGAGACCAACCAACCAATTGTTTTCCCATAGACCTTAGTGTTAAAGTTTTGGATTATTTCATTCTAATTCTTGAATTGAATATGACGATTATGGTTTATAACAAAAGTTTAGGGTCTGATATAACACCTAATCAAAAAAAAAAGTTGGGTCCTTCAGCTCAAATTTTCTCCAGGGTAGCCATTTTGAAAATAGGTGAATTTCGCAGTAAAAATTCTCAAAAATCTTAAATGTTTACCCGTTTACTATTATTACGTGAACTTTTGGGAAAAAAACCAATCGGACTTAAGAAATTTATATCAACATTTCTTATTGATAGTTACCTATCAGGCTACATATCTATTTTCTCACTTCATAACATACTGGCCAATCAGTGGCTGCCAGACATTTTATCCTTGGCTCAACATCTATACACAGGGGCTGTTTCAAAAATATATTTTTTCAATTGGTTGGTTGTTCCCTATATTCAGACCACTGTTCTTTTGACTAGTTAGTCAATCGGGAAGCAGTTGGTCAAGAAAAGTTTTTACTGATTTTACTGAAACTGTCTGTAAACATGATATTGTTTTAATTCCATAAATGTTTATTACACACATTTACAATCAGAGTTGTTACCAGAATGAAGCCTGTAAATGTAAATAATCGTGATTGTGTCTCTTTTTAAAAAAAAAACATCGCTATTTTTGTGGAAGTTACCTGACGCCCATCATAAGTTTCTTGCCAAGTAATCCTCTAACATTGTTGAAGTAATACCTTATAATGTTATATCAGAAATACATACCACTTTTCAGAGCATCCAGTAGAAATTGAAGATTCTCTGCAAAGGATCCCTGAAACAAGATGAGATCTTTGAACAAAAATCAAGAGGAATTAAAAAACAAGAGATCCCAGAGGGATCTTGGCGCCCACCATTGAATGATCTTCATAGGTTCCATGTCAGATTGATCTTTTCTCTACTTTTCCCTTCATTTTACTAATCTGTGCAAATTGAGACATCCCTCCAGTACTTTTCAAACAAGAGAATCCTAGCTATATAAGAAATTTGAGATTTAACGATAATGGCTGTTTGTTTGCCAGGTTGTTTTCAGGACAGACTGGTCCAAAAATGCAATACAAGGGACCAAGGGGAACCTACTTATGAAATTTGAGAAAGATCCATTCAGTACTTTGAGAAATAGAGATAACAAACTTCAATTGTCAAAATCCAAGATGGCGGTCTGTCGGCCATATTGTTTTCCAATTGATCTCAAAATGCAATATGCATAACGAGGCACCAAGGGGAACCTCCATATGAAATTTGAGAAAGATCCCTTCAGTACTTTCTCAAAAATAGCGATAACAAACTTCAATTGTCAAAATCCAAGATGGCTGCCTGTCGGCCATGTTATTTTCAGATTGGTCTCAAAATGCAATATGCATAACAAGGCACCAAGGGAAACTTACATATGAAATTTGAGAAAGATCCCTTAAATGCTTTCTCAGAAATAGTGATAACAAACTTCAATTGTCAAAATCCAAGATGGCTGCCTGTCGGCCATGTTGTTTTCAGATTGGTCTCAAAATGCAATATGCATAACTAGGCACCAAGGGAAACCTACATATGAAATTTGAGAAAGATCCCTTAAATACTTTCTCAGAATTAGCGATAACAAACTTCAATTGTCAAAATCCAAGATGGCTGCCTGTCGGCCATGTTGTTTTCCGATTGGTCTCAAAATGCAATATGCATAACTAGGCACCAAGGGGAGCCTACATATGAAATTTGAGAAAGATCCCTTCAGTACTTTCTCAGAAATAGTGATAACAAACTTCAAATGTCAAAATCCAAGATGGCTGCCTGTCGGCCATGTTGTTTTCCGATTGGTCTCAAAATGCAATATGCATAACTAGGCACCAAGGGGAACCCACATATGAAATTTGAGAAAGATCCCTTCAGTACTTTCTCAGAAATAGCGATAACAAACTTCAATTGTCAAAATCCAAGATGGCTGCCTGTCGGCCATGTTGTTTTCCGATAGGTCTCAAAAAGCAATATGCATAACTAGGCACCAAGGGGAACCTACATGTGAAATTTGAGAAAGATCCCTTCAGCACTTTCTCAGAAATAGCGATAACAAACTTCAATTATCAAAATCCAAGATGGCTGCCTGTCGGCCATGTTGTTTTCCGATTGGTCTCAAAATGCAATATGCATAACAAGGCACCAAGGGGAACCTACATGTGAAATTTGAGAAAGATCCCTTCAGCACTTTCTCAGAAATAGCGATAACAAACTTCAATTGTCAAAATCCAAGATGGCTGCCTGTCGGCCATGTTGTTTTCTGATTGGTCTCAAAATGCAATATGCATAACTAGACACCAAGGGGAGCTTACATATGAAATTTGAGAAAGATCCCTTCAGTACTTTCTCAGAAATAGCGATAACAAACTTCAATTATCAAAATCCAAGATGGCTGCCTGTCGGCCATGTTGTTTTCCGATTGGTCTCAAAATGCAATATGCATAACTAGGCACCAAGGGGAACCTACATGTGAAATTTGAGAAAGATCCCTTCAGCACTTTCTCAGAAATAGTGATAACAAACTTCAATTATCAAAATCCAAGATGGCTGCCTGTCGGCCATGTTGAATTCCGATTAGTCTCAAAATGCAATATGCATAATTAGGCACCAAGGGGAACCTACATGTGAAATTTGAGAAAGATCCCTTCAGCACTTTCTCAGAAATAGCGATAACAAACTTCAATTGTCAAAATCCAAGATGGCTGCTTGTCGGCCATGTTGTTTTCCGATTGGTCTCAAAATGCAATATGCATAACTAGACACCAAGGGGAGCTTACATATGAAATTTGAGAAAGATCCCTTCAGTACTTTCTCAGAAATAGCGATAACAAACTTCAATTGTCAAAATCCAAGATGGCTGCCTGTCGGCCATGTTGTTTTCCGATTGGTCTCAAAATGCAATATGCATAACTAGGCACCAAGGGGAACGCACATATGAAATTTGAGAAAGATCCCTTCAGTACTTTCTGAGGATTAGCGATAACAAGAATTGTTTACGGACGGAGGGACGGACGGACGGAGGGACGGACGGACGGACGGAGGGACGGACGACGGACCACGGACGCAGGGCGATTTGAATAGCCCACCATCTGATGATGGTGGGCTAAAAATACAAATCACATGTAAATATATGAATGGAATAAAAACATGAAGCCTTATAAAACAACTTCTAGAAAAGTGTTGATGCTGGACTGTTAACTCCATATCTTCTTTTTTCAAACACCATAACCATTGATTTACAATCTATCATCTGTTTTTACATTTTATATGCACTATATTATCCCCTCTTACAGTGGACTATCTATCTAGCTAGTCAATAGGAAGTGGACTATCTAGCTAGTCATCAGGAAGTGGACTATCTAGCTAGTCAATAGGAAGTGGACTATCTAGTTAATCAACAGGAAGTGGACTATCTAGCTAATCAACAGGAAGTGGACTATCTATATAGCTAGTTGACAGGAAGTGGACTATCTAGTTAGTCATCAGGAAGTGGACTATCTAGCTAGTCAATAGGAAGTGGACTACCTAGTTAATCATTAGGAAGTGGACTATCTAGCTAATCAACAGGAAGTGGACTATCTAGCTAATCAACAGGAAGTGGACTATCTAGCTAGTCATCAGGAAGTGGACTATCTAGCTAGTCATCAGGAAGTGGACTATCTAGCTAGTCAATTGGAAGTGGACTATCTAGTTAATCATTAGGAAGTGGACTATCTAGCTAATCAACAGGAAGTGGACTATCTAGCTAGCCAACAGGAAGTGGACTATCTAGCTAGTCAACAGGGAGTGGACTATATCTAGCTAATCAACAGGGAGTGGACTATCTAGCTAATCAACAGGAAGTGGACTATCTAGCTAATCAACAGGAAGTGGACTATCTAGCTAATCAACAGGAAGTGGACTATCTAGCTAATCAACAGGAAGTGGACTACCTAGTTAATCATTAGGAAGTGGACTATATCTAGCTAATCAACAGGGAGTGAACTATCTAGCTAATCAACAGGAAGTGGACTATATCTAGCTAATCAACAGGAAGTGGACTATATCTAGCTAATCAACAGGAAGTGGACTATATCTAGCTAATCAACAGGAAGTGGACTACCTAGTTAATCATTAGGAAGTGGACTATCTAGCTAATCAACAGGAAGTTGACTATATCTAGCTAATCAACAGGGAGTGGACTATCTAGCTAGTCAACAGGAAGTGGACTATCTAGCTAATCAACATGAGGTGGACTATCTAGCTAATCAACAGGAGGTGGACTATCTAGCTAATCAACAGGAAGTGGACTATCTAGCTAATCAACAGGAAGTGGACTACTTAGTTAATCATTAGGAAGTGGACTATCTAGCTAATCAACAGGAAGTGGACTATATCTAGCTAATCAACAGGAAGTGGACTATCTAGCTAATCAACAGGAAGTGGACTATCTAGCTAATCAACAGGAAGTGGACTATCTAGCTAATCAACAGGAAGTGGACTATCTAGCTAATCAACAGGAAGTGGACTACTTAGTTAATCATTAGGAAGTGGACTATCTAGCTAGCCAACAGGAAGTGGACTATCTATCTAATCAACAGGAAGTGGACTATATCTAGCTAGTCAACAGGGAGTGGACTATATCTAGCTAATCAACAGGAAGTGGACTATCTAGCTAGCCAACAGGAAGTGGACTATCTATCTAATCAACAGGAAGTGGACTATATCTAGCTAGTCAACAGGGAGTGGACTATATCTAGCTAATCAACAGGGAGTGGACTATATCTAGCTAATCAACAGGAAGTGGACTATCTAGCTAATCAACAGGGAGTGGACTATATCTAGCTAATCAACAGGAAGTGGACTACCTAGCTAGCCAACAGGGATATATACCAAATAATCAGAGTGATAAATCAGATTTTCAGAACAGGGCATTATAGCTTATAGTGCCCGGGAATAGAACTCTGATTTAGGATTAAATGAGTGATTTGGGGTAAATAAATATCTCATTTATCCATAATTTATATGTAAGGTAGGTGTTATGTCACACCTGCTGTTATTGTGTTAGCACCAAAATCTTAGCGACACAGAACGGTGACAGAGAATTCCATGTTTTCATATAGTAGTGCGCTCTGGCCCTACACCAGACATGTTGTCAGGGCCAGAGGAAACTCTGGCTAATCAGTTCAGTGCTAAACACTTACAAACACTTTGGTGCCCACTGTATTCTCTAGCTGTAACTGTCGGGTGATCTCCTTTAGTGCTATCTTGTCATCCGTCTGTAATAGGCCTGCAATTCAATGCTGGGATATAAACATATATTGTAAGAACAGTTTACAGTGTCTTAGATCATCAAATGATATTAGACACAAGTATTAAAACTCTTCAAAAAGAAATCCTACCCTTAATATTAATACAATAATCACTAATGATCATCAGTGAATTACTAGCAAAGCTTGCAGTACTACTCTCAAATTTGGGACCACATTGATATATTCCGACGTTCAATATCAAGGATTTTACTGCTAAAGTGGTAATGTGTGAACTCTGATATTGTATGAGGAATTATATGGCATCATCAAAATTTTAAAAGTACCCAGCGGTAATATGTCACACTAAAACATGTAAACAAACTATAACAGGTAGGAGGACCAACAGATGTCAATGATATTATTGGATGAATACCATACAGAGTTAAAAAAATAATAATTCACAACACCCATGAACAGGTGCCAGATATATTAATGGTGTCAAGGTGAGCAAAAAAACAAAAAAACATGACAAAGTTGTTCAAAAGTTCATTAGCTTAATCACTTGATAAGTGAAAATCTCATTTCTCCTTTACTTCAAAACCTGAGTGTGAATATTCCTTAAATAGACAGGTAGGAAGCATCTTCGCAAGCCAAGGCTTCTGATTACGTTACACTACACGAACCCTTGGCAGATATAGTCGTGTTCAAACCGTCGTGCCCTGGAATCCCAGGGCACCCAATCAAATCGCGTTTTACATCCAGTCTTGGTTTCACAGTAAACAACAATTGCGGCACCCAGTGCAGAGCTACATTGTCGACTATGTCATGGTATTTTATCTAAATACAGAGACGTACAATCATTGGGAAACATTCGCAGTGATTGATCAATTAATAGAAGTCATTGATCACATATCTCATCAAAATGACACAAGCCTCCATGTGCGTTTGTAAACATCACCGATGAAGTAAATCGGTAACGTTTGTTTTGATTGGTCGAAAATTTCATGTGTAAAGGGTGGTAATTTCGAATCTCCGCTAGAGGGCCAGAACTGACGCCTATATCTGCCAAGGGTTCGTGGAGTGTAACGTAATCAGAAGCCTTGGCTAGCGAAGATGGGTAGGAAGAGACTTACGAGCTCTATAGTTTCCTAACAGTCTGTCAAATTACTTTTACCAGAAATAATTTTATCAAGATTTTAAAATTGTTGTTAAACTGTGATTAGCCTATATATAACCACCTTTTGATCAACATTGCCTTGATCTTATGGCCCAGGGCCAGTAGATTTGGTCTGTGGGCCAGTAAATACTTTCCATTTTGGCAAGTGGAAAATTTCTTGTAATTTTTACCTCTTCCTTATATAATAATTCAAGGTACTGTCAATCCACTTTAATTGGACCACTATGTTTCACCTTGGGACGAGTACTTTTAAACACAAACTTGAAGGACCAGTGATGCTGAAATGTTTTTTCCTGCCCTGGTGGTCAAGATCATGCTGTTGACATGTTTCGATCACTAAATATGGTTATCAAGAAATATACTTCATCACTTACTAGTAGACTTTCGTGGTTCAGATAGTTAGAGTTGTAATTATAGACTCACTAACAAACTGTAATGTTTAAATACGTTTGTATACGCGAAATAAGACTAGGCCACACTTCCCTTTGATTCAAGTCAATATTATTGTGGTAAAAACAGGTCACACGACTCGTGATTTTTGGATATGGAATTTATTTCATACTTGTAAGTTATTTTTTAAAAGTTAAAAAATATTTTGAAAAATAACTTACTCATGTGAAATAAGTTCCATATCCAACAACCACTTGTTGTGTAACCTCTATATATATCATACACATACAAGTGCATTTTGCAACATAGCTTTGAAATATATACCATTGAGACGAACTTGTAGAAGGTTGTCTTTGATCTCTTGATTTGTCATCAGTTCCTCGACAACATTTTCTATCAGCTGAACCATGAAACAAGTGTGAAAATACAGTTAGAAAAATACATACAATAGATTAATGAGAGGTTTTATACCAGTCCACAGTTCTACAACCTATTACAGTAAATATGTACAGTATTTTACAAATATATACCTATGTATAAACTGTTATTGACACAAGAACATGTTGCATAACATTATGCTAAATGTACACTACATCCTTATCAATAACAGTTTCTATGTATATATATATTACTTACTCGTCATGTTTTAAGCCGCATACTCCCAAATAACTTAAAATTCTAGTTACATACATTAATGGCAATCTAATGGCAATCCCAGATCCTCATTCACGTTCTCCTAACATTAAAATGACTGTTGGACAGGACGCTTCACCAGGGGAATCCTTGCGACATCAGTGTATAAAATAACTTGCCTCATTTATTTTTATCGCGAGAGTATATGTGAACTTGCCTAATAACACTTTCATCTGAACATATTAGCAAAATATTCTTGTATTAACTGATCAATATAAACAAACATACAACTAAATATTTATTTTGAAATATATATAGTAATATCAATACAACAAAACATCGATAAAATCAGATCGGTGAAGTTGACAATGTTCAAGGATGGAAAAAGCTAATTAACCAGCAATCTAATAGACCTCTGGCAAAATTGGAATTTAAGTCTATTCCTTTTTCTTCTCTCGCTAAGTTCAAATGAATCAATTCTTCTCCTCAGGAAATCCTGGGGTTTTGCTTTTATGTTTCTTTTTGGCAGTATCTATCTCCGTTTTTGCAGGCTAATGGCCATGCTTTCGGCGTTCCGCCATTTTGTGTTGACTGATAACTCGTCCATTGCATTGTGGGACTAAGTTGCACAGAAACTTGGTTCGCCAGACCCAGTTATTATTATTTTTGGAAATTTCAGCTATACTTTCATAAGTACACATTTTCCTAAAGTTTTTTATTCACAATAATTTGTTAGATATATATTAAATCTGAAATCTATAAAGAGGTAAAAGTGTAAACATTTATGCTATTCTTTGTTAAATATTCCCTATATAACATATAAAGTACATAGACTCGCATTGTAAGACATTGTCTGGAAACATCAAATCTACATTTCTTAAAATTAAACTATATGTATTACCATGGACTTGCCACATCCTCTTGGTCCTATCAACAGAGCGGAGTTACTTTCACCTGTCGTACCAGTCCTTCGGATCAAATCCAGCAGTTTTCTGCCATTAAAAACAAGAAGACAGTCGTCAATATCCCCCGAGTCCTGCATATGGTTGTGTGCATAAAGTGCAATATTAGGTTTTTAACCATGATTTGGTTCTATGATTTAAATACAGAAAAATTATAAGAAATGCAAACCACTCCATACCACAAGGCACCAATTTAGTAGACTATTGGAGCAATGCATGTACCAGGTTTTGTGAAATTATCTTAAATGGTTTTGGAGTTATGATTCAAAAAGGGGAGTTAGATTGACGGATACATGCAAGCAGGGACGTGTACAGTGTCCAATATAACAAGAGGCACAGGGGCCTTAACGCTCACCTGAGTTCTAAAATATATACTGATGATTAATGTTCTTGTTTTTAAATTTGAAATTCAACACATTTGACAAGTGTGACCTTGAAGGTAGACCAAGGTCATTCAACTGAATATACTTAGGTCTATTATCAAAGCATGCCACTGTCCAAGTATCATGACTCTGATCAGTCTCTTCTTGGTTATAAGAAGTTGTTAAAGATTTTAACACATTTGACCTCAGTGACCTTGAAAGTAAAAAGTCAGTGTGATTATTTTGAACATCTCTGGTAGTCCTTCATCCTATATATATAGCTAGCATGAAACTGGCCCAATATCATGGCCATGGGCCTCTTAGTTATTAAGAAATAGTCATTTAAAGATAATAACTCATTTGTGACCTTGAAAGTAGATCAAGGTCATTATTTAGAACATCTTTGGTAGCCTTTTATTCCAGCGTACTTTTAGCCATGTATCATCACTCTGAAACTGCTTGCTCTATATCATGGCCCTGGGCCTCCTGATTACTTGATGAAAAGTCATTTAAAGATTTTAACACATATAACCCCTTTGACCTTGAAAGTAGGTCAAGATCATGCATTGTAACAAACTTAGTATTTCTTCATCCCTGCATACTACTGGCCCGATATTACCTAGCTGGGCCTCTTAGTTAGTGAGAAGTCAAAAATGTAAATCTACAATGGACTAAGAACAACACTGGACAAAAGACGATCGCAACAGGTCACTCAAGTCTTCGTCTCAGGTGACCTGATAAAAAGGGCAAATTGTGAGTTTTTGTGTAATATCATTCAGAGAAAATTAAATATTCATTCCACCTAATTCTAGCAAGTCGAAGCTCACTGACAGCAGCAACCACAGAATGCTTATACATTCTTGTACTTAAATTTCGTTATCTTATTAGGATATTAAATACCAATTGTCAACGCCAAATCAATGCATCTTAAACACAAACATACATATCTCTATGAACTTAATTCAAATTTTAAAAGCAATCTGATCAAACTTAGCTTTGATGAATAATCAAATTCAAAATTGTTGAAAATTCTGAAAAAATTACAGATATTTCCAATGCTCAGTTGTCATTTATCATATCTAGACCTATAATGATTATATATAAACCAAATGAGAAGGGCATGGGCTGATACACTCATGGACCTGAAAATGTTTGAAAAAAAGTTAAGTCCAATCATGGTAAGTTTGAAAAACTGATATTCACTGAAAATACACAATAACTTCCATTATCATATTTTATTTTATAATCTTCCATTTTGAATTACTGTACCTTCTTTCTTGGTCATATCCATGAATTTGTGGTGAGGAGGACAACTGGGATACTCGGAGTCGCAGCAGATCACATGTTCTATCAAGGGATGATGTAGTAGCTTCCACAACTGTGCTTGTTCTTGATTTCCCTTGTTTCTGTTTCATGATAGATATTTCTGTTTCTTTGTTTATCACAACTAATTAATAATTCTGGCTATGCAATGCCTTCATGGTTGATGCTCTCATTGATGTATCCCAGGTCTCTGTAAAAAATAGACTGAAATGTACAACAGAAATCTCCACAAAATAATCTAATAATAGAGAATTGTGAATGCTTCAAAGACATCATGATATGAATTTATTGGCAATATTTTTTTCTAAGCAGACACTTTAAGACATTTTATGTAAAATTAATCTGGCAGTACAAGTCACAAGTTAAGATGCACAATGAAGCCAGTGTTTTTGTTCCCATTATTTTTCAGCCGCTCATGGTGGTAAAATTCATTGACATTTTGGGAAATTTGGGAAAATACCGAATTACAAAATACAGTACTGATTTAGTCAAATAAATGTATTAGTACATGTTTTACCATGTTTTCAGCATTATGAAATTAAACATCACTTGCTATATATAGAATAAGCACATTGAATGGTCTAACATCATAATGTGCTAATAATGCCATCATGATAAAATAGGACTTGTTACAAGTAAACATCAAGTTTTCATTGTTTTAATCCTTTGAAAAGATCAACAAGTTCCTCTGAATCAGTCAACAAAAGCTCCTTGTTCAGGTGGCAAATTCTGGTAAGAACGAATATTCATATACTGCTCTCCAACAGGATATTAGATACCTCCCACTGCCTGCCCTGCAGGTAGGGCGTAAAAATTGTACCTGCTGCCCCCATTGCATGATCGTAAGAGGCGACTAAACTTCGGATCTTATCTTTTCTCTCCTTTCTTAACAACTTTCTTCTCCCTAATTATGTCTCCCTTGACAATGCCTCACTTTTGGCCTTTAGTTGAGCGTTCACTGCTGTGAGGAAGGTTTTGGGTTCTGTCCCCTCAAGGCCGAGACATACCAGAGTCTTTAAAAATGGTAGTTGCTACTCCTGCTTAGTGGTCAGCATACAAGGAGTGGGACGACTGGTTAGCCCGTTGTCAGTATAATGTGACCGGGTGGGGTGTGCTGCTGGGTGTCTTCGGCAGTATGCTTCAGTGATCATAAGATAGCACTTTAAATCGGCAAAAGTTCCGGCCTATAACAAGGAGACTTAACATGAACATACCGCAGCCTCCAAAAACACACATACGCACTCACCACACGCATGTCGCACGCATGAGAGGCCGTCCTTAAATGACCTTAGATGTTAATAGGACGTTAAACAAAATAAACCAAACCAAACCAAACCTCCCACTGCCGATAGTGTAGCAAGGCCCACACAAGGAAATTTTTAAGACGAAAAATAATATTTTTGAGTAGAATATATACACATGAATTTATGATTTTGATAATTACTATCAATATCCTTTTGTATCACTAATTCTTACAAGACCGTGCCTTTTTAGTAAGTTATTTTGTGTGGTATATATGCGACAAGGTTTTACAATTTGTTAGATTTGGAAAATACTTTATTACTTTATACTTTGGCTTAGAAAATTGCGGTGTTATCATTTATAAAACGTCAGAAAGTGGGTAAAAGAAACAAAATTTTTTGTATCCTCCAGTGGCATCTGAATGAAGGAGGGGGGAACGTTATTCCTTATCCCCCCCCGTAATCAAAAACCAATGCGGATGTGTGGATCTTCACCTGAGATTATGTGGCAGGTTCTAACTGAATTTTAAGTTAACCAGAGGTAGGCTTTAAATACTGCCTTGTGGCAAATTGGCAATATATGTCTGCAGATTAACAATGATATAGCAGGCTAGCTAGTAAGATTGTCTGAAATTTCAGGATACAACTGAAAAACTTAACTTTACTTAACTGAATGAGCGATCTCTGCCCCCAGGCTGTAAATAATTTTTGATATTACAAGTTACTGGTATACGTAGTAACTCTGTTTTTCAAAACGATTGAGAAAAATGCATCAAAATAAAAATTACGAAAGTGTCAAGTATTTTTATCCATGTATAAGGAACGTGACACTACATAACACGTTACAAAATGTACATTATTAAGCCGGTAGTTTTTATTTTATTGCATATTATAGGTAGTTGAAAGTTTGTTTCATGCATGGGTCAAAACACAGAAAAACTGTGAAATCTAACCCCCACCCTACACACACATCACCACCACCAAATACGAAGGTAACTAAAGAAATAAGAAATTAATATATGGCCTGCAACAGCTAGAAACTAGGGCATGAACTGATTGGCCCGAGTGTTACGGGTCTACTGACCGTGTTATACCTGTTCTAAATTAAACCGCCAGAGAATAACATCGACTAAGCCTAATGCAATATCTGGCTTTACTTCACACAGAGACCTATACAAGTTCTGTGTCCAGTGAGATTTATACATACCAGCTTTCTTCAACATGTGTGTGCTGTTTTTGTTATTTCTGTTCCCGCCTTTACGTCAGAAAATTATTCTATCTTCAAAGAAAAGATGGTTACCGAAGGGAGCTAACTAGCCATGGTTGATTGTTTCTGCATGCGTTACAGTAGAGATAGGAGGACTCCGATGTACTGTAAATTAAATTCTACGTTTAGATATTATATATACATTAGTATAGCCGTCCTAGGAATACTTTCTTTACTTTATAACATAACGATCAAATATCGAATGAATAAAAAATAGTTGACAGATCGCTTCCAGTTGGAAATCAAACCAAAATTTTTCAAACACTATTTGTATATACGGCCCTGGTCAAACTCTTTCACATTTATAAGTCTTATAATATAAGACTTTGAACATGATGTGTTTTACTTCGAAATTCGACAAATAACAAAATTGTAAATATCCGATAATAAACGTAAAACATTACGACATGAACCTTCGAATTAAGTCTTATAACCAGAGACCTATATACTAGGGATTCGCAACAAGCTCTTTGGCTTACCAAACGTCACCGCCGAGCGGAAGTTCGGGTAATTTATCCCATAGTGCATTGCTGCTCCTACTGTTTAGACGCCATATTGAAGGTACGCCTGAAACACGGTCAGCTTTATGACAGCTCATAGAAGACTATTGTCCGATAACAAATCACGGGAATCAAACGTAAGTGCAATTATTTTTATGTAAACTGGTGTTTCAAATGTATTCCGTCGTACTTTATGTTCGGAAGATTGCACATGTGACGGTTCTTTTCACGGCGATTACCACGCTGGTTAGCTTATGTCTGGTGTTAAAGACAGTGCTACATGGTTTCAGTTTATATAATTAACTCCTTTTTTATTTATTGACCAATTTCAAAATGGTTTTCAAATAATTGTTGCTCGATAGTTACTGTATCGCGTTTAGTCAAATTTGTTGTGTAATTCATTGTGAATATTTAGTAATTGCCCAGTGAAAATAAGTAAACAAAACAAATTATGGTTATACTGTGAATGGCTGGTGTTAAGGACAGTGCTACATGGTTTCAGTTTATATAATGAACTCCTTTTTTATTTATTGACCAATTTCAAAATGGTTTTCAAATAATTGTTGCTCGATAGTTACTGTATCGCGTTTGGTCAAATTTGTTGTGTAATTCATTGTGAATATTTAGTTATTGCCCAGTGAAAATAAGTAAACAAAACAAATTATGGTTATACTGTGAATGGCTGGTGTTAAGGACAGTGCTACATGGTTTCAGTTTATATAATTAACTCCTTTTTTATTTATTGACCAATTTCAAAATGGTTTTCAAATAATTGTTGCTCGATAGTTACTGTATCGCGTTTAGTCAAATTTGTTGTGTAATTCATTGTCTTTAATATCATATTTATAATTAGATTAGTGATTTGATAGCTATAATCTGTAGAATTTTATATAGTATAGTCATGACTTCTGTTAACATTGATCTCATGAATAATAAAGCCATTATTGAAAGAAATGCATTAATTGAAACTAATTGAAAAAAGTATAAATCAGTCTAATGTAAATTAAATTAAATATTATACTTTTTGTAAATTATTTAGTGTTTCAAAACAGATATTTGATACAGAATTGCAGGGATTGATCGAGGAATGAGTGTGTTGGAATATAATAGCTATGATATCTTTTGCACATAGCAAAACATTAAATACTGCGGTATATATTTTATTGTATTGTGTGGGAAATTAATAAAATCAAAAGGTTATATATATAATTTTTTCCCCCCCATTATGACCGATAAATATAACCCCCCCCCCAACCTTTGGGGCATTGATCACAACTCACCTTTGATAAAAACATTAACACCTGGTCATGGGGCATCTCCTAATAAACTCAAAGGGGGGTCCATTCAGAATATATGTAGATTATATACCTGTATGTACCTGTACTTCTGGGTCTACAGAAAAAAAATGTTGTCATGGTGATCACCTGGGCTCCCCCACTCCATCCAAACCATAGGGACATTGACCACACCTTTATTACCTTTGAGATATACATGAATCAACAGGTGTGTCTCACTGTCAACACCTGTCCTGAGGCGATGTCCATCTCCCCAAAATACTAGAGTTCACTAAAGGCATGCTGTGCAGTATACAATCTAAATATTTACCTGTACTCTGGAAGACAAAAATCCCTCAGGTGTGTCCTCATTCCCTAATTAAACTTAAATGGGTCCATTCATATTTAGATATATATGTTTTTAGGTTAATTTTGAATTTACGAATCTGTTACTTTAATCAACATTTGGGGTATATGAATTTACTGCAGGGTATTTGAAATTTGAATGTTTCAAATTTAAATCTTATAGAAGCTTCTCTGCCTATTCTATACCATAATGTATCAATACTTATTAAACTTGATTTTTTTTTTCAGAAAGCCAAAGAAGAAAAGATCTACCATTGGTACATGACCTAAGCACTATCAAAGTTTTCAATACTAAATAATAAAATATTATCAATCATCAAACATGACAGTGGTTTTTTTTTTTCATTTTACTTAAGACTTTTGCTATAGCATTTGTCTAATAAACAAGAAATATCTCCAAAAGAAGATAAAAGGCATAGTTTTAATGGTGGTTTTTATACTGTACTGTAAAACTGCTGGTGAAATTAATCAACGAATCACTGGTCTATTGGTGGGTGCAGATGCAGGTATATAAGATATATAACATTAAACAACTACAGATGTGTACAGGAGAGTGTTACATGAAAACTGTTCAATATAAAATTATCTACACTAATAAATTTTGTCTTTTGCAAGCCAAGTATAGATATTAACCTAAATTTGACATCTCTCTAACATTATTAACAGATAATAGTTGGATTAATTTAAAAACAGAATGTCTTTTGTGGTAATATTGTTTTATACATTTTACCCTCAGACCTGTATATAATGGACATATCAAAATAAAATGAAACTCATCCTCAATGTCACACAAATCACAATTGTTACAGGTTCTATTACTTTGGGTAATATTATTATGTCTACCTATTTCTATATTTAATTTGTGTGAGGATGCTCCACATACATTTATATTTAGTTTCTATAGGTTTAAAACTGTACACAGTGGCTATCTATCGGATATCGATATATAATCTACCTTTCGACGAACTAGATATCTGTTAACATGTTTTGTTTTGTAACATCGGTCAATCTCTGCTCAGTGCTTTTAAAAGCATAGTCTACTGGTGAATTAGAAAAAAACATGTACTCAATACCTAAAGCGGCTAATTCATTCTTAATGTCACATATCCACACGTCATTCTCATTTACCATTTCATCAAGACATGTTTTCAATACCAGATTATCCGACTGTTTCACCAATATTTGAACACTCTTAATTTTCTCATAATAGTTAATGGTAATCTACCCAATTCACAGTAAACGAAGTCATTGCAAGTTGATTTAGGCACCTTATTAAGTTAAGTATTTTTTTTACAGAATTTCTAATGTACGCTTTCGACATCCGGTGCTTTATGAAATCCCCATATTTCCGATGCATAACGTAAAGTACTATTTACATACGAATCAAAAATAGAACTATAAGTTTCTACATTCAAGCAATGATTTCTAAGAGAAGTTGTCAGAGAAAATAAAGCTTTTCTGCCTTGTTCTGCAAAATGTTTTTGTGTTTTGTAAAACTTCCCATTGTAGTTGAACAGCATACCCAAGTATTTAAAACTGTCAACAATTTCTATATTGTCATTATTATTCATTATTATATTTACATGGCTCATTATTTCTTATTTGTCCACAATTTCTAAACACCATGATTTTAGTTATACATATTATATCAACATTGACCTCCAGATTCCATTTTATGGTATATGCATATAAAGAATCCAACATAATTTGTAAATCTTCTGGGCAGTTAACAAATAAAGCCATGTCGTCGGTATACATTAGCAAGAAAAGATCAAGCATCTGTAATTCAATACTTGGACAGTTGTCATTAATAAAGTGTATTTAGATACAAAGAAAATAACACAGGTGATTATATTTCCCCTTGTAAGAGTCCGATATAATTAGGGAAGCACTGACTGAAGTCAGTATCACTATCGAAAATATAAGAATCGTCGTCAGTATATTTCTCTATAACATCTAAATTTAGATCATCGTCTAATGGCAGAAAATCGGACGACATATTCCATGTGTTTCTATATGAATCTTTAACGGAAAAATGGTGCTTTTTTCGATTAGACACAACTTAAATATCGTTGTTCACATCTTCCGATATACATTACAGTGCATAGGTATAACTATCGCCAGTGTGAAGTTATCTCGGCCAAACGCGGTGACACATGTGCACAGACAGTCGTCGCCATCTCTTGGCACGGCACATGTCACTAATATAAACAACTCCGATATCCACCTATTGCGCAGCCGCAGCGCTTGGTCTCGCTAGATCTCGTGCTAAATATACCTCCGGTTATGAGAACAATAGGTGAGGTCGTGACTATGCGAGAAAAGCGGTTGTTGCGAGTCCCTAGTATATAGGTCTCTGTTATAACGTTACACATTTATCAGAGATGGGCTCTCTCCAGGGGTCTGAGGGGTGATGCCCAATAGTGGAAATATTGCAAATTCTTCTTTGGTTTAAATGACACGATTCTGTCCAAATTAAGTTTGAACCATATGCTTGGGTTTATAGAAATTAATCACTGTCATATTAACTACAGATCTGGGACCCCTAGGTGTAGCCTGAGGTGTGGAGTCCAATAGGGGACATTCAGCTAATTCTTTGAAATCTTTCTTTTGCAGGAATGAACGGATTTTGTTTTAGGTGTAATTATAGGGTCCCACATCGGAGATCAATGTTCAATGTTACATGCAAATTACAATCCTTAACATGTAATACAAAATAACGAAAGATGGACAACATTAATATAACTACTTTACATATAGTAGATCTATAAAAATATATCATATTGAAAATAAATATTACAGTAAGGCAGAGACGCATATTCCAGATATACAAGTCTCTGAGTAAGGTTATACATTGTAGATGTTATGGCATTTCTGAGCGGCAGTGAGTGGAGTATACAATAGTGTAGTCAGGGGATAGAATATTATAATGTTGGTAAACCGTGACACTGATATAAGTGGAAACAAAATAAGTTAAAGCTGAGATCTAGATTGTGTTGTAAATTTTTTTTTCAAGTACTTCCCTAAATACCAAAGCTCTTTCCTGTTACTTACAGATAACAGCTGGACAATGTCGTTTAGATGAACTTCTTTCGATTATCCTTGTAGCATGGATATATTAAAAAAATCATCCTCTACTTAACTCCTTTCTAGTGTATCCCTCGACACTACTTTACTCTGTCCTAGTGTATCCCTCGACACTACTTTACTCTGTCCTAGTGTATCCCTCGACACTACTTTACTCTGTCCTAGTGTATCCCTCGACACTACTTTACTCTGTCCTAGTGTATCCCTCGACACTACTTTACTCTGTCCTAGTGTATCCCTCGACACTACTTTACTCCTTCCTAGTGTATCCCTCGACACCACTTTACTCTGTCCTAGTGTATCCCCCGACACTACTTTACTCTGTCCTAGTGTATCCCACGACACTACTTTACTCTGTCCTAGTGTATCCCTCGACACTACTTTACTCTGTCCTAGTGTATCCCTAGACACTACTTTACTCTGTCCTAGTGTATCCCTCGACACTACTTTACTCTGTCCTAGTGTATCCCTCGACACTACTTTACTCTGTCCTAGTGTGTCCCTCGACACTACTTTACTCTGTCCTAGTGTATCCCTCGACACTACTTTACTCTGTCCTAGTGTGTCCCTCGACACTACTTTACTATGTCCTAGTGTATCCCTCGAGACTACTTTACTCTGTCCTAGTGTATCCCTCGACACTACTTTACTCCTTCCTAGTGTATCCCTCGACACCACTGTACTCTGTCCTAGTGTATCCCTAGACACTACTTTACTCTGTCCTAGTGTATCCCTCGACACTACTTTACTCTGTCCTAGTGTATCCCTAGACACCACTTTACTCTGTCCTAGTGTATCCCTCGACACTACTTTACTCTGTCCTAGTGTATCCCTCGACACTTCTTTACTCTGTCCTAGTGTATCCCCCGACACTACTTTACTCTGTCTAGTGTATCCCACGACACTACTTTACTCTGTCCTGGTGTATCCCTCGACACTACTTTACTCTGTCCTAGTGTATCCCTCGACAGTACTTTACTATGTCCTAGTGTATCCCACGACACTACTTTACTCCGTCCTAGTGTATCCCTCGACACTACTTTACTATGTCCTAGTGTATCCCACGACACTACTTTACTCCGTCCTAGTGTATCCCTCGACACTACTTTACTCTGTCCTAGTGTATCCCTCGACACTACTTTACTCTGTCCTAGTGTATCCCTCGACACTACTTTACTCTGTCCTAGTGTATCCCTCGACACTACTTTACTCTGTCCTAGTGTATCCCTCGACACTACTTTACTCTGTCCTAGTGTATCCCTCGACACTACTTTACTCTGTCCTTAGTGTATCCCTCGACACTACTTTACTCTGTCCTAGTGTATCCCCCGACACTACTTTACTCTGTCCTAGTGTATCCCTAGACACTACTTTACTCTGTCCTAGTGTATCCCTAGACACTACGTATATACTTTACTCTGTCCGAGTGTATCCCTCGACACTACTTTACTCTGTCCTAGTGTATCCCTCGACACTACTTTACTCTGTCCTAGTGTATCCCTAGACACTACTTTACTCTGTCCTAGTGTATCTCTCGACAGTACTTTACTCTGTCCTAGTGTATCCCTCGACACTACTTTACTCTGTCCTAGTGTATCCCTCGACACTACTTTACTTTGTCCTATTGTATCCCTCGACACTACTTTACTTTGTCCTATAGTGTATCCCACGACACTACTTTACTTTGTCCTATAGTGTATCCCTCGACACTGTCCTAGTGTATCCCTCGACACTACTTTACTCTGTCCTAGTGTATACCTCGACACTACTTTACTCTGTCCTATTGTATCCCTCGACACTACTTTACTTTGTCCTATAGTGTATCCCACGACACTACTTTACTCCTGTCCTAGTGTATCCCTCGACACTACTTTACTCTGTCCTAGTGTATCCCTCCACGATACTTTACTCCTGTCCTAGTGTATCCCTCGACACTACTTTACTCTGTCCTAGTGTATCCCTCGACACTACTTTACTCTGTCCTAGTGTATCCCTCGACACTACTTTACTCTGTCCTAGTGTATCCCTCGACACTACTTTACTCTGTCCTAGTGTATCCCTCGACACTACTTTACTCTGTCCTAGTGTATCCCTCGACACTAATTTACCTTATCCTAGTGTATCCCTCGACACTACTTTACTCTGTCCTAGTGTATCCCTCGACACTACTTTACTCTGTCCTAGTGTATCCCTCGACACTACTTTACTTTGTCCTAGTGTATCCCTCGACACTACTTTACTCTGTCCTAGTGTATCCCTCGACACTACTTTACTCTGTCCTAGTGTATCCCTCGACACTACTTTACTTTGTCCTAGTGTATCCCTAGACACTACTTTACTCTGTCCTAGTGTATCCCTAGACACTACTTTACTCTGTCCTAGTGTTTCCCTCGACACTACTTTACTCTGTCCTAGTGTATCCCTCGACACTACTTTACTCTGTCCTAGTGTATCCCTCGACACTACTTTACTCTGTCCTAGTGTATCCCTCGACACTACTGTCCTAGTGTATCCCTCGACACTACTTTACTCTGTCCTAGTGTATCCCTCGACACTACTTTACTCTGTCCTGCTGTATCCCTCGACACTACTTTACTCTGTCCTAGTGTATCCCTCGACACTACTTTACTCTGTCCTAGTGTATCTCACGACACTACTTTACTCTGTCCTAGTGTGTCCCTCGACACTACTTTACTATGTCCTAGTGTATCCCCCGACACTACTTTACTCTGTCCTAGTGTATCCCTCGACACTACTTTACTATGTCCTAGTGTATCCCTCGACACTACTTTACTCTGTCCTAGTGTATCTCACGACACTACTTTACTCTGTCCTAGTGTATCCCTCGACACTACTTTACTCTGTCCTAGTGTATCTCACGACACTACTTTACTCTGTCCTAGTGTGTCCCTCGACACTACTTTACTATGTCCTAGTGCATCCCTCGACACTACTTTACTCTGTCCTAGTGTGTCCCTCGACACTACTTTACTCTGTCCTAGTGTGTCCCTCGACACTACTTTACTCTGTCCTAGTGTATCCCTCGACACTACTTTACTCTGTCCTAGTGTATCCCTCGACACTACTTTACTCTGTCCTAGTGTATCCCTCGACACTACTTTACTCCGTCCTAGTGTATCCCTCGACACTACTTTACTCTGTCCTAGTGTATCCCTCGACACTACTTTACTCTGTCCTAGTGTATCCCTCGACACTACTTTACTCTGTCCTAGTGTATCCCTCGACACTACTTTACTCTGTCCTAGTGTATCCCTCGACACTACTTTACTCTGTCCTAGTGTATCCCTCGACACTACTTTACTCTGTCCTAGTGTATCCCTCGACACAACTTTACTCTGTCCTAGTGTATCCCTCGACACTACTTTACTCTGTCCTAGTGTATCCCACGACACAACTTTACTCTGTCCTGGTGCATCCCTCGACACTACTTTACTCTGTCCTAGTGTATCCCACGACACTACTTTACTCCGTCCTAGTGTATCCCTCGACACTACTTTACTCTGTCCTAGTGTATCCCTCGACACTACTTTACTTTGTCCTAGTGTATCCCTCGACACTACTTTACTCTGTCCTGGTGTACCCCTCGACACTACTCTCCTATATGATAAAGCCTTTGTGCTTTGCCCAACTAAGAAGTGTCATTGTAACGTGCATGTAAAATGAGATATTTTAGCGAAATGGCAGTATAAGGTAACCTGAAGAACGGATTATATACATATATTCGGCTCTATTGTGAGATTTCCATTGATCTTATATAACTAATTTTACAAAGAACAACATATATCTTATTTAGTAATCTGTATACCTTACGAATTTCCGTGGTGGATTTAGAAACTCTTCATATTCAACATATGCTATTTTATAGTCAGCACATGCGAATATATAGTCAATACAAACGAGTTTATTGTCAACACAAGCAATGTTTTATACATGACTTCGGACATGACAAGCTTGTTGACCAAAGAAGACAAACAACTAAAACCATAGATTGAATTGAAATTGGCCGTTTATTTATTAAACGACAATTGAAATAAACTAAAGCATTATTATAGTCAACAAGTCATTCTATAGTCAACACGTGCGAATATATAGTCAATACAAACGAGTTTATAGTCAACACAAGCAATACTATAGTCATCACGTCATTCTATAGTCAACACAAGCAATATTATAGTCATCACGTCATTCTATAGTCCACACAAGCAATATTATAGTCAACACGTCATTCTATAGTCAACACAAGCAGTATTATAGTCAACACGTCATTCTATAGTCAACACAAGCAGTATTATAGTCAACACGTCATTCTATAGTCAACACAAGCAGTATTATAGTCAACACGTCATTCTATAGTCAACACGTCATTCTATAGTCAACACAAGCAATATTATAGTCAACACGTCATTCTATAGTCAACACAAGCAATATTATAGTCAACACGTCATTCTATAGTTAACACATGCGATGCTACAGTCAACACGTCATTCTATAGTCAACACAAGCAATATTATAGTCAACACGTCATTCTATAGTCAACACGTGCGAATATATAGTCAATACAAACGAGTTTATAGTCAACACAAGCAATACTATAGTCATCACGTCATTCTATAGTCAACACAAACAATATTATAGTCAACACGTCATTCTATATTCAACACGTGCGAATATATAGTCAATACAAACGAGTTTATAGTCAACACAAGCAATATTATAGTCAACACGTCATTCTATAGTCAACACAAGCAATATTATAGTCAACACGTCATTCTATAGTCAACACAAGCAATATTATAGTCAACACGTCATTCTATAGTCAACACAAGCAATATTATAGTCAACACGTCATTCTATAGTCCACACAAGCAATATTATAGTCAACACGTCATTCTATAGTCAACACAAGCAATATTATAGTCAACACGTCATTCTATATTCAACACATGCGATTTCATAGTCCACACATGCGATTCTATTTAAGGATTAAAATCCATTTTTGGTGTCTATGGTCGATATAGATGCCAGAGATTTGCAAACAAACGTGTCATATTGTGCGATAGTACATGTGATTATATAGTCAACACAAGCGGTTTTATAGTCCACACATCAGATTATATAGTCCACACATGCGATTATATAATCATATAATATCTATATCAATAAACACTATGGCTGGATGTGTATGATGTAATGACCGCCAAATGAAATAATACAAGACACTGTCCTGCGTTTTACACAATCGTGCTCATCATAAAACTTCATTTCCCCATGAGAAGATAATCACGCACATAGAAAAAGACAAATATTCGCTGATATGGAACCGTTTGTGGGCAATGTCATCGTGAAATAGGACGCCCACAGACACGTCTAATAAGGTTAGAACCAAAGTGTCATTGTCCTCGTCTATAACCGAGCTACACAGACTAAACTCAGACAGGACTCCTTGTCGATAATGATCGTGGATATCACTGGTATACTCACAGGTGGAGCAGAAATGGACTCTAACATTACTGAAAGTTCGGAAGTAACAGGTGGCATATCAGGAGTAGCTGTTAATACCAATATTGAAGACAGTGAGTCACACGGATGTCTGACACAAAAACTAGTCACATCACGTATGGTTTGATAAGGCCGAGTCTTCATTGGACTTTATGGCTGGTTTCGCTATGTGTTTCCTCGTGTTGACGCCTCTGTTACAACCAATTCCATCATTCCGATTTGGTGTTTTTAGTCTACTCGATCATACATACGATGAGACTTTAAAGCAATCCCGCCGGGAACCTCAACATCGCTATCTTCTTACATAAGACAAGACACGATATGATTGCTCCCCACAGTATCACAACCACTAAAACCAAAACACCAACCATCGAGAGTAGCTGTTTTCTTCTCTGTAGCGTTGTGACGGTGGTTTCGTCCTGGGGAAAACACAAACACGAAACACATATAAATAATGTTCTGTGAAAAAGGTTCAAACATACTTCGGTAAAATGCATTTAGCTGCGGAAAAACAGCCGCTTAATTTTAACTGTATATTATTATTATCACAAGTTTATAATGAAGTATTCTAATATTTAGATCTTAACCATTGTAGGTGAACGCTGCATAGTCGATTTGTATGAGAAGTACCTGCAGGCCCTAGTCTCTGGGAAATTCTACAGGCGCGCATTACCTGGCACACCTCCGAGGTTTGGGAACCAACCGGTAGGAGTTAATAAACTGAGAAATCTTATGAAAATTATTTGTGCACGCGCGGGATTAAGTGGAAATTATACCAATCATTCGGGAAAACGCACATGCGCAACACAACTCTACATCGCCGGGGTTGATGAGCAGGAGATCATGAACAGAACTGAACATAGGTCAGAAAAGGCTGTGAGAAAATACAAGTCAGCTGACGAATCGGTGTTACGCAAAGTATCCTCAGTGTTAGATCCTCCACAGAAAAGAAAATGTCCCGAAAACAAAACTCACCAAGAAGAGCCGACTGCCAAACGTGCTACAGTGCCTCTCAGTGATATAAGTAATCTCCCGACAGGAAGTCTTTTTAACAACTGTCAAGTTACTTTTAATGTCGGAAACAAGTGACCTTTTAAACGATTTTTGAAGACGTGGCATAGTGACGTTAGTGTTTATGATTTTTAAGAAGACATCGGGTATAGTCTTATAACCTTTAAATTGTTTGTTTATAATTTTGTAAAAAATATTACATGTATTAAAAATGAAATAAACAGATTTTTTGTTTGTTTTTCAAAATGAAAAGTGTTGTAATTTGCATCTTGATTGTAGCGATTTTTCTCTGGGACATGCTGTAAATCGATACATAAACATTGTTTCAGTCTAACTGTGAAAAATAACTTGGAACTTATTGCACAGCTAGGCTCCACCCCAATCAATGTATCGGGGTAGTTAGTGTTTGCCTAGACTCCGCCTCTTCTCGGACTATCGAGATTTATACAACAGTCAACTTCAAAGAAAAATAGCCGCAACCATGGTACAAGTTATATTACCCATGGAACTGTTATAAGTTATATTACCCATGGAACTGTTATAAGTTATATTACCCATGGAACTGTTATAAGTTATATTACCCATGGAACTGTTATATGTTATATTACCAATGGAACTGTTATAAGTTATATTACCCGTGGAACTGTTATAAGTTATATTACCCGTGGAACTGTTATAAGTTATATTACCCGTGGAACTGTTATAAGCTATATTACCCATGGAACTGTTATAAGCTATATTACCCATGGAACTGTTATAAGTTATATCACCAATGGAACTGTTATAAGTTATATCACCAATGGAACTGTTATAAGTTATATTACCCATGGAACTGTTATAAGTTATATTACCCATGGAACTGTTATAAGTTATATTACCCATGGAACTGTTATAAGTTATATTACCAATGGAACTGTTATAAGTTATATTACCCATGGAACTGTTATAAGTTATATTACCCATGGAACTGTTATAAGTTATATTACCCGTGGAACTGTTATAAGTTATATTACCAATGGAACTGTTATAAGTTATATTACCCGTGGAACTGTTATAAGTTATATTACCCATGGAACTGTTATAAGTTATATTACCCATGGAACTGTTATAAGTTATATTACCCGTGGAACTGTTATAAGTTATATTACCCATGGAACTGTTATAAGTTATATTACCCATGGAACTGTTATAAGTTATATTACCCATGGAACTGTTATAAGTTATATTACCCGTGGAACTGTTATAAGTTATATTACCCGTGGAACTGTTATAAGTTGTATTACCCGTGGAACTGTTATAAGTTATATTACCCATGGAACTGTTATAAGTTATATTACCCATGGAACTGTTATAAGTTATATTACCAATGGAACTGTTATAAGTTATATTACCCATGGAACTGTTATAAGTTGTATTACCCGTGGAACTGTTATAAGTTATATTACCAATGGAACTGTTATAAGTTATATAACCCGTGGAACTGTTATAAGTTATATTACCCATGGAACTGTTATAAGTTATATTACCCATGGAACTGTTATAAGTTATATTACCCGTGGAACTGTTATAAGTTATATTACCCGTGGAACTGTTATAAGTTATATTACCAATGGAACTGTAATGAGTTATATTACCCGTGGAACTGTTATAAGTTATATTACCAATGGAACTGTTATAAGTTATATTACCCATGGAACTGTTATAAGTTATATTACCCATGGAACTGTTATATGTTATATTACCAATGGAACTGTTATAAGTTATATTACCCATGGAACTGTTATAAGTTATATTACCCATGGAACTGTTATAAGTTATATTACCCATGGAACTGTTATAAGTTATATTACCCGTGGAACTGTTATAAGTTATATTACCCGTGGAACTGTTATAAGTTATATTACCCATGGAACTGTTATAAGTTATATTACCCATGGAACTGTTATAAGCTATATTACCCGTGGAACTGTTATAAGTTATATTACCCGTGGAACTGTTATAAGTTATATTACCAATGGAACTGTTATAAGTTATATTACCCATGGAACTGTTATAAGTTATATTACCCATGGAACTGTTATAAGTTATATTACCCATGGAACTGTTATAAGTTATATTACCCGTGGAACTGTTATAAGTTATATTACCCATGGAACTGTTATAAGTTATATTACCCATGGAACTGTTATAAGTTATATTACCCATGGAACTGTTATAAGGTATATTACCCGTGGAACTGTTATAAGTTATATTACCCATGGAACTGTTATAAGTTGTATTACCCATGGAACTGTTATAAGTTATATTACCCATGGAACTGTTATAAGTTATATTACCTATGGAACTGTTATAAGTTATATTACCCATGGAACTGTTATAAGTTGTATTACCAATGGAACTGTTATAAGTTATATTACCAATGGAACTGTTAAGTTATATTACCCATGGAACTGTTATAAGTTGTATTACCCGTGGAACTGTTATAAGTTATATTACCCGTGGAACTGTTATAAGTTATATTACCCGTGGAACTGTTATAAGTTATATTACCCATGGAACTGTTATAAGTTATATTACCAATGGAACTGTTATAAGTTATATAACCCATGGAACTGTTATAAGTTATATTACCCATGGAACTGTTATAAGTTATATTACCCATGGAACTGTTATATGTTATATTACCAATGGAACTGTTATACGTTATATTACCCATGGAACTGTTATAAGTTATATTACCCGTGGAACTGTTATAAGTTATATTACCCGTGGAACTGTTATAAGTTATATTACCCGTGGAACTGTTATAAGTTATATCACCCATGGAACTGTTATAAGGATAAAAATGAAATAGCAATGATATACCTGAATTTCCACGTTTTCTGTCTCCTGAGGACGACACAGTCCTGTAATGACAATATGATATTGTTTCTCATCTCCCGGGAGTACCTGAGCGTTAGCTGGATGTGCTTGAATGTCCTCGTTATCTACCTCTTGAGGACGACACATTGTTGTAATGACAATATGATGTTGTTTCACATCTCCTGGGAGTACCTTGGCGTTAGCTGGATGTGCCGGAGTGTCTTCACTGTATGTGGTCACGAGCAGATACGCGAATATCAACAAGTGCATCATCTGTTATAAGAGAATTCAAACGACTTGTACAATTATTTTTCTATAGTTATCCAATGAAGAAAAATTAATAAATTCAAATAATTTGGTGATGACCCATGGTTAATGATAACTAAAATACATTGTAGGTTTTGGTACGATATATCCAGCTGTTAGGGTAATTTACCCTGATGGAACACTGGGCAGGGTTCAAAAACGTTTAAAACATCTTCTGGACCGAAGGTTTCTGACGTTTTATCGGTCTTTTAAAAATCTGATATTAAAATATCAATCACTTGTTAGACAATACACCACTCCCGTGTTTGGTGTTCGTCGGATGAAAGTTTTCTGCGTTTCAAGTTTTTGATGATACCACCATCTTCATCTTTTCCATTTCAGATAAGATCCGTGTTTAAATTTGCCACTTTTTTGTCATTTGTAATTCCTATTGTGTATTTCATTATCGATAGATCAACTCGTGGCGTTCATCGTGTACAGTGTACATCTTAAAGTTAAGGATATTTACCTGGGCCGTTCACCAATATCAAAAGCTATATATATATATATATATATATATAAATTGTAAATTCGACAATTTACTTGTCTGTACTGTCGTTATTACTACTTGACATATATATATATATATATATATATAATAAGGGTCAAAGAAGTAATATGAACAGTATAATCCAGATAACACTGGATCCTCACATAAATGTATGGAGGATACGAATTACTTGTAATGATTATATAGGGCAAAGAAGTAATTCAAACAGTGTAAACAATAAGGTTTGTTAAATTTTCGGAAAATTTAACAAACCTTATTGTTTACACTGTTTGAATTACTTCTTTGCCCCATATATATATATATATATAAACTTGAAAACTTATGCTTTAGTCATTCAATCATATTGAATGGTAGTGTATAAAAAGGCTTGGTGTAAATCGTTGATAAAGACCGTTAGATAAAGACCGTTAGATAAAGACCGTTAGATAAACCGTTAGATAAAGACCGTTAGATAAAGACCGTTAGATAAAGACCGTTAGATAAACCGTTAGATAAAGACCGTTAGATAAAGACCGTTAGATAAAGACCGTTAGCGACATCTTTTCTATTCTTTCTATGAGTATTTTTGTAGTGCTGACATCTTTATTCACACAATCTACCAAGTTCTGATCTACAAAATATCTTTAAATTACATTTGGTATTTCATATATTCAGAGAAAAAATCTATGGATATACCTAGTATGTATATATAGTATCATTTATTATATCGATGAGCAATATTCCCCAGCAATATGCTGTGTCTATATATAGCTCAACGAAATTAGAGCTTCGTCAGTAGAAGTTCTATAAATAGTATCATTACGACTTTAGTATTTCCAGTTCTGTTAACGGACATTATAATAGTAAATTTCACTAGTTCTAGAGTTTACGGTAGACCAATGACACTCTAGCCTGGCAGTTTTGTCCATGTTACGATCTACATTTTGAATCTGTGTATCTTATGATTTATATTTGATAATATATATGTAATAACATGTATTTAAATATTGTTGAAAAATCCCGATGTTTTAAACTCAAAATGGCGATCAGAGATGTGATGTGAAGATTTTTTTTCTTCAAAATACCGGACAGGGCCACGATAACTGATGGTCTGAGGAGTGGAGTTAGTTTATAGTGTTATACTGGGGCCTTATCAAGTTACACAATAAGTTATGGTACAGTGACTTCATCACTGATAATATAAACTACTACACAATTCTGGTGATGTCACTTTTACTTCACAGCAAGTTATGGATCTTAACATATCGAATATAAAGACAAGTTTCGAATAGAAATAACGGAAAAATCTACATAAAATTAAAACACTCAACATGTCATACCCTGACTTGTCATTTTCAGGCCAGGGGAAATTGTTTAGAATGCAACATCAAAACACTGCCCTATACATTAAATGATACTGCTATAGCGTGTCAGGTGTGAAGGCGTGTCATAGCGCAACCTTGAATCTAAAACAATATAAAAGAAATTATCACATAGTATTTGATAATTAGCAAAAAAAATGTTGATTGTTTTCAAACACTAATGATCTAGTATTTATCATTAGACAGTGGTGTTATATAACAAACCTTTTCAGCTGTAGGGTGATACGTTGTAAGTTACCTCTAACCAGTCCACCCAATTGTGTAGTAATGATTAAGAACTGATGTAATATATGTACAGTATATAAATAGTACATGTCGTTATTTATGACAACATCATTTTAAATAACGGCACGTGTATACTAGGCCTAGACACAGATTTGATTAAGATTCTGTTACAAAATGCATTCGAAAACTTTCAAGTCCCCTGATATAATGTATAGCTAAGGAACATGGTGTTCTAGGTACTTCTACACGTAACTTGTTTCTACCTAACGTGATGTTTTACGTATAAGATACCCGGTAGTGACTGTTTTATTGACGTGAATTCTTGAGACTGGTTTAAACACACGCCTTTTGTTGAGTTTTTGACAAAATCTCCCGATAGACTATCGGCACATCTATAGGAGGAAATTGTGTGGGCCCCTCACTTGTCGCCATTTATTTCTTATTATTTGTCTGGTTTTACTGAAGACCTTACAAATTCTTCTATTTGACATAAAGATATTTCAATATATTTTCATTAAATAACAAAAAGTTTATTGACCATATCGATCGAGTATATCCTGAAGGGTTTGAAATCAATGACACTACAGACAGCTGTGTGATAAGCTTGATTATTTCTATTTCCTATTCTAAGTTTTCCATTCCTAGATAGTAACATCACTGCTTCACCTATATATGGTGTTAACATGTTGTAGTTGATTAGATATGTTTGAACCTGTTCCCATTATCACGATTTCCGTCACGGATATCGACTACGGACGATAAAAAAATGATAACCTATGGTTTTGAGACATGTTAGTTTCAATTTTATTTCTTTCCTCGGCACAGAACATGGTATTATAGTAAGATATACATAGAAAGGGGATTCACAAACAGGCGATGTATACATCATTCTGTCTTATTGACGCGGGTTGATTAAGACCTCATTATCACATTTAAAATATTTTCTGTGCGATATGAAGTCAGACGTGTTCGATGTTTGATGATAAGTCTGGTAGTTCCGCTATCTTTTGTTTTCAGTATGCGGCCTATCTCAGATTTGACCTAGATTTGTATGGCGGATGTCGTGGTGACCTAGATTTGCATGGCGGATGTCGTGGTGACCTAGATTTGTATGGCGGATGTCGTGGTGACCTAGATTTGTATGGCGGATGTCTTTGTTGAAGTAGAAGACGCTCCACATTCCGGGATACCTGGACTATTACGTGTCGGTATTGCCTGTTGTTACGGTAGTCTTGTGCGGAGGGAGGGGAGTGATATTGACTTTCTTTATTCAGTATGATTTTAGAATTATTTTACTCATGTAAAGGAAATAATGTACATGTTTTGTAGGTATTGATATCGATTTAATGATGAAAATATTACTTCGCTATACAGAATAATTCAAACAGAACCTGAGGATAAAAACAACGGCAATACACAATATTTCGAGAGAAAAATAGTTTGTTCATAGTGCAATCTAACAATAAGTGAAATAATCAAGTATTATTACAGATGATATGTCTTACTAGTACAGTGTATATTGTGAACTTATGTCGAGTAACGGGATACATCCAATAGAAACGTTAAAATATCATCTAAAATATTTCTGTTTCATGTTAAAAGTTATAAAGTTACAATAATAATTTGAGGGCTATGGACTCCTCTCTAATGTAATATTTGTGCATGCTTGTATGCCCTGCTAATAGACCGAAAAAGCACTAAATATAGACAGTGAACCCCTGAACACACTGTTCGCACGGGAGTGAGATTGTCTTTTAAGCTAAATGTAAACAGGACTGATCAAATGAAAGTGTAATTACCGGTTTACCACATGGCTAGAATGTCTAACGTAAGTTGATGATTTTTATAAAACACGGCGAAAAATTGAAAGAAATATGATTCTGATTTCATACAGTTTAATTGGCATTTATAATGAAATATCGTACTGAAAGGTGCTAATATCTTGTGTCTTTTCAACGTCATCAAGTTTTGAACTGTAAAGTGACGTTGATTGGTATACTGGTTTTCTTTCATGCCATTTCATAACCATTTTCAACAAAAAAAACACACCAAAAATGAATTTGATGAACTTTAATGAATTATCCCAATGATAAATTGCTATTTTAGCATTCAATGTTATATATTAAATGGATTCACGATGTATAGATATTAATTTTTACCGATTCGTGCATAAAACATCAAACTTATTTTATTGATCATGATACGAGGGCTGACTGATATGTTGTGAACTTCATATTGAAGGATTTGAATTTTGCCAGCGGTGTTTCGGACATAGATGAAAGTCTGATGGAGCGAGATCAGGTGAATAAGGCGGATGATCAATCAATCTAAAGCTTAAATCGTGAATGGCAGCCATGACAATGCCAGACTTGTGAACAGGAGCATTGTCCTGATGAAATAACACACCTTTAGTGAGCTTTCCGCGGCGCTTACGTTTAATATTTTCCCGTAACTGCCTCAAAAGTGGAGCATAGTGTGTGCCATGGATTGTTTGTCCCTTTTGGAGATAATATATCAGGAGAATACCATCTGCATCCCAGAAAACCGAGGCCATAACCTTCCCAGCTGATGGAACAGTCTTTGCATTCTTTTGCAGGGGTGAGACAATGTGTTTACTTTGGAGTGCTACCTCGTCGATATAAACTTACCAAATGAAACCAGTCCTTGGATACACGACCCTATATAGTGAGAGAATAGTAGGACTTAAAAAGAATAGACTTGAGTACCTCCTCGAATACGAGGCTCACACCATATCTATCAACCCTCGTATCTATCATCTCCTTATTTTAAGGTATATTCCATACATGTATATTGTATTTCACGGCATTATATCAATTACCGGTACTATACTTCGCATAGCCATGCCAAGTAATGACTTCATGTCAAATAGTATATTTAATGTAAGTACTACGGGAACATTTTGAAGATAAAACAAGCATGATATTGATACCTTTAGTTGGTAAGTTCACTATCATATTCGTATTAATGTTTATTATTATATTTGTCTTTACAACACAACTGCACAACCATCTCCTTGTTGATATCACACCGAGCCATTCTGTACCGATTTTGGTTATTGGTCGTGCTCCCAGCAGTAACAGTGCTCAGACGTCCTAGATTCCCCCTCCTGACGTGAGGTTGTCTCTATCGTTCTGGATAGCGCTTTATGTAGCCAGGAATTCGGTTTCCAGTTTTTATCATGGCATTCCTTAAAGCATTGACACGCCTCTACACTATCTTTAGCGTCATACAAAAGAGGGGAAAGTCACCTCGTCAGGAATCCTCAAAAATCTTTTCTTGGAACTCGTACAAAAACAAAGGCACAGCGGGATTGTTACCCCCACGAACACAATCACCAAGATTACAACACGTGCCTGTATTTTCGTTTCGGTGGCGTCATCCTGTAACAAATACAATAAGAGTTCACTTTATTCCAAACCACTCAGTATAACGTTAATTATGTTGAAATATAAAATGGTTAACTATCGGAATACGTGTGTAGAAAATCTGCTGCTTATATTATACTTATGTCTAATTTCGATGTAATTGGTTTTCATTTTATATCTAACTTATTGAAGTGTAGGCCACTAGGTTTTAGGGGTTAAGTGGCAAGCTTATTGTTTATCTTACTGCCCAGTGATCTTTGCGCGTGCATTTTCGTATTCTATTGTGGACGAGTTGATTATTTTATAAATGATTGTTATGTTGTTCTTGTTGTTGCTGAACATAAGTATGCAAACAAGAATAGCAAACGAGATTTAACACAAAATACCCAGCCATAGCGACAACACACAACACCTTATACCCAACCATAGCGACAACACACAACGCAAAATACCCAACCATAGCGACAATACACAAAATACTCAACCATAGCGACAACACACAACGCAAAATACCCAACCATAGCGACAACACACAACGCAAAATACCCAACCATAGCGACAACACACAACGCAAAATACCCAACCATAGCGACAATACACAAAATACTCAACCATAGCGACAACACACAACGCAAAATACCCAACCATAGCGACAACACACAACGCAAAATACCCAACCATAGCGACAACACACAACGCAAAATACCCAACCATAGCGACAACACACAACACCTTATACCCAACCATAGCGACAACACACAACGCAAAATACCCAACCATAGCGACAACACAATACGCAAAATATCCAACCATAGCGACAACACACAACACCATATACCCAACCATAGCGACAATACACAAAATACTCAACCATAGCGACAACACACAACGCAAAATACCCAACCATAGCGACAACACACAACGCAAAATACCCAACCATAGCGACAACACACAACGCAAAATACCCAACCATAGCGACAACACACAACACCTTATACCCAACCATAGCGACAACACACAACGCAAAATACCCAACCATAGCGACAACACAATACGCAAAATATCCAACCATAGCGACAACACACAACGCAAAATACCCAACCATAACGACAACACACAACGCAAAATACCCAACCATAGCGACAACACAATACGCAAAATATCCAACCATAGCGACAACACACAACGCAAAATACCCAACCATAGCGACAACACACAACTCAAAATACCCAACCATAGCGACAACACACAACGCAAAATACCCAACCATAGCGACAACACACAACGCAAAATACCCAACCATAGCGACAACACACAACGCACAATACCCAACCATAACGACAACATACAATAAACAACCATAGCGACAATACACAACACATAATACCCAACCATAGCGACAACATACAATAAACAACCATAGCGACAATACACAAACAATAAACAACCATAGCGACAACACAACAAACAATAAACAACCATAGCGACAACACATAATACCAATCCATAGCGATAATACACAGCCCAAATTACCAACAATAGCGACAATTCACAACCCAAATTGCCAACCATAAGGACAACACTAACAAACAATAAACAACCATAGCGACAACACACAACACACAATATCTAACCATGGCGACAATACAAAACACAAAATAACCATAAAATACAATATACCATAGTGTCAACACAAAAGAATAACATCCTCACGTAACTTAATAAACTAATAGTTGTTTTGACAGCCAATTGTGTAAATTGTGTATCTCTGAAGCGAAAGTTGAAAGTTGAAATAACTAATGACTTACCTGAGTGTCCGTGTGGTCTGTCTCCTGAGGACGAGAGAGTTTTTTAATGACGATATGATGTTGTTCTGTATGTTCTGTGGGTATCCGGGCGGTGGTAGTTTGAACCTGTCTGTCTTCACCGGATGTTGTCCCCAACAGGTACGCGAATATAATCAGGTAAATCATCTGTTTGATGGAAATCGAAATGTCTATAGTGATCCAGTGAACTAAAAAATATATAAATGATCAAGTGCTATGGTTAGTTTAGATAAAAATATATTGACAGTTATTTTTCGGGACACACCACATACTAAACAAAATAGTATGTAGACCAGCTGAACACCAGCTGACAGGATATGTATGTAGAAAGTTTCACTTCCACTACCCAGCGTCATATACAAACGGAAGGAAACACTAAATATTAATCAGTGCAACCGACCACAGACACAAGTCTCGTCTGTCATTTACACTGTAACCGAGGTTATGTACGGTTAGCGTAGTCCACGTGTAACCGACCACAGACACAAGCCTCGTCTGTCATGTACACTGTAACCAAGGTTATACACGGTTAGCGTAGTCCACGTGTAACCGACCACAGACACAAGCCTCGTCTGTCATTTACACTGTAACCGATGTTATATACGGTTAGCGTAGTCCACGTGTAACCGACCACAGACACAAGCCTCGTCTGTCATTTACACTGTAACCGAGGTTATTTACGGTTAGCGTAGTCCACGTGTAACCGACCACAGACACAAGCCTCGTCTGTCATTTACACTGTAACCGAGGTTATTTACGGTTAGCGTAGTCCACGTGTAACCGACCACAGACACAAGCCTCGTCTGTCATTTACACTGTAACCGAGGTTATGTACGGTTAGCGTAGCCCACGTGTAACCGACCACAGACACAAGCCTCGTCTGTCATTTACACTGTAACCGAGGTTATGTACGGTTAGCGTAGTCCACGTGTAACCGACCACAGACACAAGCCTCGTCTGTCATTTACACTGTAACCAAGGTTATACACGGTTAGCGTAGTCCACTTGTAACCGACCACATACACAAGCCTCGTCTGTCATTTACACTGTAACCAAGGTTATATACGGTTAGCGTAGTCCACTTGTAACCGACCACAGACACAAGTCTCGTCTGTCATTTACACTGTAACCAAGGTTATATACGGTAAGCGTAGTTTTAAACCTATAACAGTGAGAAAATCCACGTGTAACCGACCACAGACACAAGTCCCGTCTGTCATTTACACTGTAACCAAGGTTATATACGGTTAGCGTAGTCCACGTGTAACCGACCACAGACACAAGCCTCGTCTATCATGTACACTGTAACCAAGGTTATACACGGTTAGCGTAATTAAAAACCTATAACAGAGAGAAAATCCACGTGTAACCGACCACAGACACAAGTCTCGTCTGTCATTTACACTGTAACCAAGGTTATATACGGTTAGCGTAGTCCACGTGTAACCGACCACAGACACAAGCCTCGTCTGTCATTTACACTGTAACCAAGGTTATATACGGTTAGCGTAATTAAAAACCTATAACAGAGAGAAAATCCACATGTAAACGACATTTTATTTCTAATTCGATAAAACGGGGCAAAATGTAGATTTACACGGCAACTGTTGTAAATATACAAAGATGATAAGACTGATATAACAATACTATAACATGTGCTTTGGCTCCTTGGGCAGACCTAGATGTACGTACCGGCGTCAGGGGTGGTGGTGGTGGCCACGTGACCAGGAGGCATATCATCAGATATCGAATAGTATCATACAAGGACATTTCGAACATTTTTACCAATGAATTATCGAAAAGTATCCATTCTACAATCTGATTTGACCAATCAAAGCACTGCTTACAAACGCCAATGGGAGAACTTTAAATCTGCCCCGGTAGATTCTGTTACGAAATGTAGTAACCTTCAGTAATACCAAATCTATATCTTCACTCTTGCCACGCATTCGGGAAAAAGTACAAAACATATTGGTAATACCAAAGACACTATTAGAGATCATGTTTATGTTTATATACAACATCTTACAAACCCTGTATTGAAGATGGAAAGGTGGAAGGGATTAAAACCACCAGAGAAGGGTTTTCTTTGCCATTACTTATATGTGCAATTAGTTGATAATTCATCACTTATAACATATTATATATTCTCGCTAGCATTTAACAAGTTTGTAGTAAGGGAAAATTTAGTTATTACTACTTGACATATATATATATATATATATATATATATAATAAGGGTCAAAGAAGTAATATGAACAGTATAATCCAGATAACACTGGATCCTCACATAAATGTATGGAGGATACGAATTACTTGTAATGATTATATAGGGCAAAGAAGTAATTCAAACAGTGTAAACAATAAGGTTTGTTAAATTTTCCGAAAATTTAACAAACCTTATTGTTTACACTGTTTGAATTACTTCTTTGCCCTATATATATATATATATATATAAACTTGAAAACTTATGCTTTAGTCATTCAATCATATTGAATGGTAGTGTATAAAAAGGCTTGGTGTAAATCGTTGATAAAGACCGTTAGATAAAGACCGTTAGATAAAGACCGTTAGATAAAGACCGTTAGATAAAGACCGTTAGATAAAGACCGTTAGATAAAGACCGTTAGCGACATCTTTTCTATTCTTTCTAGGAGTATTTTTGTAGTGCTGACATCTTTATTCACACAATCTACCAAGTTCTGATCTACAAAATATCTTTAAATTACATTTGGTATTTCATATATTCAGAGAAAAAATCTATGGATATACCTAGTATGTATATATAGTATCATTTATTATATCGATGAGCAATATTCCCCAGCAATATGCTGTGTCTATATATAGCTCAACGAAATTAGAGCTTCGTCAGTAGAAGTTCTATAAATAGTATCATTACGACTTTAGTATTTCCAGTTCTGTTAACGGACATTATAATAGTAAATTTCACTAGTTCTAGAGTTTACGGTAGACCAATGACACTCTAGCCTGGCAGTTTTGTCCATGTTACGATCTACATTTTGAATCTGTGTATCTTACGATTTATATTTGATAATATATATGTAATAACATGTATTTAAATATTGTTGAAAAATCCCGATGTTTTAAACTCAAAATGGCGATCAGAGATGTGATGTGAAGATTTTTTTTCTTCAAAATACCGGACAGGGCCACGATAACTGATGGTCTGAGGAGTGGAGTTAGTTTATAGTGTTATACTGGGGCCTTATCAAGTTACACAATAAGTTATGGTACAGTGACTTCATCACTGATAATATAAACTACTACACAATTCTGGTGATGTCACTTTTACTTCACAGCAAGTTATGGATCTTAACATATCGAATATAAAGACAAGTTTCGAATAGAAATAACGGAAAAATCTACATAAAATTAAAACACTCAACATGTCATACCCTGACTTGTCATTTTCAGGCCAGGGGAAATTGTTTAGAATGCAACACCAAAACACTGCCCTATACATTAAATGATACTGCTATAGCGTGTCAGGTGTGAAGGCGTGTCATAGCGCAACCTTGAATCTAAAACAATATAAAAGAAATTATCACATAGTATTTGATAATTAGCAAAAAAAATGTTGATTGTTTTCAAACACTAATGATCTAGTATTTATCATTAGACAGTGGTGTTATATAACAAACCTTTTCAGCTGTAGGGTGATACGTTGTAAGTTACCTCTAACCAGTCCACCCAATTGTGTAGTAATGATTAAGAACTGATGTAATATATGTACAGTATATAAATAGTACATGTCGTTATTTATGACAACATCATTTTAAATAACGGCACGTGTATACTAGGCCTAGACACAGATTTGATTAAGATTCTGTTACAAAATGCATTCGAAAACTTTCAAGTCCCCTGATATACTGTAGCCTAGCTGAGGAACATGGTGTTCTAGGTACTTCTACACGTAACTTGTTTCTACCTAACGTGATGTTTTACGTATAAGATACCCGGTAGTGACTGTTTTATTGACGTGAATTCTTGAGACTGGTTTAAACACACGCCTTTTGTTGAGTTTTTGACAAAATCTCCCGATAGACTATCGGCACATCTATAGGAGGAAATTGTGTGGGCCCCTCACTTGTCGCCATTTATTTCTTATTATTTGTCTGGTTTTACTGAAGACCTTACAAATTCTTCTATTTGACATAAAGATATTTCAATATATTTTCATTAAATAACAAAAAGTTTATTGACCATATCGATCGAGTATATCCTGAAGGGTTTGAAATCAATGACACTACAGACAGCTGTGTGATAAGCTTGATTATTTCTATTTCCTATTCTAAGTTTTCCATTCCTAGATAGTAACATCACTGCTTCACCTATATATGGTGTTAACATGTTGTAGTTGATTAGATATGTTTGAACCTGTTCCCATTATCACGATTTCCGTCACGGATATCGACTACGGACGATAAAAAAATGATAACCTATGGTTTTGAGACATGTTAGTTTCAATTTTATTTCTTTCCTCGGCACAGAACATGGTATTATAGTAAGATATACATAGAAAGGGGATTCACAAACAGGCGATGTATACATCATTCTGTCTTATTGACGCGGGTTGATTAAGACCTCATTATCACATTTAAAATATTTTCTGTGCGATATGAAGTCAGACGTGTTCGATGTTTGATGATAAGTCTGGTAGTTCCGCTATCTTTTGTTTTCAGTATGCGGCCTATCTCAGATTTGACCTAGATTTGTATGGCGGATGTCGTGGTGACCTAGATTTGCATGGCGGATGTCGTGGTGACCTAGATTTGTATGGCGGATGTCGTGGTGACCTAGATTTGTATGGCGGATGTCGTGGTGACCTAGATTTGTATGGCGGATGTCGTGGTGACCTAGATTTGTATGGCGGATGTCTTTGTTGAAGCAGAAGACGCTCCACATTCCGGGATACCTGGACTATTATGTGTCGGTATTGCCTGTTGTTACGGTAGTCTTGTGCGGAGGGAGGGGAGTGATATTGACTTTCTTTATTCAGTATGATTTTAGAATTATTTTACTCATGTAAAGGAAATAATGTACATGTTTTGTAGGTATTGATATCGATTTAATGATGAAAATATTACTTCGCTATACAGAATAATTCAAACAGAACCTGAGGATAAAAACAACGGCAATACATAATATTTCGAGAGAAAAATAGTTTGTTCATAGTGCAATCTAACAATAAGTGAAATAATCAAGTATTATTACAGATGATATGTCTTACTAGTACAGTGTATATTGAGAACTTATGTCGAGTAACGGGATACATCCAATAGAAACGTTAAAATATCATCTAAAATATTTCTGTTTCATGTTAAAAGTTATAAAGTTACAATAATAATTTGAGGGCTATGGACTCCTCTCTAATGTAATATTTGTGCATGCTTGTATGCCCTGCTAATAGACCGAAAAAGCACTAAATATAGACAGTGAACCCCTGAACACACTGTTCGCACGGGAGTGAGATTGTCTTTTAAGCTAAATGTAAACAGGACTGATCAAATGAAAGTGTAATTACCGGTTTACCACATGGCTAGAATGTCTAACGTAAGTTGATGATTTTTATAAAACACGGCGAAAAATTGAAAGAAATATGATTCTGATTTCATACAGTTTAATTGGCATTTATAATGAAATATCGTACTGAAAGGTGCTAATATCTTGTGTCTTTTCAACGTCATCAAGTTTTGAACTGTAAAGTGACGTTGATTGGTATACTGGTTTTCTTTCATGCCATTTCATAACCATTTTCAACAAAAAAAAACACACCAAAAATGAATTTGATGAACTTTAATGAATTATCCCAATGATAAATTGCTATTTTAGCATTCAATGTTATATATTAAATGGATTCACGATGTATAGATATTAATTTTTACCGATTCGTGCATAAAACATCAAACTTATTTTATTGATCATGATACGAGGGCTGACTGATATGTTGTGAACTTCATATTGAAGGATTTGAATTTTGCCAGCGGTGTTTCGGACATAGATGAAAGTCTGATGGAGCGAGATCAGGTGAATAAGGCGGATGATCAATCAATCTAAAGCTTAAATCGTGAATGGCAGCCATGACAATGCCAGACTTGTGAACAGGAGCATTGTCCTGATGAAATAACACACCTTTAGTGAGCTTTCCGCGGCGCTTACGTTTAATATTTTCCCGTAACTGCCTCAAAAGTGGAGCATAGTGTGTGCCATGGATTGTTTGTCCCTTTTGGAGATAATATATCAGGAGAATACCATCTGCATCCCAGAAAACCGAGGCCATAACCTTCCCAGCTGATGGAACAGTCTTTGCATTCTTTTGCAGGGGTGAGACAATGTGTTTACTTTGGAGTGCTACCTCGTCGATATAAACTTACCAAATGAAACCAGTCCTTGGATACACGACCCTATATAGTGAGAGAATAGTAGGACTTAAAAAGAATAGACTTGAGTACCTCCTCGAATACGAGGCTCACACCATATCTATCAACCCTCGTATCTATCATCTCCTTATTTTAAGGTATATTCCATACATGTATATTGTATTTCACGGCATTATATCAATTACCGGTACTATACTTCGCATAGCCATGCCAAGTAATGACTTCATGTCAAATAGTATATTTAATGTAAGTACTACGGGAACATTTTGAAGATAAAACAAGCATGATATTGATACCTTTAGTTGGTAAGTTCACTATCATATTCGTATTAATGTTTATTATTATATTTGTCTTTACAACACAACTGCACAACCATCTCCTTGTTGATATCACACCGAGCCATTCTGTACCGATTTTGGTTATTGGTCGTGCTCCCAGCAGTAACAGTGCTCAGACGTCCTAGATTCCCCCTCCTGACGTGAGGTTGTCTCTATCGTTCTGGATAGCGCTTTATGTAGCCAGGAATTCGGTTTCCAGTTTTTATCATGGCATTCCTTAAAGCATTGACACGCCTCTACACTATCTTTAGCGTCATACAAAAGAGGGGAAAGTCACCTCGTCAGGAATCCTCAAAAATCTTTTCTTGGAACTCGTACAAAAACAAAGGCACAGCGGGATTGTTACCCCCACGAACACAATCACCAAGATTACAACACCTGCCATTTTGCGTGCCTGTATTTTCGTTTCGGTGGCGTCATCCTGTAACAAATACAATAAGAGTTCACTTTATTCCAAACCACTCAGTATAACGTTAATTATGTTGAAATATAAAATGGTTAACTATCGGAATACGTGTGTAGAAAATCTGCTGCTTATATTATACTTATGTCTAATTTCGATGTAATTGGTTTTCATTTTATATCTAACTCATTGAAGTGTAGGCCACTAGGTTTTAGGGGTTAAGTGGCAAGCTTATTGTTTATCTTACTGCCCAGTGATCTTTGCGCGTGCATTTTCGTATTCTATTGTGGACGAGTTGATTATTTTATAAATGATTGTTATGTTGTTCTTGTTGTTGCTGAACATAAGTATGCAAACAAGAATAGCAAACGAGATTTAACACAAAATACCCAGCCATAGCGACAACACACAACACCTTATACCCAACCATAGCGACAACACACAACGCAAAATACCCAACCATAGCGACAATACACAACGCAAAATACCCAACCATAGCGACAACACACAACGCAAAATACCCAACCATAGCGACAACACACAACGCAAAATACCCAACCATAGCGACAATACACAAAATACTCAACCATAGCGACAACACACAACGCAAAATACCCAACCATAGCGACAACACACAACGCAAAATACCCAACCATAACGACAATACACAACGCAAAATACCCAACCATAGCGACAACACACAACGCAAAATACCCAACCATAGCGACAACACACAACGCAAAATACCCAACCATAGCGACAATACACAAAATACTCAACCATAGCGACAACACACAACGCAAAATACCCAACCATAGCGACAACACACAACGCAAAATACCCAACCATAGCGACAACACACAACGCAAAATACCCAACCATAGCGACAACACACAACACCTTATACCCAACCATAGCGACAACACACAACGCACAATACCCAACCATAACGACAACATACAATAAACAACCATAGCGACAATACACAACACATAATACCCAACCATAGCGACAACATACAATAAACAACCATAGCGACAATACACAAACAATAAACAACCATAGCGACAACACAACAAACAATAAACAACCATAGCGACAACACATAATACCAATCCATAGCGATAATACACAGCCCAAATTACCAACAATAGCGACAATTCACAACCCAAATTGCCAACCATAAGGACAACACTAACAAACAATAAACAACCATAGCGACAACACACAACACACAATATCTAACCATGGCGACAATACAAAACACAAAATAACCATAAAATACAATATACCATAGTGTCAACACAAAAGAATAACATCCTCACGTAACTTAATAAACTAATAGTTGTTTTGACAGCCAATTGTGTAAATTGTGTATCTCTGAAGCGAAAGTTGAAAGTTGAAATAACTAATGACTTACCTGAGTGTCCGTGTGGTCTGTCTCCTGAGGACGAGAGAGTTTTTTAATGACGATATGATGTTGTTCTGTATGTTCTGTGGGTATCCGGGCGGTGGTAGTTTGAACCTGTCTGTCTTCACCGGATGTTGTCCCCAACAGGTACGCGAATATAATCAGGTAAATCATCTGTTTGATGGAAATCGAAATGTCTATAGTGATCCAGTGAACTAAAAAATATATAAATGATCAAGTGCTATGGTTAGTTTAGATAAAAATATATTGACAGTTATTTTTCGGGACACACCACATACTAAACAAAATAGTATGTAGACCAGCTGAACACCAGCTGACAGGATATGTATGTAGAAAGTTTCACTTCCACTACCCAGCGTCATATACAAACGGAAGGAAACACTAAATATTAATCAGTGCAACCGACCACAGACACAAGTCTCGTCTGTCATTTACACTGTAACCGAGGTTATGTACGGTTAGCGTAGTCCACGTGTAACCGACCACAGACACAAGCCTCGTCTGTCATGTACACTGTAACCAAGGTTATACACGGTTAGCGTAGTCCACGTGTAACCGACCACAGACACAAGCCTCGTCTGTCATTTACACTGTAACCGATGTTATATACGGTTAGCGTAGTCCACGTGTAACCGACCACAGACACAAGCCTCGTCTGTCGTTTACACTGTAACCGAGGTTATGTACGGTTAGCGTAGTCCACGTGTAACCGACCACAGACACAAGCCTCGTCTGTCATTTACACTGTAACCGAGGTTATTTACGGTTAGCGTAGTCCACGTGTAACCGACCACAGACACAAGCCTCGTCTGTCATTTACACTGTAACCGAGGTTATGTACGGTTAGCGTAGCCCACGTGTAACCGACCACAGACACAAGCCTCGTCTGTCATTTACACTGTAACCGAGGTTATGTACGGTTAGCGTAGTCCACGTGTAACCGACCACAGACACAAGCCTCGTCTGTCATTTACACTGTAACCAAGGTTATACACGGTTAGCGTAGTCCACTTGTAACCGACCACATACACAAGCCTCGTCTGTCATTTACACTGTAACCAAGGTTATATACGGTTAGCGTAGTCCACTTGTAACCGACCACAGACACAAGTCTCGTCTGTCATTTACACTGTAACCAAGGTTATATACGGTAAGCGTAGTTTTAAACCTATAACAGTGAGAAAATCCACGTGTAACCGACCACAGACACAAGTCCCGTCTGTCATTTACACTGTAACCAAGGTTATATACGGTTAGCGTAGTCCACGTGTAACCGACCACAGACACAAGCCTCGTCTATCATGTACACTGTAACCAAGGTTATACACGGTTAGCGTAATTAAAAACCTATAACAGAGAGAAAATCCACGTGTAACCGACCACAGACACAAGTCTCGTCTGTCATTTACACTGTAACCAAGGTTATATACGGTTAGCGTAGTCCACGTGTAACCGACCACAGACACAAGCCTCGTCTGTCATTTACACTGTAACCAAGGTTATATACGGTTAGCGTAATTAAAAACCTATAACAGAGAGAAAATCCACATGTAAACGACATTTTATTTCTAATTCGATAAAACGGGGCAAAATGTAGATTTACACGGCAACTGTTGTAAATATACAAAGATGATAAGACTGATATAACAATACTATAACATGTGCTTTGGCTCCTTGGGCAGACCTAGATGTACGTACCGGCGTCAGGGGTGGTGGTGGTGGCCACGTGACCAGGAGGCATATCATCAGATATCGAATAGTATCATACAAGGACATTTCGAACATTTTTACCAATGAATTATCGAAAAGTATCCATTCTACAATCTGATTTGACCAATCAAAGCACTGCTTACAAACGCCAATGGGAGAACTTTAAATCTGCCCCGGTAGATTCTGTTACGAAATGTAGTAACCTTCAGTAATACCAAATCTATATCTTCACTCTTGCCACGCATTCGGGAAAAAGTACAAAACATATTGGTAATACCAAAGACACTATTAGAGATCATGTTTATGTTTATATACAACATCTTACAAACCCTGTATTGAAGATGGAAAGGTGGAAGGGATTAAAACCACCAGAGAAGGGTTTTCTTTGCCATTACTTATATATGCAATTAGTTGATAATTCATCACTTATAACATATTATATATTCTCGCTAGCATTTAACAAGTTTGTAGTAAGGGAAAATTTAGTTAAAAATAAGACTCCCCCCCCCCCCCCCCCCCCCCCCAGTTATATCTTTATTACTGTACCATTGATACAAATCATACCCAACAAAATCACAAACAAGTTTAAAATATAAATTAATATCTTAACCACACGATATTTCATTGTTTAAATGAAAATATAAAAATAGTTAAAAAAATAAATAAATAAGTTAGTAAAATAACATGGTATGACTTAATACTTATTATATGATACTTTTGTGAAAGATGACCAAATATATATATATCCGAGTATAGTATGCCGACAATGACTAGTATCGCCTACGATCAACCAGTACAAGAGATACGTCAGTTATCGGTCTTGACCAAGTTTAGACTATACTGACTTTGGACACGCACTGTCACACAAAACACGCACTGTCACACAAAAACACGCACGGTCACACAAAAACACGCACTGTCACACAAAAACACGCACGGTCACACAAAAACACGCACTGTCACACAAAAACACGCACTGTCACACAAAAACACGCTCGGTCACACAAAAACACGCACTGTCACACAAAAGCACGCACGGTCACACAAAAACACGCACTGTCACACAAAAACACGCACTGTCACACAAAAACACGCACCGTCACACAAAACCTTCAGGACGAGTTAACGCGGACTCCTCTCTCGTGATAGCCGCCTATTACGATTAACACCATGCGTATAGGTTAGCAAGCTACATAGCGGAAACCGTTAGTATAGAATAACAATTTTCACATAATACTTATAGGCTAGCAAGAAATCGGTCATTGTTTTAAAACAAAAATAAAAATGAATCTTTTTACGACAGCGTTGTATAACAAACCTCCCTGACTGTTTAGTAATACTCTAGCGTCCGCCTGTAATATGTCCACCGATTACCGTACTAGTTTCGGTATGATTTAGGTAATACCATTTATTGTTTGTTATGAAATAATTATACACAGTTCAGTTAAATATAGTATTGTTGAATGTAACCTTGAATAATACATTCTGTTATATACAATAGTTTAGGAAAAGGTCCAAGTCTGCCAATATGTTATTATTGTCTTTTATGTAGGGAGGCTGTTACAATAATGTATTTTTAGTTAGGATAAGTATGATAAACTTTAATTACATCATTTACTGCAAAGTTGTGTTGATGTAAACCTACCAGCAAATAACAAAAGACGGTCTTGTCTTCAGTAGACAATAGATATTGTGTGTGTATGTTTGTATTACGCCGTTTATGATCAGATTTTGTAGCTTATCTTTCGTGTCGTCAAATATCACCTGCTGTTGTTGTATAGGTATGGAGAATCGTACTTATAAGGACTACGTGTTCAAAGTTATTTTTACATCTAAATATAAAGCAAACTCATTCCTGAATAGGCATGACGTGGTGCCGTTAATAACAACAAATCGGTAGTCTGATGATATACAATAGACATTATAGAGGACAAGGAAGTAAACATTATAATGAATCAATAATCGTTTTGGTGGTTGTAAACTGAAGTTTAACGCACAGGAAAAAGAACATACTTGTTACACTGATATTGGGGGTTTATCTCACTGGTAATGTCGAACCTAGCCGAGCAACTACCAAGCGTGAACGTGATATATTATAAGGAAGTAAGATAATTGAAAATTGTCTATCAATTATAATATTCATGAAAAGTCATTGATAATAAGTTAACGAAATTTATTCTTATCTTATTTATATTGTTCACGTGTTTTTCCTTAATGAAGATGTAATTGTTTATATAACTTGCATTATCTTAAATAAGATACAACAATCCAATTTTAATGTTAACGCATTGGCGATATAACTTTATATCTTAATATGTATCTCATATAAGTGATGCTCCGTCAATCTAGTGTTGTGTGGACATAGAAATGATGACATAATGGATCTCCTCCGTCAATCTAGTGCTGTGTGGACATAGAAATGATGACATAATGTATCTTCTCCGTCAATCTAGTGTTGTGTGGACATAGAAATGATGACATAATGGATCTTCTCCGTCAATCTAGTGCTGTGTGGACATAGAAATGATGACATAATGGATCTCCTCCGTCAATCTAGTGTTGTGTGGACATAGAAATGATGACATAATGGATCTCCTCCGTCAATCTAGTGTTGTGTGGACATAGAAATGATGACATAATGGATCTTCTCCGTCAATCTAGTGCTGGGTGGACATAGAAATGATGACATAATGGATCTACTCCGTCAATCTAGTGTTGTACGGACATAGAAATGATGACATAATGGATCTTCTCCGTCAATCTAGTGTTGTGTGGACATAGAAATGATGACATAATGGATCTTCTCCGTCAATCTAGTGCTGTGTGGACATAGAAATGATGACATAATGGATCTTCTCCGTCAATCTAGTGTTGTGTGGACATAGAAATGATGACATCATGGATCCTCTCCGTCAATCTAGTGCTGTGTGGACATAGAAATGATGACATAATGGATCTTCTCCGTCAATCTAGTGCTGTGTGGACATAGAAATGATGACATAATGGATCTTCTCCGTCAATCTAGTGTTGTGTGGACATAGAAATGATGACATAATGGATCTTCTCCGTCAATCTAGTGTTGGGTGGACATAGAAATGATGACATAATGGATCTCCTCCGTCAATCTAGTGTTGGGTGGACATAGAAATGATGACATAATGGATCTTCTCCGTCAATCTAGTGTTGGGTGGACATAGAAATGATGACATAATGGATCTTCTCCGTGAATCTAGTGCTGTGTGGACATAGAAATGATGACATAATGGATCTCCTCCGTCAATCTAGTGCTGTGTGGACATAGAAATGATGACATAATGGATCTCCTCCGTCAATCTAGTGCTGTGTGGACATAGAAATGATGACATAATGGATCTCCTCCGTCAATCTAGTGCTGTGTGGACATAGAAATGATGACATAATGGATCTTCTCCGTCAATCTAGTGTTGGGTGGACATAGAAATGATGACATAATGGATCTTCTCCGTCAATCTAGTGCTGTGTGGACATAGAAATGATGACATAATGGATCTTCTCCGTCAATCTAGTGTTGGGTGGACATAGAAATGATGACATAATGGATCTTCTCCGTCAATCTAGTGCTGTGTGGACATAGAAATGATGACATAATGAATCTTCTCCGTCAATCTAGTGCTGGGTGGAAATAGAAATGATGACATAATGGATCTTCTCCGTCAATCTAGTGCTGTGTGGACATAGAAATGATGACATAATGGATCTTCTCCGTCAATCTAGTGCTGTGTGGACATAGAAATGATATCATAATGGATCTCCTCCGTCATTCTAGTGTTGTGTGGACATAGAAATGATGACATAATGGATCTACTCCGTCAATCTAGTGCTGTGTGGACATAGAAATGATGACATAATGGATCTTCTCCGTCAATCTAGTGTTGAGTGGACATAGAAATGATGACATAATGGATCTCCTCCGTCAATCTAGTGCTGTGTGGACATAGAAATGATGACATAATGGATCTCCTCCGTCAATCTAGTGCTGTGTGGACATAGAAATGATGACATAATGGATCTTCTCCGTCAATCTAGTGTTGGGTGGACATAGAAATGATGACATAATGGATCTTCTCCGTCAATCTAGTGCTGTGTGGACATAGAAATGATGACATAATGGATCTTCTCCGTCAATCTAGTGTTGGATGGACATAGAAATGATGACATAATGGATCTTCTCCGTCAATCTAGTGCTGTGTGGACATAGAAATGATGACATAATGGATCTCCTCCGTCAATCTAGTGTTGGGTGGACATAGAAATGATGACATAATGGATCTTCTCCGTCAATCTAGTGTTGGGTGGACATAGAAATGATGACATAATGGATCTTCTCCGTCAATCTAGTGCTGTGTGGACATAGAAATGATGACATAATGGATCTTCTCCGTCAATCTAGTGCTGTGTGGACATAGAAATGATGACATAATGGATCTTCTCCGTCAATCTAGTGTTGTGTGGACATAGAAATGATGACATAATGGATCTCCTCCGTCAATCTAGTGTTGTGTGGACATAGAAATGATGACATAATGGATCTCCTCCGTCAATCTAGTGCTGTGTGGACATAGAAATGATGACATAATGGATCTTCTCCGTGAATCTAGTGCTGTGTGGACATAGAAATGATGACATAATGGATCTTCTCCGTCAATCTAGTGTTGGGTGGACATAGAAATGATGACATAATGGATCTCCTCCGTCAATCTAGTGCTGTGTGGACATAGAAATGATGACATAATGGATCTTCTCCGTCAATCTAGTGTTGGGTGGACATAGAAATGATGACATAATGGATCTTCTCCGTCAATCTAGTGTTGGGTGGACATAGAAATGATGACATAATGGATCTTCTCCGTCAATCTAGTGTTGGGTGGACATAGAAATGATGACATAATGGATCTTCTCCGTGAATCTAGTGCTGTGTGGACATAGAAATGATGACATAATGGATATTCTCCGTCAATCTAGTGTTGGGTGGACATAGAAATGATGACATAATGGATCTTCTCCGTCAATCTAGTGCTGTGTGGACATAGAAATGATGACATAATGAATCTTCTCCGTCAATCTAGTGCTGGGTGGAAATAGAAATGATGACATAATGGATCTTCTCCGTCAATCTAGTGCTGTGTGGACATAGAAATGATGACATAATGGATCTTCTCCGTCAATCTAGTGCTGTGTGGACATAGAAATGATGTCATAATGGATCTCCTCCGTCATTCTAGTGTTGTGTGGACATAGAAATGATGACATAATGGATCTTCTCCGTCAATCTAGTGCTGTGTGGACATAGAAATGATGACATAATGGATCTTCTCCGTCAATCTAGTGTTGTGTGGACATAGAAATGATGACATCATGGATCCTCTCCGTCAATCTAGTGCTGTGTGGACATAGAAATGATGACATAATGGATCTTCTCCGTCAATCTAGTGTTGTGTGGACATAGAAATGATGACATAATGGATCTTCTCCGTCAATCTAGTGTTGTGTGGACATAGAAATGATGACATAATGGATCTTCTCCGTCAATCTAGTGTTGGGTGGACATAGAAATGATGACATAATGGATCTCCTCCGTCAATCTAGTGTTGGGTGGACATAGAAATGATGACATAATGGATCTTCTCCGTCAATCTAGTGTTGGGTGGACATAGAAATGATGACATAATGGATCTTCTCCGTGAATCTAGTGCTGTGTGGACATAGAAATGATGACATAATGGATCTCCTCCGTCAATCTAGTGCTGTGTGGACATAGAAATGATGACATAATGGATCTCCTCCGTCAATCTAGTGCTGTGTGGACATAGAAATGATGACATAATGGATCTCCTCCGTCAATCTAGTGCTGTGTGGACATAGAAATGATGACATAATGGATCTTCTCCGTCAATCTAGTGTTGGGTGGACATAGAAATGATGACATAATGGATCTTCTCCGTCAATCTAGTGCTGTGTGGACATAGAAATGATGACATAATGGATCTTCTCCGTCAATCTAGTGTTGGGTGGACATAGAAATGATGACATAATGGATCTTCTCCGTCAATCTAGTGCTGTGTGGACATAGAAATGATGACATAATGAATCTTCTCCGTCAATCTAGTGCTGGGTGGAAATAGAAATGATGACATAATGGATCTTCTCCGTCAATCTAGTGCTGTGTGGACATAGAAATGATGACATAATGGATCTTCTCCGTCAATCTAGTGCTGTGTGGACATAGAAATGATGTCATAATGGATCTCCTCCGTCATTCTAGTGTTGTGTGGACATAGAAATGATGACATAATGGATCTACTCCGTCAATCTAGTGCTGTGTGGACATAGAAATGATGACATAATGGATCTTCTCCGTCAATCTAGTGTTGAGTGGACATAGAAATGATGACATAATGGATCTCCTCCGTCAATCTAGTGCTGTGTGGACATAGAAATGATGACATAATGGATCTCCTCCGTCAATCTAGTGCTGTGTGGACTTAGAAATGATGACATAATGGATCTTCTCCGTCAATCTAGTGTTGGGTGGACATAGAAATGATGACATAATGGATCTTCTCCGTCAATCTAGTGCTGTGTGGACATAGAAATGATGACATAATGGATCTTCTCCGTGAATCTAGTGTTGGATGGACATAGAAATGATGACATAATGGATCTTCTCCGTCAATCTAGTGCTGTGTGGACATAGAAATGATGACATAATGGATCTCCTCCGTCAATCTAGTGTTGGGTGGACATAGAAATGATGACATAATGGATCTTCTCCGTCAATCTAGTGTTGGGTGGACATAGAAATGATGACATAATGGATCTTCTCCGTCAATCTAGTGCTGTGTGGACATAGAAATGATGACATAATGGATCTTCTCCGTCAATCTAGTGCTGTGTGGACATAGAAATGATGACATAATGGATCTTCTCCGTCAATCTAGTGTTGTGTGGACATAGAAATGATGACATAATGGATCTCCTCCGTCAATCTAGTGTTGTGTGGACATAGAAATGATGACATAATGGATCTCCTCCGTCAATCTAGTGCTGTGTGGACATAGAAATGATGACATAATGGATCTTCTCCGTGAATCTAGTGCTGTGTGGACATAGAAATGATGACATAATGGATCTTCTCCGTCAATCTAGTGTTGGGTGGACATAGAAATGATGACATAATGGATCTCCTCCGTCAATCTAGTGCTGTGTGGACATAGAAATGATGACATAATGGATCTTCTCCGTCAATCTAGTGTTGGGTGGACATAGAAATGATGACATAATGGATCTTCTCCGTCAATCTAGTGTTGGGTGGACATAGAAATGATGACATAATGGATCTTCTCCGTCAATCTAGTGTTGGGTGGACATAGAAATGATGACATAATGGATCTTCTCCGTGAATCTAGTGCTGTGTGGACATAGAAATGATGACATAATGGATCTTCTCCGTCAATCTAGTGTTGGGTGGACATAGAAATGATGACATAATGGATCTTCTCCGTCAATCTAGTGCTGTGTGGACATAGAAATGATGACATAATGAATCTTCTCCGTCAATCTAGTGCTGGGTGGAAATAGAAATGATGACATAATGGATCTTCTCCGTCAATCTAGTGCTGTGTGGACATAGAAATGATGACATAATGGATCTTCTCCGTCAATCTAGTGCTGTGTGGACATAGAAATGATGTCATAATGGATCTCCTCCGTCATTCTAGTGTTGTGTGGACATAGAAATGATGACATAATGGATCTACTCCGTCAATCTAGTGCTGTGTGGACATAGAAATGATGACATAATGGATCTTCTCCGTCAATCTAGTGTTGAGTGGACATAGAAATGATGACATAATGGATCTCCTCCGTCAATCTAGTGCTGTTTGGACATAGAAATGATGACATAATGGATCTCCTCCGTCAATCTAGTGCTGTGTGGACTTAGAAATGATGACATAATGGATCTTCTCCGTCAATCTAGTGTTGGGTGGACATAGAAATGATGACATAATGGATCTTCTCCGTCAATCTAGTGCTGTGTGGACATAGAAATGATGACATAATGGATCTTCTCCGTCAATCTAGTGTTGGATGGACATAGAAATGATGACATAATGGATCTTCTCCGTCAATCTAGTGTTGTGTGGACATAGAAATGATGACATAATGGATCTCCTCCGTCAATCTAGTGTTGGGTGGACATAAAAATGATGACATAATGGATCTTCTCCGTCAATCTAGTGTTGGGTGGACATAGAAATGATGACATAATGGATCTTCTCCGTCAATCTAGTGTTGGGTGGACATAGAAATGATGACATAATGGATCTTCTCCGTCAATCTAGTGCTGTGTGGACATAGAAATGATGACATAATGAATCTTCTCCGTCAATCTAGTGCTGGGTGGAAATAGAAATGATGACATAATGGATCTTCTCCGTCAATCTAGTGCTGTGTGGACATAGAAATGATGACATAATGGATCTTCTCCGTCAATCTAGTGCTGTGTGGACATAGAAATGATGTCATAATGGATCTTCTCCGTCATTCTAGTGTTGTGTGGACATAGAAATGATGACATAATGGATCTACTCCGTCAATCTAGTGCTGTGTGGACATAGAAATGATGACATAATGGATCTTCTCCGTCAATCTAGTGTTGAGTGGACATAGAAATGATGACATAATGGATCTCCTCCGTCAATCTAGTGCTGTGTGGACATAGAAATGATGACATAATGGATCTCCTCCGTCAATCTAGTGCTGTGTGGACTTAGAAATGATGACATAATGGATCTTCTCCGTCAATCTAGTGTTGGGTGGACATAGAAATGATGACATAATGGATCTTCTCCGTCAATCTAGTGCTGTGTGGACATAGAAATGATGACATAATGGATCTTCTCCGTCAATCTAGTGTTGGATGGACATAGAAATGATGACATAATGGATCTTCTCCGTCAATCTAGTGCTGTGTGGACATAGAAATGATGACATAATGGATCTTCTCCGTCAATCTAGTGCTGGGTGGAAATAGAAATGATGACATAATGGATCTTCTCCGTCAATCTAGTGCTGTGTGGACATAGAAATGATGACATAATGGATCTTCTCCGTCAATCTAGTGTTGTGTGGACATAGAAATGATGTCATAATGGATCTCCTCCGTCATTCTAGTGCTGTGTGGAAATAGAAATGATGTCATAATGGATCTCCTCCGTCAATCTAGTGTTGTGTGGACATAGAAATGATGACATAATGGATCTTCTCCGTGAATCTAGTGCTGTGTGGACATAGAAATGATGACATAATGGATCTCCTCCGTCAATCTAGTGTTGGGTGGACATAGAAATGATGACATAATGGATCTTCTCCGTCAATCTAGTGTTGGGTGGACATAGAAATGATGACATAATGGATCTTCTCCGTCAATCTAGTGCTGTGTGGACATAGAAATGATGAAATAATGGATCTTCTCCGTCAATCTAGTGCTGTGTGGACATAGAAATGATGACATAATGGATCTTCTCCGTCAATCTAGTGTTGTGTGGACATAGAAATGATGACATAATGGATCTCCTCCGTCAATCTAGTGTTGTGTGGACATAGAAATGATGACATAATGGATCTCCTCCGTCAATCTAGTGCTGTGTGGACATAGAAATGATGACATAATGGATCTTCTCCGTGAATCTAGTGCTGTGTGGACATAGAAATGATGACATAATGGATCTTCTCCGTCAATCTAGTGTTGGGTGGACATAGAAATGATGACATAATGGATCTCCTCCGTGAATCTAGTGCTGTGTGGACATAGAAATGATGACATAATGGATCTTCTCCGTCAATCTAGTGTTGGGTGGACATAGAAATGATGACATAATGGATCTTCTCCGTCAATCTAGTGCTGTGTGGACATAGAAATGATGATATCATGGATCTTCACCGTCAATCTAGTGCTGTGTGGACATAGAAATGATGACATAATTGATCTTCTCCGTCAATCTAGTGTTGTGTGGACATAGAAATGATGACATAATGGATCTTCTCCGTCAATCTAGTGTTGGGTGGACATAGAAATGATGACATAATGGATCTTCTCCGTCAATCTAGTGTTGTGTGGACATAGAAATGATGACATAATGGATCTTCTCCATCAATCTAGTGCTGGGTGGACATAGAAATGATGACATAATGGATCTTCTCCGTCAATCTAGTGTTGTGTGGACATAGAAATGATGACATAATGGATCTTCTCCGTCAATCTAGTGTTGGGTGGACATAGAAATGATGCCATAATGGATCTTCTCCGTCAATCTAGTGCTGTGTGGACATAGAAATGATGACATAATGGATCTTCTCCGTCAATCTAGTGTTGGATGGACATAGAAATGATGACATAACGGATCTTCTCCGTCAATCTAGTGTTGGGTGGACATAGAAATGATGACATAATGGATCTTCTCCGTCAATCTAGTGTTGGGTGGACATAGAAATGATGACATAATGGATCTTCTCCGTCAATCTAGTGTTGGGTGGACATAGAAATGATGACATAATGGATCTTCTCCGTCAATCTAGTGTTGGGTGGACATAGAAATGATGACATAATGGATCTTCTCCGTCAATCTAGTGTTGGGTGGACATAGAAATGATGACATAATGGATCTTCTCCGTCAATCTAGTGTTGGGTGGACATAGAAATGATGACATAATGGATCTTCTCCGTCAATCTAGTGTTGGGTGGACATAGAAATGATGACATAATGGATCTTCTCCGTCAATCTAGTGTTGTGTGGTTTGGTTTGTTTTTGTTTAACGTCCTATTAACAGCCAGGGTCATTTAAGGACGTGCCAGGTTTTGGAGGTGGAGGGAAGCCGGAGTACCCGGAGAAAAACCACCGGCCTACGGTCAGTACCTGGCAACTGCCCCACGTAGGTTTCGACGTTGTGTTTACATTTTATTGATGTAATAATAGATCTTCCACCCGTAACTCTAGTATGGTGTTGACATATACATAATGAAATGATTGATGTGTGCATGATTTTCTCCGCCAATCTATTATTGTGTGGACAAGTTATGATACAATGGCTCTTCCGCCAATCTAGTGTATACTACATTGTTGTATTTAGTAGGGATTACTATTCAGCAGGTTTTACTTTCGTCCGTCTATCCAGTATGTTATTTCTTTTCGTCTTAACTGTGTCAGTATGTCACGTCTTTTATTGGTATTACCTTGTGTTTTGTAAGCTTCGCCGTGCTGTTTAGTATGATAAATAAAAATATCAGAAGAAATGTTAACACTTCTACAAGGTCCATTGTAAACGGGGTCATCCTTTTCTACACTACTGGTCTTCATATCTCACAGTTTGAGACATACTTTGAATGTACATGTAGTTTATTTGAGTAAAGCCCACATCATATATTTTAAAGTAAATAGTTGATGACAACAACACTGGTTGTGTCATTTGCGTATTACGTTGATAGAAAAAAAAAAGAAAAAAAGAAAGATAATGTCAGTGATCGTCTCAAGGTGTATAACAGAAACACGAGACCAATTCTTTCCCTAAGCATGAATACATTATCTTGTAAAATATTAATGTGATATGTTGGTTAGGATTCATTTCGCCTAAATCATTAGCAATGGAGACAGTTAAACGACCGCCACCATCACATACAAAGAACGCTTCGGATATCAACGTTTTATTGATGACAGTGTAAAACATGAATTAGAAACATACTTTATCACAGGAATTAACATATCGGTAATAAACGTCATAGGATAACAGGATACATCACAGGAAAATCACACCAGGGGAAATACATTGATAACATTATAAACTCTTAATCACAGGCTGTTGTATTGTAAAACTAGACTCTCCATAATAGTTTAACAATGTTGAAACGGTTAAGAAGGATAAAGAGATTATATATAACTGCAATGCTAACATCTGTAAAACTAGAACCAACAAAGATCAACGGGAATTATTGACATTCGTTTTACCCGTAAAGTATAACTTCACCATACTATTAAATAATATGTACTTGTAATACACTCTTCAATATCTACTTCACCGGGAAATTACTCGATAAGCCTGTCCATTGTACTCTGACGTTTTACAATTTCATGCTGAATGAAAGTAATTTAATCCAAATATCTAGTTTGTATTTAAATTATGCAATATCTTAAAAAAATACCCAAAACTGAACTACAATACAGTCCAAAATATATAAAATATAATAAAGTAAAAATTGGACGAAACGGCACTAAATGCCGTCTACGTGACTGTGACTAGTAAGTTGTATTTAATTATTTAAACACTTGATGCAATACTTAACGTGTGTCTTATCAGACTCGAGCTATTTTTGACGCAAGGAAAACGTATACCCTCTAGAATCAAAATTCTAGAATCAAAATATCAATATTTTCAAAACAATATAATGACATATTATGTACATAAAAAAAAGAAAAGAAATAACATTTTCATTTAAAAACGTAATGGTAAAATTACATGGTTTGTAGAAAACACTCACTCGACACAGATATCTGATTTCTTCTGGTGAAATCACAAATCAAGGTTCATGCCCCCTTAGAGATTTCAAGTTATTTGGACGAAGAAGTCCTTTAACGTGTAAAGCTTTAAAACCCTAACTAAAACTAATACAGTCCATCCACATCCACAACCATATGGGTGTCACACAAGATCTTCACACTATTACTATGTTATTGGAAATAGAGAGAATCCATGTTCGAAATGCACTTCATGAATTATTTTAAATATATTCAATGTTTATTAAAATGTTTTAAAAAACATTATAGAACAAGTATTGTCCATTTAACTTTGTTGAAATATATCGCCAATATGTATATATGCGTTTTTTTAAGTCTGCTTATCCATATTATACAGATGTATGTATGTATGTATGTATGTATGTATGTATGTATGTATGTATGTATGTATGTATGTATGTATGTATGTGAAAGGGTGTGTGGATGTGCAATAGATTGTTGTAAAACAATGATGATGACATATATGAGGATGATGATTTATTTTGATGATATGATTATATTGATGCTAGAATAGATGATGTATGAATGTGAGGTGACTGATGATGATACATGTATATGAAGATGAGGAGAATGATGAGGATAATACTGTCACCGAATATGAATGAGTTGTCAGTTGGAATGAAAGTGTCTTTTATGTATAAATGTATATTAAATGCTTTCAAAAATAAAATATATATATATAAAAAGAATATATATATACAGTTAAAAATAAGGATTTATTTTGTGTATATATTTCCGATGTAGTGTTAATGGCGGTTACATAATGGAAATACAACGTCTAGGGTACTGATTTCAATTACAGTTAACCATCATGATAGTCTATGGAGGTCAAATTTTGCATTGAATATGTGTCACATTGTGGACCGTATTATCAAAGAAGCAGAACACACTAAGAAGGGGTTCAGCCATTCTGTATACTTCTTCCCTAATCGATTTATAATGATTGTAAAGAGCGTATATTTCGGTGACTTTGGTAATCAATAAGTGGACCAAATGTGAAGAAACAACTACAAACGTGATAGTTTGAAATTTCCCTCTATGTGTGGCCATGAACCTTAATATTCCAAACCCGCGCTGTACCTAGCGTACCGAATAGGAATCTCACTGAATGACCTTACATTTGTTTCTAGGTTATTGTGACTTTCATGTATATTAAACATCACATCAGTTAAACTATCATTACTGTGTAAACAACATTCATGGTATGTACAATGTATATTAAACATCACATCAGTTAAACTATCATTACTGTGTAAACATCACATCAGATAAACTATCATTACTGTGTAAACAACATTCATGGTATGTACATTAAACATCACATCAGTTGAACTATCATTACAGTATATACATCACATCTGTTGAACTATCATTACTGTATAAACAACAGTCAAGGTATGTACCTTGCCCTACCTACATTATATTGAACATATACCTATGATCAACCTTTGATATCATGATGTGGAATCATCTTCTTATTCTCGTAGGTATTTACTTCAGCAGTTTTCCGTTCATTTCTATAAGTCTTGGTATATATTTTCTTCAAGAGAACAAACAGTGCCAGTAGCAGGATGATGAACCCGACTCCGACGAAAATTGACTCAAAATATCCCTCCAGGAAACAACCTGAGAATGAGGAGGCTGTGTAGTATTGATACGAGATATTATATATTATACTATTACACAAATATTTACTTTTCCAACAAAACCAATAAAGATTACTATTGATGCTGTTCTATTAGTCGGTCATCAATTTTAACGTAAAATTCTAATAATGACTGTGTTCCTAATGACGTTCGTTGCCATTAGAAATAATCAGACACCTTCCTGTCTTTCTCGGCAGATCATTTATTCCTCCAATTTAATGTTTATCATATGTATCTCTAAATGGTTGCATGTATACATTGATTTCATTTTTTTTATTTAAAGAGATACCAGTCCTAATATTAAAACCATTGTGAAATAATTGCCGTTTTAAAATAGGTTTCGATGAATAGACAATAAAGTAGATAAATAAATAGAATGCGCTCTAAATTGCCAGTGAAGTAGTCGTAATAGACATATTATAGGTCTTTATGGAAGATTGTTATTCTGATATATATTGGGTTATAAGGAATGAGTATCGACGGAGGGAGTATACTTACTAAATGCTTCTCCAACACTCTTCGTGTTCGTGCAATTGACTGTCATATCCGTCTGAAAGTGATATATACTCATTATAAGACGTAAAACGTAAGACGTTTCATGAAACATGTTCTTCAAGTTGGTAAGTATAAACAAATTTAATGTTTCTGAATCTATAACCAAAGTGTGAACAACTCTGTTTAGATTTTGGCGGACTTTTTCTGGAAACCACATGAAAGTGTTTACAATCAAAAGCCCAACATCAATAGTTTGTTTCATAAAATATTAATTTTATTAGCGTAAAATTGTTATGATAGATAAACTATTGCAATTTAATGTGAACAAAACAATTGAAATGAGGGAACATTATAACCACGAAAATATCGTACATAATAAAAGTAAAAGATATATTACATTCCTCTCACTACTGTATATAGGTTATATAATGTTCCATACCGTATTGCTTGGAGCTTTGCCCGCCTCCACACCGTTGGAGATGATTCCAGTTAACAGTGGACCTGTCGAGTTGAGAGAAGTAACTGGTACCCCATCGTTACGAATGGCGGGTTTCGCAGCACCCATCATAACTGCCATACATACAGTAAAAGTAAAGCTAACTATCTTCACCATACCCTGCAATATCAATCATAAAATGAGGTATAAAAGGTTAATTAGAGGCGCATATCAATTTAATGTATTTCACAACCAATTTTTGTGGCAGTAACAGTTGTAGGCAGCAAACTATTATCAGCGAACAATATACATATGGGGAAAAACAAGCTTTTTAGCAAAGCTCAATTTGGTTTCATTAATGGCAGATCTACGGATTTAAAACTTTATATGTTATGGATGAGTGGACAGAAGTTTTGGATAGAAGAAGATGTAATTTATTGTGATTTTATGAAGGCACTCGATACAATTCCTTATCAACGCCTAATCCATAAACTTGTAAAATACGGAATATCTGGGACGTTTTCGTCTTGTATAATGCAGGAGATGGACGGATGCAGGAGTACTAGAGTGTGTGAACTTCAAAAAAGACATAGGTGTCACAATAAATTATCATTTGATAAACATATATGTGAAAAGTGATTAAAGCTAACCCGACAATGGGAGTTTTACGGAGAACAATAGAATACATGAGCCTGAATTGATTTGAGTTGTTATACACAGCTTTGCTTAGACCACATATCGAGTATTCGAATCAAATTTGGAATCGTCATCTCTAACAAAACACCTAAAGATAGAAAATTTTCAACGGCGAACAACAAAGCAAGTACCGAAGGGCTTACCTTATACCGCAAGATTACAGAAACTGAATCTAAAAACACAATCATATAGGAGATCACCTGGCGATATGATAGAGGTCTACAAAATACCGTCCGGGAAATATGAAAGTGAAGTGTCATTTTTTTTAAAATCAGGAATAGTTCTTCAACACGTGGGCTCTAGTATATATATATAAAAAAACCTTTCGAGATTCAATGTTAATATGAAAATATTCGTTAACACAGAAGTTGTGTCAGAAAAAAAAGTGTATCATTTACATGATTCAATTCATCGACAGAACTATTTTTACATGATGTATAAAGTTATTCTTAACCTTAACCAACACAAATGTTATCGTTAAGCCGCTGAGAATAAAAAATAATATGTCAAAATGAAGAGCTTCAGATTCATTTATAAAAAAGAAAATCCCTGACGATAAATTAGATAGTCAACATCACTATAAATTATCATCATCTACCATCTACAATACACATTTTTACACTGGTCAAGTAGTTTAAATAAAAAACTATTACGTCTGGATGAGCACTGGCGACGCCACTTTAATGGAAATTAACAACAGATGCCATTTTATAATCAGAAATATAACAGTGTAACACATGACTGTATTGTCTACATCTACCATACCTGCAAGGCCATCGTCAGGTTTTTAATAATCTGGACGTTGCTCATACAATATGGAAGAAAGTTGTCGGTCCAGCATAAAACTCCATCAAAAACTCCAGACAAATATATTGCGTCGCCTGTCGAAATTATTGGTTAAATATTATATCAGCTTCTAATTTAAGGAACTAGATATATATAAAGCCACGAGATGTTGATGACTATATATAGGAGCTGGGAATCTCCAATCTGAAAAGTCCATTTATAATCAAGTTATTCATACACACGACTAGGCCAAAACACAACATAATATAACTAGCCGCATAGTAAACCGAAACGAATGCCATTTAATCTTATTTCATTTCCTACATGTTTCGTCCTTTTTCTAAAAATACACACACGTAAACGATGATGGGTGAAAATTTACAGACGCTATATCAGGCATGGTACACTCGTGACGCCGGACATGACGGCAAGCAGAGAAAGCGTAAGTAAGCACTGCACTGAATCTGTATATGTTAAATAGTGATGACCGGACAAAATACAAACTACAGTAAGTTGAAGTAGTTAAAGCGACAGTATATTTGATTGTCCTACTACAGTTATATTTGTGGATAATTATACACGATTTGTTTTTCTCATTTCAAGTTGAGTTTGAACAGCCGTTTAGTTTGTATCATATCACAAGGAATATACCTGGGTTGTTTAGTTTATATTGTTTAGATTGTATTTTATAACATGGAATGTACCTCGGTCGTTCAGTTTGTATTATATTACAACGAATATACCTGGTCGTTTAGTTTGTACTATATCACAAGGAATATTATATTACAAAGAATATACCTGGACGTTTAGTTTGTATTATATCACAAGGAATATACCTGGGTTGTTTAGTTTGTATCATATCACAAGGAATATTATATTACAAAGAATATACCTGGTCGTTTAGTTTGTATCATATAACAAGGAATATACCTGGTCGTTTAGTTTGTACTATATTACAAGGAATATACCTGGTCGTTTAGTTTGTACTATATCACAAGGAATATACCTGGGCGTTTATTTTGTATAATTGACAAGGAATATACCTGGTCGTTTATTTTGTATCATATCACAAGGAATATACCTGGGTTGTTTAGTTTGTACTATATCACAAGGAATATACCTGGGTCGTTTAGTTTATATTGTTTAGATTGTATCATATTACAAGGAATATACCTGGTCGTTTAGTTTGTATAATTGACAAGGAATATACCTGGTCGTTTAGTTTGTATTATATTACAAGGAATATACCTGGTCGTTTAGTTTGTACTATATCACAAGGGATATACCTAGGCGTTTATTTTGTATTTTATAACAAGGAATATACCTGGTCGTTTAGTTTGTATAATTGACAAGGAATATACCTGGTCGTTTAGTTTGTATTATATCACAAGGAATATACCTGGTCGTTTGGTTTGTATGGTATTACGAGGAATATACCTGGTCGTTTAGTTTGTATTATATCACAAGGAATATACCTGGTCGTTTAGTTTATATTGCTTAGATTGTATTATATAACAAGGAATATACCTGGTCGTTTAGTTTGTATTATATCACAAGGAATATACCTGGATCGTTTAATTTATATTGTTAAGCTTATATTATATACAGGGAATATACCTGTTTGTTTAGTTTGTATAATATAACAAGGAATGTACCTGTTTGTTTAGTTTGTATTATATCACAAGGAATATACCTGGGTTGTTTGGTTTGTATGGTATTACGAGGAATATACCTGGTCGTTTAGTTTGTATTATATCACAAGGAATATACCTGGTCGTTTAGTTTATATTGCTTAGATTGTATTATATAACAAGGAATATACCTGGTCGTTGAGTTTGTATTATATCACAAGGAATATACCTGGATCGTTTAATTTATATTGTTAAGCTTATATTATATACAGGGAATATACCTGTTTGTTTAGTTTGTATAATATAACAAGGAATGTACCTGTTTGTTTAGTTTGTATTATATCACAAGGAATATACCTGGGTTGTTTAGTTTGTACTATATCACAAGGAATATACCTGGATCGTTTAATTTATATTGTTAAGCTTGTATTATATTCAGGGAATATACCTGTTTGTTTAGTTTGTATTATATAACAAGGAATATACATGGGTTGTTTAGTTTGTACTATATCACAAGGAATATACCTGGGTCGTTTAGTTTGTACTATATCACAAGGAATATACCTGGGTCGGTTAGTTTATATTGTTTAGATTGTATCATATTACAAGGAATATACCTGGTCGTTTAGTTTGTATAATTGACAAGGAATATACCTGGTCGTTTAGTTTGTATTATATAACAAGGAATATACCTGGTCGTTTAGTTTGTATAATTGACAAGGAATATACCTGGTCGTTTAGTTTGTATTATATAACAAGGAATATACATGGGTTGTTTAGTTTGTACTATATCACAAGGAATATACCTGGGTCGTTTAGTTTGTACTATATCACAAGGAATATACCTGGGTCGGTTAGTTTATATTGTTTAGATTGTATCATATTACAAGGAATATACCTGGTCGTTTAGTTTGTATAATTGACAAGGAATATACCTGGTCGTTTAGTTTGTATTATATAACAAGGAATATACCTGGTCGTTTAGTTTGTATAATTGACAAGGAATATACCTGGTCGTTTAGTTTGTATTATATAACAAGGAATATACCTGGTCGTTTAGTTTTTACTATATCACAAGGAATATACCTGGATCGTTTAATTTGTACTATATCACAAGGAATATACCTGGTCGTTTGGTTTGTATGGTATTACAAGGAATATACCTGGTCGTTTAGTTTGTATTATATAACAAGGAATATACCTGGATCGTTTAATTTGTACTATATCACAAGGAATATACCTGGATCGTTTAATTTATATTGTTAAGCTTGTATTATATACAGGGAATATACCTGTTTGTTTAGTTTGTACTATATCACAAGGAATATACCTGGTCGTTTAGTTTATATTATATAACAAGGAATATACCTGGTCGTTTAGTTTGTATAATATAACAAGGAATATACCTGTTTGTGTAGTTTGTATTATATCACAAGGAATATACATGGGTTGTTTAGTTTGTACTATATCACAAGGGATATACCTGGTCGTTTAGTTTGTACTACAGTGCACTCTGTCCAAACCGGACTCTGTCCAATCCGGATATTTGCCAAAACCGGCCAAATAATTTGGTCCTAAAAATTCCCTTCTTTATTTATAGTAAATACACTCTGCATAATCCGGACTCTGACTATTCTGTAATCCGGCCATATATTCCGGCCCCATTCCGACTCTGTATAAACCGGCGTCGGTCCCATTGATGTTTCCCTGCCAGCTAGCGGTAGCTTCAAGGGCTCCCGACGAGTGTTTATACAGTTGTAATTGCCGCACAGGTAAATTATCAATTGACCATTTACCGGCACTGTCCACAGGTGACTACGGCTGGGTAAACACCTAAACAGTTGTTACGTACAATAAAGTATGCATTTTGTAAATTCATACCCATAATGTTACGAGTTTGTAAATGTATCGCAATTAAGAAATGTTTCATGTTGGCTGGCTTCCCCTTCGCGGACCTCACTACACAAACGTACCCGGATGAGGAAGTCGGAGATGATGATGACAAGATACCTTTTGTATTACTCTGTTTATATTATTAACAAACATGGATCTCTCGACAGTCGCCAACATTAAAGACCAATTAGAAATTGAGGCTTATTCCTCAAACTGAGAAACTGCACTTGTACAGAAAGTGTCAGATCGGTTGATTGTTCGGACTCGGTGGAAGGCCTCTCAAAACAAACAACAATCAATGATTATTTTCAACCGATGTAACGTACACGATGTGACAAATTGCCAGTGTTGAATTAAATTATGTGATTCAATTAAAAGTTTTTATATGAACTAATAATGCACAATGACATTCACTTCATAATATATATCTTTTATTCAATTTTTTTGACATCCAACAACGATATAAACGTAGAATCTCTACAATCCGGAACTCTCTACAAACCGGCGTTATTTAATGGTCCCAAAGGTGTCCGGTTTAGACAGAGTCCACTGTATATCACAAGGAATATACCTGGTTGTTTAGTTTGCATTGTATCAAAAGGAATATACCTGGGCGTTTATTTTGTATTTTATAACAAGGAATATACCTGGTCGTTTAGTTTGTATTATATCACAGGGAATATACCTGGTCGTTTAGTTTGTATTATATAACAAGGAATATACCTGTTTGTTTAGTTTGTACTATATCACAAGGAATATACCTGGGTCGTTTAGTTTGTACTATATCACAAGGAATATACCTGGGCGTTTATTTTGTATTTTATAACAAGGAATATACCTGGGTCGTTTAGTTTGTACTATATCACAAGGAATATACCTGGGTCGGTTAGTTTATATTGTTTAGATTGTATCATATTACAAGGAATATACCTGGTCGTTTAGTTTGTATAATTGACAAGGAATATACCTGGTCGTTTAGTTTGTATTATATAACAAGGAATATACCTGGTCGTTTAGTTTGTATAATTGACAAGGAATATACCTGGTCGTTTAGTTTGTATTATATAACAAGGAATATACCTGGTCGTTTAGTTTGTACTATATCACAAGGAATATACCTGGTCGTTTAGTTTGTACTATATCACAAGGAATATACCTGGTCGTTTGGTTTGTATGGTATTACAAGGAATATACCTGGTCGTTTAGTTTGTATTATATAACAAGGAATATACCTGGATCGTTTAATTTGTACTATATCACAAGGAATATACCTGGATCGTTTAATTTATATTGTTAAGCTTGTATTATATACAGGGAATATACCTGTTTGTTTAGTTTGTACTATATCACAAGGAATATACCTGGTCGTTTAGTTTATATTATATCACAAGGAATATACATGGGTTGTTTAGTTTGTACTATATCACAAGGGATATACCTGGTCGTTTAGTTTGTACTACAGTGCACTCTGTCCAAACCGGACTCTGTCCAATCCGGATATTTGCCAAAACCGGCCAAATAATTTGGTCCTAAAAATTCCCTTCTTTATTTATAGTAAATACACTCTGCATAATCCGGACTCTGACTATTCTGTAATCCGGCCATATATTCCGGCCCCATTCCGACTCTGTATAAACCGGCGTCGGTCCCATTGATGTTTCCCTGCCAGCTAGCGGTAGCTTCAAGGGCTCCCGACGAGTGTTTATACAGTTGTAATTGCCGCACAGGTAAATTATCAATTGACCATTTACCGGCACTGTCCACAGGTGACTACGGCTGGGTAAACACCTAAACAGTTGTTACGTACAATAAAGTATGCATTTTGTAAATTCATACCCATAATGTTACGAGTTTGTAAATGTATCGCAATTAAGAAATGTTTCATGTTGGCTGGCTTCCCCTTCGCGGACCTCACTACACAAACGTACCCGGATGAGGAAGTCGGAGATGATGATGACAAGATACCTTTTGTATTACTCTGTTTATATTATTAACAAACATGGATCTCTCGACAGTCGCCAACATTAAAGACCAATTAGAAATTGAGGCTTATTCCTCAAACTGAGAAACTGCACTTGTACAGAAAGTGTCAGATCGGTTGATTGTTCGGACTCGGTGGAAGGCCTCTCAAAACAAACAACAATCAATGATTATTTTCAACCGATGTAACGTACACGATGTGACAAATTGCCAGTGTTGAATTAAATTATGTGATTCAATTAAAAGTTTTTATATGAACTAATAATGCACAATGACATTCACTTCATAATATATATCTTTTATTCAATTTTTTTGACATCCAACAACGATATAAACGTAGAATCTCTACAATCCGGAACTCTCTACAAACCGGCGTTATTTAATGGTCCCAAAGGTGTCCGGTTTAGACAGAGTCCACTGTATATCACAAGGAATATACCTGGTTGTTTAGTTTGCATTGTATCAAAAGGAATATACCTGGGCGTTTATTTTGTATTTTATAACAAGGAATATACCTGGGTTGTTTAGTTTGTACTATATCACAAGGAATATACCTGGATCGTTTAATTTATATTGTTAAGCTTGTATTATATTCAGGGAATATACCTGTTTGTTTAGTTTGTATTATATAACAAGGAATATACATGGGTTGTTTAGTTTGTACTATATCACAAGGAATATACCTGGGTCGTTTAGTTTGTACTATATCACAAGGAATATACCTGGGTCGGTTAGTTTATATTGTTTAGATTGTATCATATTACAAGGAATATACCTGGTCGTTTAGTTTGTATAATTGACAAGGAATATACCTGGTCGTTTAGTTTGTATTATATAACAAGGAATATACCTGGTCGTTTAGTTTGTATAATTGACAAGGAATATACCTGGTCGTTTAGTTTGTATTATATAACAAGGAATATACCTGGTCGTTTAGTTTTTACTATATCACAAGGAATATACCTGGATCGTTTAATTTGTACTATATCACAAGGAATATACCTGGTCGTTTGGTTTGTATGGTATTACAAGGAATATACCTGGTCGTTTAGTTTGTATTATATAACAAGGAATATACCTGGATCGTTTAATTTGTACTATATCACAAGGAATATACCTGGATCGTTTAATTTATATTGTTAAGCTTGTATTATATACAGGGAATATACCTGTTTGTTTAGTTTGTACTATATCACAAGGAATATACCTGGTCGTTTAGTTTATATTATATAACAAGGAATATACCTGGTCGTTTAGTTTGTATAATATAACAAGGAATATACCTGTTTGTGTAGTTTGTATTATATCACAAGGAATATACATGGGTTGTTTAGTTTGTACTATATCACAAGGGATATACCTGGTCGTTTAGTTTGTACTACAGTGCACTCTGTCCAAACCGGACTCTGTCCAATCCGGATATTTGCCAAAACCGGCCAAATAATTTGGTCCTAAAAATTCCCTTCTTTATTTATAGTAAATACACTCTGCATAATCCGGACTCTGACTATTCTGTAATCCGGCCATATATTCCGGCCCCATTCCGACTCTGTATAAACCGGCGTCGGTCCCATTGATGTTTCCCTGCCAGCTAGCGGTAGCTTCAAGGGCTCCCGACGAGTGTTTATACAGTTGTAATTGCCGCACAGGTAAATTATCAATTGACCATTTACCGGCACTGTCCACAGGTGACTACGGCTGGGTAAACACCTAAACAGTTGTTACGTACAATAAAGTATGCATTTTGTAAATTCATACCCATAATGTTACGAGTTTGTAAATGTATCGCAATTAAGAAATGTTTCATGTTGGCTGGCTTCCCCTTCGCGGACCTCACTACACAAACGTACCCGGATGAGGAAGTCGGAGATGATGATGACAAGATACCTTTTGTATTACTCTGTTTATATTATTAACAAACATGGATCCCTCGACAGTCGCTAACATTAAAGACCAATTAGAAATTGAGGCTTATTCCTCAAACTGAGAAACTGCACTTGTACAGAAAGTGTCAGATCGGTTGATTGTTCGGACTCAGTGGAAGGCCTCTCATAACAAACAACAATCAGTGATTGTTTTCAACCGATGTAACGTACACAATGTGACAAATTGCCAGTGTTGAATTAAATTATGTGATTCAATTAAAAGTTTTTATATGCACTAATAATGCACAATGACATTCACTTCATAATATATATCTTTTATTCATTTTTTTTTGACATCCAACAACGATATAAACGTAGAATCTCTACAATCCGGAACTCTCTATAAACCGGCGTTATTTTATGGTCCCAAAGGTGTCCGGTTTAGACAGAGTCCACTGTATATCACAAGGAATATACCTGGTTGTTTAGTTTGCATTGTATCAAAAGGAATATACCTGGGCGTTTATTTTGTATTTTATAACAAGGAATATACCTGGTCGTTTAGTTTGTATTATATCACAGGGAATATACCTGGTCGTTTAGTTTGTATTATATAACAAGGAATATACCTGTTTGTTTAGTTTGTACTATATCACAAGGAATATACCTGGGTCGTTTAGTTTGTACTATATCACAAGGAATATACCTGGGCGTTTATTTTGTATTTTATAACAAGGAATATACCTGGGTCGTTTAGTTTGTACTATATAACAAGGAATATACCTGTTTGCTTAGTTTGTACTATATCACAAGGGATATACCTGGTCGTTTAGTTTGTATAATATAACAAGGAATATACTTGGGTTGTTTAGTTTGTACTATATCACAAGGAATATACCTGGGCGTTTATTTTGTATTTTCTCACAAGGAATATACCTGGTCGTTTAGTTTGTGCTATATAACAAGGAATATACCTGTTTGTTTAGTTTGTACTATATAACAAGGGATATACCTGGTCGTTTAGTTTGTATAATATAACAAGGAATATACTTGGGTTGTTTAGTTTGTACTATATCACAAGGAATATACCTGGTCGTTTAGTTTGTACTATATCAGACCTGGGTCGCTTTCGTTCATCGGTGGGACCGATCCCTTTTATGAAAAGCAGACCTAGTGCCGTGATGTTACTTTCGACAAAGACTTTAAAGACCTGTATCTAAATCCGCAGGTCCGCCTACATTGGCTGAACATGTTTCATTATAAGTGTATGAACCGGTTTGTCAGGTATCGAGGGTAAAGGGACTTGATTCATCATTGTGATGTTATCATGTCAGCTCACTCGATACTCATGTCACCTTACACATAATGATTGCCTGTAAGCTGTATTCCTACACTGACCGAATCACTGTAAATTGTAGTATACAGTGTCATGAATACAATTTGGTTTACTAACGGCATATAGGCAAATGCAACACAGAATGTAAATATACTAGTAGTAGCATATATGTACATGTACAGTATATATTGTACTATTTGATACTTTAAATGTTCTTCTTATGTACCTTACCATTTCGGACTAAACCTTCTGAACTTATCCTTTTGAAGCTTAATAGACTTTGGTGAAGAGAACATTTTGCCAAAAGTTACCGTTCTTTCTACATAATATTAGAATTAATTTGTGTACAGTGAGCAAGCCCTCTTGCGTGACATAATATTGTTTAGGGGGTTGATCCCAGGGCTCCCCAACCCTGGCAATCCCTATTAATTATATATGAATATTAATGCATTGATGTCTTTTTTTTTTTAGTTTCATCGGGGTATGAAACAAATTTTGTTTGCAAACTTCTGTAAGAATCCACTACGCGCGGATTCGTACAGTTTGCAAACAAAATTTGTTTCATAACCCGATGAAACTAAAAAATAATTGACATCAGCGCTTATAATTAATTTTTGAAAATTATTTTCTGATTTTTCGACCAATCACATTTGAGTATTTACCATGAAAACAAAGAAAAGTTAATTTTATACAGTATATGCCGAATAAAAAATACTACACCAAACACCTCTTTTTAGGTCTAGTCAATGATGTGGCCAGTGGGAGTGGAGAAGGAAAACCATTAAAATGTATAGTAAAAAGATGGTATTCCTTATATGACTCTTTTATAATTATTAACGAAACACTTATTTATCTTTATAGATATCATATTGCTACAAGAGTATTGAAGATCACCATTCGAAAGCATGGTAAGTTCAACCTCGTAAGTTACTGGTTTACCATACACAGGACTGCTGTTATATTGGAATAAAAGCATCAATCATAGCGTTCATTGTATTTTAATCAGAGGGGAATGTTATTGTCTGTACCAGTATTGTAACAGGGAATCAGAGGGGAATGTTATAATCTGTTCCAGTATTGTAACAGGGAATCAGGGGAAATGTTATAATCTGTTCCAGTATTGTAACAGGGAATCAGGGGGGAATGTTATAATCTGTACCAGTATTGTAACAGGGAATCAGAGGGGAATGTTATAATCTGTACCAGTATTGTAATGTTATAATCTGTACCAGTATTGTAATGTTATAATCTGTACCAGTATTGTAATGTTATAATCTGTACCAGTATTGTAATACGGATTTAAAAGTGTCACGAACACCATAAAATTGACACTTTTCTTATTTACTCGAAGTATGAATTGATGGAATTTCATATGAATTTGGTCATGCTATAGATTATCATGAATTGTTTTAAGGTTCCCTCCTCTCGAATAGATCTTCATTATGATTACATGAATTAGTTCAAAATTAATTTATTCCTATTATTCAATAGATAGATCACAATCAAATAGCTCTGAATTTCTACTTTTAGCTTCATAGGTTGGCATGTGTTCACCAAGGCAAAAATAAGAGCTGGAATTATATGGAAAAAGGGAACAAATAAAATCCACGAATAATAAAACCAGTTTTAGGGTTAGACAGAGGCTACAGAAAAAAACCCGTTGCTAGAAGTGAAACTGACTGACAAGACAGATTCTAATATTCATATGAATACTTAATACATCAATATGATAGCATGTCTTTTCTTATTGATCTTAGGATGTCTCCAATGATAGCGCCATAGTAAGCGGAGTAGGAAATAGCACAACACCAGCCATGGGTGACGGAGTCGACGGTAAACACCTATGTTTCACTGATCCACACATTGATGTAGATCATATGAGTATTCCACAAGGAATCATTCAATGTTAGTTAAAGCATTCAAATTTCACGACATTTAACGTATTTTACAAATTTACCAAACTTTATTGGAAAGTGCGTATCAATTTATCAAACACATGATAGTGAGGTTGTGATAATATATAACAGTAGCCAATGCTACACATATCATCTGATTTATGTTTCAGATGAGACAGGGGTGCTATTGATTCGATTTGGTGTCATCGTGTTCGTCATGCTCTTCTTAATCCTGATTTCCTGCTTCTCTGAATCCAACAAATGCCGTAACAAAGCTGGCAAGGACAGACATTTTTTCTTTGTGATTTGAGAGCCATGTATGTGTAATTATCTACATTATCGATATTATCAATGTGCAATGGGGACATCAGAGGATGAATACGGTTCGATTATTTGGAAGAAGGCTTATCCTTTATTGTTGTTTATTATGCTAGTATACGGCATGATGTTTTTTATTTAATGTTTATGACTTTGCTGTTTATACATTGACTCAAATCTTACTCTTTATAAAGCATGTTTAAACAATTGTTAATACTCTTCGTGTTTCACTTTTATTGTAGGTGAAGAATAAAATAATAGCAAAGCGAGCAGTGGTTCACATATATCCTCACACCCTCTTAATAGTGGCCAAGGGCGATCTTTGACCTTTAATCCTGATCGATGATCACTAAATCGTATCAGGTGTATAACGTAATAGTGTAATGTTACGTGTGATATCCTCCATCAGCTGCCCTGCATTGTGCCGAGTGTAGAGCCTCTACCAGGGTGTGGCAAATATTCGGGCTAGTGCTGGGGGGACACAATCAGTCCCTTTCTGGCCATGATAGTCTTCCATGCGTTGCCCTGGATGCAGGCGTAGCTTACGCCAAGCAGCGGATTGCGTCATAACGATGGGGTCTAGATAGTCTTTAATGAGGTATTGTTGTCGAAAAGCCCTTTCCAGTGCTTCCCAATACTGTTTGTTATCAATACCTATGGAGTGGAACCATGTTAATGCCGTGCCGTTCAAGTATATATGAAAATCAGCCATTTCCCGTGCAGGAGAAGGATCTAATTATAAACCATTGATCTAAACTCGCACGAGGAAGTTCTCTATGTTATCTAGGTGATTTAAACTCGCACGAGGAAGTTCTCTAGGTTGTCTAGGTGATTTAAACTCGCACGAGGAAGTTCTCTATGTTGTCTCAGTGATTTAAACTCGCACAAGAAAGTTCTCTATGTTATCTAGATGATTTAAACTCGCACGAGGAAGTTCTCTAGGTTGTCTAGGTGATTTAAACTCGCACGAGGAAGTTCTCTAGGTTGTCTATGTGATTTAAACTCGCACGAGGAAGTTCTCTAGGTTGTCCAGGTGATTTAAACTCGCACGAGGAAGTTCTCTAGGTTGTCTCTGTGATTTAAACTCGCACGAGGAAGTTAAACTCGCTCGAGGAAGCTCTCTTTGTTGTCTCTATGGTGATTTAAACTCGCACGAGGAAGTTCTCTATGTTGTCTAGGTGAAATAAACTTGAACGAGGAAGTTATCTAGGTTGTCTGGGTGAATGAAACTTTTAGGAGGAGGTTATGATTACGAACGCGCCATGACAAAATGGCGGCTACTTATTTTATTCCTTTAGATCAAAGAAGAAATACTGCACGTACAGTAAATAAAGCCTGAATGTTTCAAGGCCACCAAGATACATAAATGATACTGCCTTAAAGTATAATGAATATTTCATCTACCAACACATGAATGAAATGAATGTGTGTCTGAATACGAAGTGAGCAATAGGATACATGTACGAATTGCCCATGATGAGGTAGATCACAAAATTGACCCAAAACAAATAACTTTTGACACAAACTCAATTATAGTGAGGACATTCTACCTCATTCTACCTCATTCAACGTATCAAAACGTTACAGATGATAGAGGAAAACGACGAATATACAGCATTTACACGTGTTACTCCCCATCCGAACCTATTTGAGATCAGATAAGTCGACTCTCCCAGATTGTGATAATCTCATTCTATTATACAACAAATAAATGTCTAGTACAAGGCACTGGAACACGGTCATGGTTGCTTAAAGAATCCAATAACCTTAAGAAATTGGTTGAACGTTTTCAGTATAAGGGAGATTACGTCCATTTGATGGGGATAGCTTGACAATCAACGTGCCAAACAAGATAGACACTACTAGTAGGCCTAATGATATATCAGATGAAGTCACGATAGCATCAAGGACGGAACATGAGACATCAGTCAATGAACTGTATAATAATATAGTAATAGGATGAACAAACTACACCTTAAGAATGTTACGAGGAGAAAATTTGTATGGCAACTTCCACCGCTAATACTGAGCACACCACACCTAAAGAATGTTACGAGAATTTTTGTAACTTCCACGGCTAATACTGAACACACCACACCTAAAGAGGTTGATGAAGAGAAAACTTACAAGGAAACTACAGCTATAAATGATGTACATACTACTGTAGATAAGAGTTCTCTGTAGGCTCTTGTTCAGGTTCTAATTATTGTGATACTGTTGCTGATCTGCTGAAACTATATCATAGTCTCGACAACATACAAGTACCAGAGAAGATTTACAACAACTTTTTAAGGTCTTTTCGGAAATGAGTACCCACTACCCAAATAGTAAATATTACCCGTCGAGTAAAGATACTCACTGACCAAACGCAGAAACCATCACAATCTAACAGCGTCACAGGTACAGAACAGTAAAGATACTCACTGACAGAAACCATCACAATCTAACGGCGTCACAGGTACAGAACAGTAAAGGAAGAAGGTGTACTCTGAAAACATACCGGATAATCATGTGGACAGTGATCAGATACAGAAATCCTCACAACCCACAATATCTAATGAGCTGAAACATAAGGTGGATTCTCTTGTCGTTGGTGAGAAGCAAAATAATACAGTGAAGTTGACAAAAAACCCATTATGTGCAATGCTAGGCAACAAAGAAATAAATACAACCGATACGATAATGTATATAACGCTAGGCAGGAGGGTAAAACACCAGAAAAGCGTAGGAAGTCTAAGGTCATGCTTAGGGGATTACTCAGTACAGTAAGGACAACAAAACATCCATAGACCATGAGTCTGTCTGGATTATTAGGACATCAACTTTCGGTAAGCTGGACAAATGATGTATAGCAAGAACAATGCAAGGAAGGTCCATATCACAACCCTGCACGATAAGACTGTTAGGGTGGAAAAGGAGTTTGTACATCGGGCAAAGTTAAGTGCTGTTTTAAGTCGGGTCCAATGACCTTGAACAGAAAAATGCCAGAATCTGTTGCCGAGAAACTTGATGAGTTCGCCGACAATGCTTTGAACTACTTGGGTAGTGAAAGCAAGGTGATTTTTAGTGGTGTCTTTCCCAGGTTGAGAAGTACCAACAGTAATTATGACAAAAAAACGCTTGGTACACAACGACTTAACTGAAAGCATGTGTAAGGATAATAACCTGTGTTTTGTTTTTCAAAATATATTTGTGTTGGACGATTTCCTTATTGATTACCTTTGACCTAAAAATCCATCTAAACAATATCCCATACTTGGGTTACAGTCCTACTACTCATATGGTGAGGACGAGCAACGGGGTGCTAGTCATGAGGGTAGAGAAGGTCATAGAGAGAGTGGCCAGAACGGTAACGAACGTTATGGGTTTAACAACCAGGACAGGTCCTACCGCTGGTAGAAAGCGCCACTTTTGGGATGAATGTTATTACGGGTGTTATGATCATGACCGTAACAGGTCAAGTGGTGAGGGTGGAGAGTACCATTACCCATGCTGGTTTAGAAACCAGTGTAGTCCCTACCAGTATAAGACTGAGCCTAATGGACACCATTATGCCGGTGTCATTGGACAATATCCTCATAGTCAAACGTTTGCAAATCAATAAATTATCCTTTGACTCTGTTAAAGAAGGTTAGAATGATCTTAAAACCTATTTTTTTTAAGGAATAAGGTCTCAATAAATCTTCAAAAACATAAAAACAAAAACAAAAAACAAAACAAAAACTTTATTATTTATTTGCTGTTTTATTTACAATTAATTGAACGAAGGTTTCAAGGTAATCTATTACATTTGGGAAAAAATCCTCGAAAATATTGAATTATGATTAGACTAAGAAGAAATGAGATATCCCGCCATTTTACACACTTGTAATTATTTTTGGTGCAAAATATATCATTGGTTTTTTTTCACTTGAAATTTTTTAATACTTAATAGAAAATCTAGACACTGGTGCATTTAAAAAGTAAACTCATTCAACCTAAATAAATAAATAAAGAAAAAACCCGTTAAATATTTATTTATTCTTTATATGTCAAAAGAATATTAATGTCTTTATTGGCGGAAGGGAGATAACCCTTCCATCTATGCATGTACAATACTCAATCGATTAATACATCCAAAATATATTCATTCAAACTTTTAAACTGTTATATCTATGGCGATACCCAAAATAACAATTTGATGCTTTATAAATGGTCATGAAAATCTTCACACCATAAAAAGCATTTATTATGAACTAATGATACAAATTCAACAAATATTGGTAGATTTTTTCTGGAAACTACTACTACATGCAGTATTTTAAATTGCTATTCACATTCTGGAATGTAACTGGTATCGGAGAGAAACATAAAGACGACTTTTCGTTTTATCTTGATTCAAATATGATGTAAATGTTTGTATTGGGACTTGGACAGTTGATTCCTCAGTTACTAAAATTATATATGTAAGAAATTGCCTCTCAAAAGGTATATCATATTAAAAATGGGTCATACTCTAACAATGCAGTGTGCCTTAAACTTGACAAATGTTTCGGTGGAAGAACAAAAAGGACGACTCTCTGGAGATAAAAATTGGAGTAACCAAATTCAGTACAATTGGTGACATTATTCTAGCCGGTGAACTTCAACTTCAGTACTGGGCCTTTGAATAAGCTCTCTCCGAGGCTAAGAATCTTAAATGAAAGATTTCTTGGTGATCCTGTAGGAAATATCACCTGTAATAAACACAATGGTTGCAGTGTTGTTGATTATATTTTAACTAATGTTAGCCTGCTTTTCTCAACAAAATATTTTTATCGTTGAGGAACTCATTTAGTTATTTAGCCATGTCCAGACAGTAACTATACTATCATACAAAATGATCAATAACAATGGCAATACGTGATCTATTGGTATTGTCGTAAATGGCAGCTCTCAATAAATACTAATAAAACAAAACCTATGATTTCCCAGTCTTAATGTACATCCTCAAAGCTTGATAAACATTTTATATTTAATAAAAAAGAACTAGACCAGGTTACAGATATTTTGGTACAACACTCTGCTCCAATGGTCAAAGTCACACAAGCAGTCAAAGAACTTGCAGCAAAAAGGAGAAAGGTTTTATTTGCAATTAGGCAATACCTGCAGATTTCAGATTTGCCGGTTTGGCTTGGAATAATTTGTTTAATTTGTTATTGAGACCAACTCTGAAATTTGGAATGCCGACTATTACGAGAAAATTGTCAATGCGTCTAAGAAAGAATAATATAACCCTGGATACTTTGTCAATACTCGACATAACTCATGCTGAGCAAATTAACCTCAAATTTTGTAAAATGGTCATAGGAATTAGGAAATATCCAAGTAACATAAAGTATCGAGGGCAGAATTAGGCCTATATCCAATTAATTGTTTAAAAATAAAACAATTTGTTATTGATGTTTATATACAAATGATCTTGTAAAACAAGCACAAACTATTAGTAAACAAATGCACATACACAATCAGAAGCCATGTCGATACTCCCGATTTTTATTTAAGAAAAAAAAAAAAAATAGAATAAATACTGGACTTTTAGTGTTGTCTTACATTTCTGAGTATTCGGATACAAGTGCCCCTGTGAGTGTGACGATATTGACATTTGGATAATTTCTAGATGAAGAACGGCGCTTATAGTTATTTTGTTTTGGCTGCATTTTATTTCAATTATAAAAAAATTAATATTACTCTCATAACTTGTTAAGTGGCTTTATTTTTTGTTGTGGATTATAAATGCTAGCATTCGAAAGTTCTCCAGGTCGAAACTGTAAAGTGTAGTATACATTCTGACGAATACAATTCGGTTTACTAACGACATATAGGCAAATGCAACACAGAATGTAAATATAGTATAATAAAATATAATAAAACAATTTCGACATTATATTGTTACTCTAAAACTGAACTCAGAATAAAAATATATAATCTAAAATTTAATTCAAGAGAAATTTGAAAAAAAAAATCTTTTAAATGTATAATGTATTGCACTGATTACAATAGCAAAAAAATTTTTATACAGTAACCTTAGGAAAACTTATACAAAAGAATCTTATATTTGCTAACTTTTGAAGACATGCATACAATCAGATAAAAAATAACCATATTTTAGCGATTGAGACTTGTAGATATATATAAAAGTTGCACCACACTTGGAGATGAGGTTCACTTTATTTTCCTCTGTATTTACAACACTTCCCCTAGAAAACAGCTTTTTGAAAACTATAAATTTAATACCAGACTCCACGATAAACAAAATTTATACATGCTATTGTCATCTAACGAACCTACAGCTTTTGCGTGATGTAAGCGTCTCCATTAAAAAATGTTTTGAACAGAGGAAAGCATGCGTACAATATGCTTAAGTACAAGTTCAATGTTTAATTACATCCAATGATGTCTTATGTACACCCCTGATATACTAATTCGTTTGTTTGTCTGTTAGGGTACGTTGTTTGCAGTTCTATTTGGCTGTAAATATGCAATATACACTTCTCTTATACACCCCTCATATACACCCTCATATACACTTCTCATATACACCTCTTATATACACCCCTCATATACACCCCTCATATACACTTCTCATATACACCCCTCATATACACCTCTCATATACACTTCTCATCTACAAATGTTCACTTCGCATATACACCCCTAATATATACACTTCTCATATACACCTCATATACACTTCCCCTATACAATCCTCATATACATCCCTAATATACACCCCTAATATACACCCTAATATACACCCCAATATACACCCCTAATATACACCCCTAATATACACCCCCAATATACACCCCTAATATACAACCCCTAATATACACCCCTAATATACACCCCCAAATATACAACCCCCAATTATCAAAACACCCAATATACAAACCGACTATACCCCCTAATATACACCCCCATATACAACCCTAATGTACACCCCCAATATACACCCCCAATATACAACCCTAATATACACCCCTAATATACCACCCCCAATATACACCCCCAATATACACCCCTAATATACACCCCCAATATACACCCCTAATATACACCCCAATATACACCCCTAATATACACCCCTAATATACACCCCTAATATACACCCCCAATATACACCCCTAATATACAACCCTAATATACACCCCTAATATACACCCCCAATATACACCCCCAATATACAACCCTAATATACACCCCCAATATACACCCCTAATATACACCCCTAATATACACCCCCAATATACAAATATTCACCTCTCATTTACACCTCTCATATGCACCCCTAATGTGCACCCCTCACATACACCTCTTTAAAAGATATACATCCCTCATATACACTTCTCATATACACTTCTCATATACACCTCTCATATACACCCCTCATATACTCCACTCATATACAACCCTCATTAAACCTCCCCCCCCCCCCTTATAAAACCCCATATACACCTACAATACACCCATTACACCCTATATACAACCCTCATATACACCCCTCATATACACCCCATATACACCCAAAACACATATACACCCCTCATTACACCCTCATATACACCCCAATATACACCCCCACACACCCTTATATACACCCTATATACACCCCTCATATACACTTCTCATACACACTTCTCATATACACCTCTCATATACACCCCTCATATACTCCACTCATATACAACCCTCATTTAAACCTCCCCCACACACACCCCTTATATAAACCCTCATATACACCTTACATATACACTTCTCATCTACACCTCCTATATACAACCCTCATTATACACGTCTCATATACACTTCTCATATACACTTCTCATAAACACCTTTCATATACACCCCTCATATACTCCACTCATATACAACCCTCATTTACACCTCCCACACACACCCCTTATATAAACCCTTATATACACCCCTCATATACACTTCTCATCTACACCTCCTATATACAACCCTCATTATACACCTCTCATATACACTTCTCATATACACCGTTCATATAGACCTCTCATATACAAGTGGCCAAGTGGGAATTTTGATTATGAGTAGAACGTCTATCTTAGTAACTATGGTATTGTGTAATAACGGCAACCAGAATCGAAACATGGCAAGGAATGATTCTGGTAAATTGTTCACTTTCTACACTAAATAATATTGATACATTGTTCCCATTCTACAATATGTACAAATGGTAAATTATTCCCCTTGTATAGTATACATGTATATTTATAGTAAATTGTTCGCCTTCAACAATTCATAATAATAGTAAATTTATGGTAAATTGTTCGCTTTTTACAGTACATATTTATAGTAAATTGTTCGCCTTCAACAATTCATAATAATAGTAAATTTATGGTAAATTGTTCGCTTTTTACAGTACATATTTATAGTAAATTGTTCGCCTTCAACAATTCATAATAATAGTAAATTGTTCGCCATCTACAGAACATATTTATGGTAAATTGTTCGCTTTTTACAGTACATACTAATGGTAAATTGTTCGCTTTTTACAGAACATATTAATGGTAAATTGTTCGCCTTCTACAAAACATATTAATGGTAAATTGTTCGCCTTCAACAGAACATATTAATGGTAAATTGTTCGCCTTCTACAAAACATATTAATGGTAAATTGTTCGCCATCTACAGAACATATTAATGGTAAATTGTTCGCCTTCTACAAAACATATTAATGGTAAATTGTTCGCCTTCTACAAAACATATTAATGGTAAATTGTTCGCCTTCAACAGAACATATTAATGGTAAATTGTTCGCCTTCTACAAAACATATTAATGGTAAATTGTTCGCCTTCTACAAAACATATTAATGGTAAATTGTTCGCCTTCAACAGAACATATTAATGATAAATTGTTCGCCTTCAACAGAACATATTAATGGTAAATTGTTCGCCTTCTACAAAACATATTAATGATAAGTTGCTCCCTTCTACAAAACATATTTATGGTAAATTGTTCGCCTTCTACAAAACATATTAATGGTGAACTGTTATTAATAGCAAATACATATGTAACAACAGTAATCAGATGAAAAGGGGGAAGCAACTTAATAATTCAAATAATTTCATGTGGCAAAAATATATATATCCGTCCGCGTTAACACATTGACACACCTAGTCCATTTGCTTTGTCTGTCACTTTAACACATTGATATACCTAGTCCATTTGTTTTGTCTGTCACTCACGTTAACACATTGACACACCTATTCCATCTGTTTTGTCTGTCACTATAACACATTGATATACCTAGTCCATTTGTTTTGTCTGTCACTCTAACACATTGATATACCTAGTCCATTTGTTTTGTCTGTCACTCACGTTAACACATTGATATACCTAGTCCATTTGTTTTGTCTGTCACTCACGTTAACACATTGATATACCTAGTCCATTTGCTTTGTCTGTCACTCTAACACATTGATATACCTAGTCCATTTGTTTTGACTGTCACTCTAACACATTGATATACCTAGTCCATTTGTTTTGTCTGTCACTCACGTTAACACATTGATACACCTATTCCATCTGTTTTGTCTGTCACTCACGTTAACACATTGATATACCTAGTCCATTTGCTTTGTCTGTCACTCTAACACATTGATATACCTAGTCCATTTGTTTTGTCTGTCACTCTAACACATTGATATACCTAGTCCATTTGTTTTGTCTGTCACTCAAGTTAACACAATGATATACCTAGTCCATTTGTTTTGTCTGTCACTCTAACACATTGATACACCTAGTCCATTTGTTTTGTCTGTCACTCACGCTAACACATTGAAACACCATGTCCATTGTCTGTAATACGCGTTAACACCTCAACTTACCAAGTTAATTGTCTGTTACTTGCATTAACATCTACGCTGATACCTCGACATACCTAGGTAACTGTCTGTCACCAGCGTTAACACCTCGACACACCCAGGTAACTGTCTGTTACTAGCGCCAACACCTCGACACACCCAGGTAACTGTCTGTTACTAGCGCCAACACCTCGACACACCTAGTTAACTGTCTGTTACTAGCTTTAATACCTCGACACACCTAGTTAACCGTTGGTCACTTTTGTTAACACCTCGACACACCTAGTTAACCGTTGGTCACTTTTGTTAACACCTCGACACACCTGGTTAACTGTCTGTTACTAGCGTTAACACCTCGACACACCTAGTTAACTGTTGGTCACTTGTGTTAACACCTCGACACACATAGTTAACTGTCTGTTACTAGCGTTAACACCTCGACACACCTAGTTAACTGTTGGTCACTTGTGTTAACACCTCGACACACATAGTTAACTGTCTGTTACTAGCGTTAACACCTCGACACACCTAGTTAACCGTTGGTCACTTTTGTTAACACCTCGACACACCCAGGTAACTGTCTGTTACTAGCGTTAACACCTCGACACACCTAGTTAACTGTTGGTCACTTGTGTTAACACCTCGACACACATAGTTAACTGTCTGTTACTAGCGTTAACACCTCGACACACCTAGTTAACCGTTGGTCACTTTTGTTAACACCTCGACACACCTAGTTAACTGTCTGTTACTAGCGTTAACACCTCGACACACCTAGTTAACTGTTGGTCACTTGTGTTAACACCTCGACACACATAGTTAACTGTCTGTTACTAGCGTTAACACCTCGACACACCTAGTTAACCGTTGGTCACTTTTGTTAACACCTCGACACACATAATCCATTGTCTACTCACGCTAGAACTTTGACACTTTTACATAAGTAGTGAATTGTCTGTTGCACGCTTATCCATTGTCGTCTACTAGACAGCACTTTGAACACGGCACTCAAATAGTAATATTTGCTCTACATGTTATCACTACAGCACTCGTAGTAAAGTGCTCTCACTTTGTGTAAAACAGCGAACCTATTTAAATATCAAATTGTGTTAACCGCACATGTTTAACATAGCCTACCCTCGCCGTTTGCATCATGTCCATCGTCAAGATAAACAGGATGCTTCATATCCAACGTTAATACTCACTGTAGTCATAGTCATCAGAATCAGAATAACTACTATCATCTACACTATCTTTCAGTTTCGCATTGTGCAGTTTCTTTGTGCTAGAGTGGACATGGTCTTGCCGCGCCGTCTGTTTACTCTGCGAGGTTTCTGACATGACACATGGAAGATTAACATATATGACCGAGTCGTCAGTGAAGAGATTGCTCTTTTTGGTATCTGATGCTGATGGCTTACGTTTAAGAAGTGCGACATCCTCAGGTTTGGAATAACCATCACTATTTCGACTGGGCGTTCGAGGTAGTTTATTCGATGCGTGACTTATTGCAGTGCTTCCCTCTACAGATGTGCTTCTAGCTATCGCCATTTGCAATTCTGGTGTTTGACTTGATTCTACCACGTCGGAGACAGGTTCGAAGTATGGGTTTTCTTCCTCGAATTCCGGTTGACAGTGAGTAGGTTCGGCATTTTGCAAATGCACAGTTTCATCCATCGGAATAAAATAAAGAGATTCGCTGTCGTCAGAATTCATTAGAAGAGGTCCAGAAGAATGCTCGATATATACATCGTCTTGAACTGGGATACTGTTGAGTTTACTGGTGACTGCGGCTAGATCAGTTGTTGTCTTCTGTCTTCTTTTCGTATTCGGCAAAGTAGCTATTTTTGATGTATCCATATAATACTCTTCTTCTTCTTCTTCTTCTTCCTGATCTGTTCGCACAGTTTCATCCGTCGGTATACCATAACGAGATTTGTCCATATCTTGTTTAATATCTAGTTTACATGACGATGTGGTAAGCTGATTTGACTTTAACTTTAATTTTGATGCATTGATGTAATCTTCTTTTGCACTATCTGTTTTGACAAGATTTTCTTTTTTCTTGCGAAGATAATTTCCAGCAATGTCATAATCCGATTCAGGACGGAGAAGTGATTCATCCGGGATGTCGTATTCTTCTTCGTCATCACTACTAACTGGACTGTTAGACTTCGGAGGTGGAACAGGCATTTGCCGCCTATTAAGAGAAAGGTTTCTTTGATTTTCTAGTCCCGGCCTGGATAAGATGTTTTGAACTGGTTTAGACCGTGGGATTGGTATTGGACGCACGGGGTCAACAGTATCGTAATCTGAGTCGCTGTCCTCACTACTGCTACACCAATGTTGAGTCCTAATGGTTTCATTCTTTTCCAATCTATCTAAAGAGGAGTGGCTCCCCTTACTGGCTTTAACTTTTGCATAACCGTACTCATCTACACTTTGTTTCTTTGTAGAGACTAGTGTTGGTTTAAAACTTTTGTCAGTGTATGGCGAGGATTGTGTTTTCTTGAGTAGGGCGCTTCGTGGATTAGGCCGAGTTTCACTTCGACCTTCTCTTCCAAGTGTGTTTGATCTGTCTCGCGAATTCAAGTTTGGACTCTTACCGAAAGGATCCGGAGTGTGCGATCGGGCCTTTATTTTCGGCGGTATTCCCACGGATTTGCTATCTGAAGGAATACTGACGGAGCGATCCCGTGTAGGCGATACTGGAGGTGTCGGATCGATGCCAGGGCAGCTATCACTTTTTCTTAACACTTTCTTTGATGCTGTAACAATTAAACTTACGAAATATACAAATAATGAAGATAATTGCCGTATTTCGTCCGAATTGTTTTAGGACGAATATAACTATAAAGTCAGTATTGTTTTAGGACAAAGATAACTATATAGTCAGTATTGTTTTACTGCAAAGGTAGCTATCATATCAGTATTGTCGGGACTGTTTTACCACGAAGACGTAACAAGATTTTTTTTATCTATCTTTATTTACTTCTGATATTTGTTTAAAAAAAAAACAAAAACAAAAAAACAAAAACAAAAAAACCCAATCTTAAATCAATTGAAGCACTGCTGATTATCTCAATTGAAAGTTTCCTGCTAGAACGACATGAGAATACTTATATAGCTAATGTTAAATTACCAACACAGATATTGTACCAGTATAACAGAATATTGTGTTCCCTCAAGTAATATACCTAACTTACCACTTGCTTTCACAATAGCCTTTCTCCATTTCTCTGCTTCTTCTTTTGAAGGCGCTACAAACTGGATATTGGTATACACAATTAACAGTGATCTTTATAAATGTGACATTAAATAATTTACATATACAGCAAATATGTCTATCTATATAAAGGTATAAACATAGTACTTCATAAAGTAGAGTATATTACTGTAGTCTTCCTTCGTCAGTTGTGTTGTTATGTTATATATATATTATTTATATATATACTACGGTAACAGACTCATTATATGCACTTGGACTGAACACATTTTTATCATGATTAATTAATTTAATGATATTGCGGTTTGTACTGTCATATCTATCCCTTCTAAAGCGAATAAGTGAAACTAATATTTTCCACCAAGATAGTATGTGAAAGTTATACATGGTTTTCGAGTAACAAGGTATTTTTACATCAAAGCGAAGTGTTGGTTTAAGAAGTCCCGATCGTCAAGAAATCATAATTACTGTCTTACTACATACTTCCCACCTTTTCCATTGTGTGTTAAATTGGTATGATCTAATCCCCTCAGTATCACAGTAATATTACGCCACGTGTGAATATTATAACTGGAAACCCAAAAAAAAACAAAACTTATTAAGACATACCTCATAATGTCTTCTCCCTTCACACACAACAGAGAATGACAGGTCACCAAGCCTATGGAACGAATAACCTAAACAGAGATACAGAACATTAGATTTACCTATGATCTTCATGTTTCTAAAGCATTGTTTTAGTAGATAAACTGTGACTATTTTGCTATAAATGCTCATGTCAAATAAGTATTCAGTAACACATCCGCCTGTCAGAATTATCACTCATTTTACACGACGTGTGTTTGATTTGGCTTTGAATTTACACATTTATGTCTTTGTCTTTTAAATATATCGTACACAATATAAAATGTTCTCCTAACCAGTGGGTATCACATCAGAAGGTAAATACGTAGTAATATCAATTAAATATACATACGTATCAATATCTATCTTAATATATTGATTGTTATTGCTTGATTACAAATATCTGATATCAAGGAGAGTATTATACGTACCGACAGAAAATAGATATTGTGGTGACTGTATGGGATTGCTTTTGAGACTTACCGCACAGAATGAAGACATCAACCTAACTTTGAGGCTGACCGCACAGAGAGAAGATATCAGCCTACCTTTGAGGCTGACCGAACAGAATGAAGATATCAGTCTACCTTTGAGGCTGACCGAACAGAATGAAGATATCAGTCTACCTTTGAGGCTGATCATACAGAATGAGGACATCAGCCTACCTTTGAGGCTGACCACACAGAATGAAGATATCAGTCTACCTTTGAAGCTGACCGCACAGAGAGAAGATATCAGCCTACCTTTGAGGCTGACCGCACAGAGAGAAGATATCAGCCTACCTTTGAGGCTGACCGCACAGAGAGAAGATATCAGCCTACCTTTGAGGCTGACCGAACAGAGAGAAGATATCAGCCTACCTTTGAGGCTGACCATACAGAATGAAGATATCAGCCTACCTTTTAGGCTGACCACACAGAATGAAGATATCAGCCTACCTTTGAGGCTGACCACACAGAATGAAGACATCAGCCTACCTTTGAGGCTGACCACACAGAATGAAGATATCAGCCTACCTTTGAGGCTGACCACACAGAATGAAGATATCAGTCTACCTTTGAGGCTGATCATACGGAATGAAGATATCAGACTATCTTTGAGGCTGAGCACACAGAATGAAGATATCGGCCTACCATTGAGGCTTACCATACGGAATTAAGTTATCAGCCTACAATGTACCTTTGAGGCTGACCGCAAAGAAAGCAGAGATCAGCCTACCTTTGAGGCAGACCATACAGAAAGAAGATATCAACCTACCTTTTAGGCTGACCACACAGAATACAGAGACTGTTCTGACTCTATGAGTTTACATTTGAGGTTGAACATAGAGTACAGAGATCATTGGGACTCTGTATGGGCGTACCTTTGAGGTTGAACACACAGAGTACAGAGATCATTGGGACTCTGTATGGGCGTACCTTTGAGGTTGAACACACAGAGTACAGAGATCATTGGGACTCTGTATGGGCGTACCTTTGAGGCTGAACACACAGAGTACAGAGATCATTGAGATTCTGTATGGGCGTACCTTTGAGGTTGAACACACAGAGTACAGAGATCATTGGGACTCTGTATGGGCGTACCTTTGAGGTTGAACACACAGAGTACAGAGATCATTGGGACTCTGTATGGGCGTACCTTTGAGGTTGAACACACAGAGTACAGAGATCATTGGGACTCTGTATGGGCGTACCTTTGAGGCTGAACACACAGAGTACAGAGATCATTGGGACTCTGTATGGGCGTACCTTTGAGGCTGAACACACAGAGTACAGAGATCATTGGGACTCTGTATGGGCGTACCTTTGAGGCTGAACACACAGAGTACAGAGATCATTGGGACTCTGTATGGGCGTACCTTTGAGGCTGAACACACAGAGTACAGAGATCATTGGGACTCTGTATGGGCGTACCTTTGAGGCTGAACACACAGAGTACAGAGATCATTGGGACTCTGTATGGGCGTACCTTTGAGGCTGAACACACAGAGTACAGAGATCATTGGGACTCTGTATGGGCGTACCTTTGAGGCTGAACACACAGAGTACAGAGATCATTGGGACTCTGTATGGGCGTACCTTTGAGGCTGAAGCTCCCTTTCTGTTTCAGATCATTAGGTTTGACGAAATAGTAGAAGTTATTATCCTGGATGACGCACCACCTCTTCTGTAACTTTTCACTCCGGAACTTTTTTTCTGAATAAGAAAACACAGGATCTTATGAAATATTATTGCAGTAATAAATAATATCAATGTACAAACAGCAGTTTATATATGTCTCGTTGTGAAGCACTTATTTTGGGTATTTTATCTTTTTGTGTTTTATATTTTATCTTTTTATCTACACTGTTTAAACCCCGTTTATGTGTACCAAGTGGCCTTGACCACGTGATTTTAACCCTCAAGGTTTAAAAAAAAAATGGACATGTGAACCAGCTCAATACTTTTAATATTACAGTACACAATAGTTTTTGGAACCGGAAATGTTTATCTTATCATTTCACTTCATTTTTTGGTATTTATTTATGAGTGGTAGGAAGGAAGTGGGATCGCGTTGGCTTGGAGCCCTATTGACAATGACGGACGGAAACTAGTTGTGTCAGGAGGTACACTTTGTCCAATTCAGAATCAACACATTTTATCGGGATCGTCTAACTTAGTACAACACATCTGTTTCCTAATTTATATGATATTAATGTTTTTTAGTTTATAATGTTGATAGCTCGTAAACAGTAAAAGTAGGATAAACGGATTAAAACTAAGTGAAAGAGAAAACAAAAACGTCACAAAATGGTATTAGGTATTGATAGGATGATGCATGGTAATGAGGGCATGGAAACAATATGTTTAGAATAGCTCAGTTATTGTTTAATCATATACTGTTAATAAACAGTGCTACAGTGTAACCCGACATAATTACATACTGTTTATACAGAGTGCTACAGTGTAACTCGACATAATTACATACTGTTAATACAGAGTGTTACAGTGTAACCCGACATAATTACATACTGTTAATACAGAGTGTTACAGTGTAACCCGACATAATTACATACTGTTAATACAGAGTGTTACAGTGTAACCCGACATAATTACATACTGTTAATACAGGGTGTTAAGGTGTACCCCGACATAATTATATACTGTTAATACAGGGTGTTAAGGTGTACCCCGATATAATTATATACTGTTAATACAGAATGTTACAGTGTTACCCGACATAATTACATACTGTTAATACAGAATGTTACAGTGTAACCCGACATAATTATATACTGTTAATACAGAGTGTTACAGTCTAACCCGACATAATTATATACTGTTAATACAGAGTGTTACAGTGTAACCCGACATAATTACATACTGTTAATACAGAATGTTACAGTGTAACCCGACATAATTACATACTGTTAATACAGAGTGTTACAGTGTAACCCGACATAATTACATACTGTTAATACAGAGTGTTACAGTGTAACCCGACATAATTACATACTGTTAATACAGAATGTTACAGTCTAACCCGACATAATTACATACTGTTAATACAGAGTGTTACAGTGTAACCCGACATAATTACATACTGTTAATACAGAGTGTTACAGTGTAACCCGACATAATTACATACTGTTAATACAGAGTGTTACAGTGTAACCCGACATAATTATATACTGTTAATACAGAGTGTTACAGTGTAACCCGACATAATTACATACTGTTAATACAGAGGGTTACAGTGTTACCCGACATAATTACATACTGTTAATACAGAGTGTTACAGTGTAACCCGACATAATTACATACTGTTAATACAGAGTGTTACAGTGTAACCCGACATAATTACATACTGTTAATACAGAGTGTTACAGTGTAACCCGACATAATTACATACTGTTAATACAGAGTGTTACAGTGTAACCCGACATAATTACATACTGTTAATACAGAGTGTTACAGTGTAACCGACATAATTACATACTGTTAATACAGAGTGTTACAGTGTAACCCGACATAATTACATACTGTTAATACAGAGTGTTACAGTGTAACCCGACATAATTACATACTGTTAATACAGAGTGTTACAGTGTAACCCGACATAATTACATACTGTTAATACAGAGTGTTACAGTGTAACCCGACATAATTACATACTGTTAATACAGAGTGTTACAGTGTAACCCGACATAATTACATACTGTTAATACAGAGTGTTACAGTGTAACCCGACATAATTATATACTGTTAATACAGAGTGTTACAGTGTAACCCGACATAATTACATACTGTTAATACAGAGGGGTACAGTGTAACCCGACATAATTACATACTGTTAATACAGAGTGTTACAGTGTTACCCGACATAATTACATACTGTTAATACAGAGGGGTACAGTGTAACCCGACATAATTACATACTGTTAATACAGAGTGATACAGTGTAACCCGACATAATTACATACTGTTAATACAGAGTGTTACAGTGTAACCCGACATAATTATATACTGTTAATACAGAGTGTTACAGTGTAACCGACATAATTACATACTGTTAATACAGAGTGTTACAGTGTAACCCGACATAATTACATACTGTTAATACAGAGTGTTACAGTGTAACCCGACATAATTACATACTGTTAATACAGAGTGTTACAGTGTAACCCGACATAATTACATACTGTTAATACAGAGTGTTACAGTGTAACCCGACATAATTACATACTGTTAATACAGAGTGATACAGTGTAACCCGACATAATTACATACTGTTAATACAGAGTGTTACAGTGTAACCCGACATAATTACATACTGTTAATACAGAATGTTACAGTGTAACCCGACATAATTACATACTGTTAATACAGAATGTTACAGTGTAACCCGACATAAATACATACTGTTAATACAGAGTGTTACAGTATAACTCGACATAATTACATACTGTTAATACAGAGTGTTACAGTGTTACCCGACATAATTACATACTGTTAATACAGAATGTTACAGTGTCACCCGACATAATTACATACTGTTAATACAGAATGTTACAGTGTAATCCGACATAATTACATACTGTTAATACAGAGTGTTACAGTGTAACCCGACATAATTACATACTGTTAATACAGAGGGTTACAGTGTAACCCGACATAATTACATACTGTAAATACAGAGTGTTACAGTTAACCCGACATAATTACATACTGTTAATACAGAGTGTTACAGTGTAACTCGACATAATTACATACTGTTAATACAGAGTGTTACAGTTAACCCGACATAATTACATACTGTTAATACAGAAGTTACAGTGTAACCCGACATAATTACATACTGTTAATACAGAATGTTACAGTGTAACCCGACATAATTACCTTTGCGTTTCTTCTCCAAGTATCCTTCTGCAACAGTGTTAGCTAAATCATTCACTCCGACAATCGGCAGGTTTTCTAAACAAATGATTTTAAAAGTTACAAAATATTAACGCTATATAATGTCACATGTCTACTTTGCCTCAAAGTAAATAAAACTTAAGTGTTCCTTTCTTATTTAAATGTTACATCTTTTATCTGTTTTACTTCAATAGTCAGTATTTGTGTGCCCGGAGGCCTTACGTGGCAAAACCTTTTTTTTGTTATTTTTGTCAGGATGTATCATATAAACACCTAATGAATATAAATCTGAATATTTCGTGTTATACAACTAATGAAAATTTATCTGGATGTATCGTTTAAAACACATAATGAATATTTATCTAGATGCATCGTGTAAAACACCTGTTGAATATTTATCTGGATATACTGTGTGAACCATTGAATATATTTATCTGGATGTCTTAGTTTTAACAACTTTGTGATTTTGTTTTTACCTTTTACCAGACCGATTCAATCATTTGTATTTCCTACCTGACGTGTTAGGCGCTTTTTACTATTTCTGGGTGAGGTAATTATGGATACACAGTGTTAATCTTATCTTATTAAACTTTCCGTGTATACATTTGACGATATCAAAATACCGAACAAGGACCTCATCTTGTCACAATATCCTGCTCACGATTAAAACAGTGGAGTGGAACTTAAGAATATAAGTAATGTGATGAATCTCGATTGAACCTGGTGTAAGTGTTTACCGGGGTCAGGCTGTGCTCTCAGTTGTGTATTATAAGTGTGTCCTATCCGTCTTTATAAGTGGGGTTTTATATTGTAAACCTTAACACAATTTTGTCACATCCCTACCCAACTCATTCCTAGTCAGATCTAGATCAAAAGATGAGCAATTTAAAAATTCCACAATAGAAGAATATACCGCTAAGAACTTTGTTACGTCAATGCATTTAGGATCTTCAACTTAATATAAAAAAGAGCAGACAAACAAATACTTTTCTATCGTTGTGTGATGAGAGATGAATACAAACCGAGAGGTAAGTAAATAACGAGGGGGAAGTATATACCGAGAGGTAAGTATATACCGAGAGGTAAGTATACACCGAGAGGTAAGTATACACCGAGAGGTAAGTATATACCGAGAGGTAAGTATACACCGAGAGGTAAGTATATACCGAGAGGTAAGTAAATACCGAGAGGTAAGTATATACCGAGAGGTAAGTATACACCGAGAGGTAAGTATATACCGAGAGGTAAGTATACACCGAGAGGTAAGTATATACCGAGAGGTAAGTATATATCGAGAGGTCAGTATATACCGAGAGGTAAGTATACACCGAGAGGTAAGTATACACCGAGAGGTAAGTAAATACCGAGAGGTAAGTATATATCGAGAGGTAAGTATATACCGAGAGGTAAGTATATACCGAGAGGTAAGTAAATACCGAGAGGTAAGTATATACCGAGAGGTAAGTATACACCGAGAGGTAAGTATATACCGAGAGGTAAGTATATATCGAGAGGTAAGTATATACCTAGAGGTAAGTAAATACCGAGAGGTAAGTATACACCGAGAGGTAAGTAAATACCGAGAGGTAAGTATATACCGAGAGGTAAGTATACACCGAGAGGTAAGTAAATAACGAGGGGGAAGTATATACCGAGAGGTAAGTATATATCGAGAGGTAAGTATATACCGAGAGGTAAGTATACACCGAGAGGTAAGTATATACCGAGAGGTAAGTATATACCGAGCGGTAAGTATACACCGAGAGGTAAGTATATAACGAGAGGTAAGTAAATACCGAGAGGTAAGTATACACCGAGAGGTAAGTATACACCGAGAGGTAAGTATACACCGAGAGATAAGTATACACCGAGAGGTAAGTATATACCGAGAGGTAAGTATATACCGAGAGGTAAGTATATAACGAAGGGGAAGTATACACCGAGAGGTAAGTATATACCGAGAGGTAAGTAAATAACGAGGGGGAAGTATATACCGAGAGGTAAGTATATATCGAGAGGTAAGTATACACCGAGAGGTAAGTATACAGCGAGAGGTAAGTATATACCGAGAGGTAAGTATATACCGAGAGGTAAGTAAATAACGGGGGGGAAGTATATACCGAGAGGTAAGTATACACCGAGAGGTAAGTATATACCGAGAGGTAAGTAAATAACGAGGGGGAAGTATATACCGAGAGGTAAGTATATATCGAGAGGTAAGTATATACCGAGAGGTAAGTATACACCGAGAGGTAAGTATACACCGAGAGGTAAGTATACACCGAGAGGTAAGTAAATAACGAGAGGCAAGTATATACCGAGAGGTAAGTATACACCGAGAGGTAAGTATACACCGAGAGGTAAGTATATACCGAGAGGTAAGTATACACTGAGAGGTAAGTATACACCGAGAGGTAAGTATATAACGAGAGGTAAGTATATACCGAGAGGTAAGTATACACCGAGAGGGAAGTATACACCGAGAGGTAAGTATATACCCAAAGGTAAGTATATACCGAGAGGTAAGTATATACCGAGAGGTAAGTATACACCGAGAGGTAAGTATATACCGAGAGGTAAGTATATAACGAGAGGTAAGTATATACCGAGAGGTAATTATACACCGAGAGGTAAGTATATACCGAGAGGTAAGTATATAACGAGAGGTAAGTATACACCGAGAGGTAAGTTTACACCGAGAGGTAAGTATACACCGAGAGGTAAGTATATACCGAGAGGTAAGTATATAACGAGAGGTAAGTATACACCGAGAGGTAAGTTTTCACCGAGAGGTAAGTTTACACCGAGAGGTATATTTGTCAGTTGTATTCACTCCTACTGTCAGCATTGACTTGATAATTCCTATAAAAGTGATAACGTTGCTCTTATTTATAATTTTCATGTAACATGCATCTTTTTGCAAAAACATTGGAAAAACGATATTCTATGTATTTACACATTTATGTAAATGAAATTGCTTATAGTCTTCCCACAAGACAGCCGACCACAAATGTTAATTTCATAAATAAACGTGTTGCCCGCGAGATATAGGAAGAACTCACATTACATGTTGTAGATGCAGGTTTCAATGTTAAGTGCGTTCTACCCATTAAAGCAGGGATACAGGTCACATCATATCAATATATGTCCTATAAATATTATTCTATTGCAAATATATGTTCTTCTTTGTACTATATGCCTTTGTAAATTATTTAAATTACTTCTTATTTATTTTTTAGTCCAAAAAAAAGTATTTCCAGTAACCATTTACAATTCATACTCGAATGCATACGATGCTTCTACATATTGCATTATAAAATGTCCGAAAACACCACAATATTGGTTTCCTTACCTTCAAATGTCGACATATCTTTGGCTTTGTTTGTAACATTAATCTGAAATCCAAATACATAAAAGGGTGATTGTGATTAAATATTAGACACAATATTCAGTATCTAGGGATATTCACCTATCGGCTTTAACCCTAATGTAATCCCTCTCTGGTAGTATGTTAGCCCCAGTAGGATACCAAACTGTATACCCTTTACCATCTTTAACAAACATAACTTTCACTTCCTTCTATGTAACTCCAGACTGTCGAGAGGTTATGGACAAACGTACTTAGATAACGATTTATATCCCGGTTTCAGATTTTAAACTTACGTCTACGATTAGAGAAATCATCCTTATAATGTATTATATTTCAACTTATTTGGTCTACACTTGTTTTCTCTGAGTTTTTCACCTTGATTAACATTCATATTTTAATACCGGAGAGACGGTTTTGCTCAGATGTACATAAAATATACTCATTAACTGTTATTGTATGCAATGTTTGGCAGATTTATAACTGTGAATTCGGGCTTTTGCATGTTGACAATATACATTTACGTTTTGGTAGGTTGTGTTTTGTGTGTCGTCACTGTGGTATATTGTGTTGTGTGTGTCGACACTGTGGTATATTGTGTTATGTGTGTCGTCACTGTAGTATATTGTGTTGTGTGTGTCGTCACTGTGGTATATTGTGTTGTGTGTGTTGACACTGTGATATATTGTGTTATGTTTGTCGACACTGTGGTATATTGTGTTGTGTGTCGACACTGTGATATATTGTGTTGTGTGTGTCGACACTGTGGTATATTGTGTTGTGTGAGTCGTCACTGTGGTATATTTTCTTGTGTGAGTCGTCACTGTGGTATATTGTGTTGTGTGTGTCGACACTGTGGTATATTGTGTTGTGTGTCGTCACTGTGGTATATTGTGTTGTGTGTGTCGACACTGTGGTATATTGTGTTGTGTGTCGACACTGTGGTATATTGTGTTGTGTGTCGTCACTGTGGTATATTGTGTTGTGTGTTGACACTGTGTTATATTGTGTTGTGTGTGTTGACACTGTGATATATTGTGTTATGTTTGTCGACACTGTGGTATATTGTGTTGTGTGTCGACACTGTGGTATATTGTGTTGTGTGTGTCGACACTGTGGTATATTGTGTTGTGTGTCGTCACTGTGGTATATTGTGTTGTGTGTGTCGTCACTGTGGTATATTGTGTTACGTGTGTCGACACTGTGGTATATTGTGTTGTGTGTGTCGACACTGTGGTATATTGTGTTGTGTGTGTCGACACTGTGGTATATTGTGTTGTGTGTCGACACTGTGGTATATTGTGTTGTGTGTCGACACTGTGGTATATTGTGTTGTGTGTCGACACTGTGGTATATTGTGTTGTGTGTGTCGACACTGTGGTATATTGTGTTGTGTGTCGACACTGTGGTATATTGTGTTGTGTGTCGACACTGTGGTATATTGTGTTGTGTGTCGACACTGTGGTATATTGTGTTGTGTGTGTCGACACTGTGGTATATTGTGTTGTGTGTGTTGACACTGTGGTATATTGTGTTGTGTGTGTCGACACTGTGGTATATTGTGTTGTGTGTCGACACTGTGGTATATTGTGTTGTGTGTCGACACTGTGGTATATTGTGTTGTGTGTCGTCACTGTGGTATATTGTGTTGTGTGTTGACACTGTGTTATATTGTGTTGTGTGTGTTGACACTGTGATATATTGTGTTATGTTTGTCGACACTGTGGTATATTGTGTTGTGTGTCGACACTGTGGTATATTGTGTTGTGTGTGTCGACACTGTGGTATATTGTGTTGTGTGTCGTCACTGTGGTATATTGTGTTGTGTGTGTCGACACTGTGGTATATTGTGTTGTGTGTCGACACTGTGGTATATTGTGTTGTGTGTCGTCACTGTGGTATATTGTGTTGTGTGTTGACACTGTGTTATATTGTGTTGTGTGTGTTGACACTGTGATATATTGTGTTATGTTTGTCGACACTTTTCTATATTGTGTTGTGTGTCGACACTGTGGTATATTGTGTTGTGTGTGTCGACACTGTGGTATATTGTGTTGTGTGTCGTCACTGTGGTATATTGTGTTGTGTGTGTCGTCACTGTGGTATATTGTGTTGCGTGTGTCGACACTGTGGTATATTGTGTTGTGTGTCGACACTGTGATATATTGTGTTGTGTGTGTCGACACTGTGGTATATTGTGTTGTGTGAGTCGTCACTGTGGTATATTTTCTTGTGTGAGTCGTCACTGTGGTATATTGTGTTGTGTGTGTCGACACTGTGGTATATTGTGTTGTGTGTCGTCACTGTGGTATATTGTGTTGTGTGTGTCGACACTGTGGTATATTGTGTTGTGTGTCGACACTGTGGTATATTGTGTTGTGTGTCGTCACTGTGGTATATTGTGTTGTGTGTTGACACTGTGTTATATTGTGTTGTGTGTGTTGACACTGTGATATATTGTGTTATGTTTGTCGACACTGTGGTATATTGTGTTGTGTGTCGACACTGTGGTATATTGTGTTGTGTGTGTCGACACTGTGGTATATTGTGTTGTGTTGTCGTCACTGTGGGTATATTGTGTTGTGTGTGTCGTCACTGTGGTATATTGTGTTCGTGTGTGTCGACACTGTGGTATATTGTGTTGTGTGTGTCGACACTGTGGTTATATTGTGTTGGTGTGTGTCGACACTGTGGTATATTGTGTTGTGTGTCGACAGTGTGGTATTGTGTGTTGTGTGTCGACACTGTGGTATATTGTGTTGTGTGTCGACACTGTGGTATATGTGTGTTGTGTGTCGACCCACTGTGGTATATGTGTTGTGTGTCGACACCACTGTGGTTTTGTGGTATATTGTGTCTGTGTTGTCGACAATGTGGTATATTGTGTTGTGTGTCGACACTGTGGTATATGTGTTGTGTGTGTCGACACTGTGGGTATATTGTGTTGTGTGGTTGACACTGTGGTATATTGTGTGTGTGTGTCGACACTGTGGTATATTGTTGTTAATGTGTGTGTGTGTCGACACTGTGGTATATTGTGTGTGGATGTGTTGTTGACACTGTGGTATATGTGTTGTTGTGTTATTGGTGTGTGTCACTTGTTTTTGTTTTAATGTGTGTTGTGTTGGTGTCGACACTGTGGTATATTGTTGTTGTGTGTCGCACTGTTGGTATGGTGGAGGTATTGTGTGGTGTGGTGTCGACACGTGTAATTGTGTTGTGTTGACATGTGTTGTGTTGTGTAGTGTTGTCGACACTGTGGTATATTGGTGTTGTGTGTCGACACTGTGGTATATTGTGTGTGTGTGTCGACACTGTGGTATATTGTGTTGTGTTGTCGACACTGTGGTATATTGTGGTTGTGTGTGATGTGAATCGGGACTATTGTGTGTGAGTGATATTGTGTTGTGTGTCGACACTGTGGTATATTGTGTTGTGTGTCGACACTGTGGTATATTGTGTTGTTGTGGTGTGTCGACACTGTGGTATATTGTGTTGTGTGTGTCGACACTGTGGTATATTGTGTTGTGTGTGTTGACACTGTGGTATATTGTGTTGTGTGTGTCGACACTGTGGTATATTGTGTTGTGTGTCGACACTGTGGTATATTGTGTCATTGTGAGTTGGCGCCGTGTTTTTATTTTCTTATGGTATGTTGACGGTATGGTATATTTTGATCATGTGTATTAACGCTGTTGTAAATGTTATCAACATGTGTTGATGCTATGGTATATTTTGTCAGTTTTATTTTGAGGCCGTGGTATATTTGTCAAGGTGTGTTGACGCCGTGGTATATTTTGTAATGGTGTGTTGACGCCGTGGTATATTTTGTAATGGTGTGTTGACGCCGTGGTATATTTTGTGATGGTGTGTTGACGCCGTGGTATATTTTGTGATGGTGTGATGACGCCGTGGTATATTTTGTAATGGTGTGTTGACGCCGTGGTATATTTTGTGATGGTCTGTTGACACCGTGGTATATTTTGTAATGGTGTGTTGACGCCGTGGTATATTTTGTGATGGTCTGTTGACGCTGTGGTATATTTTGTTGTGTGAGTCGTCACTGTGGTATATTGTGTTGTGTGTGTCGACACTGTGGTATATTGTGTTGTGTGTCGTCACTGTGGTATATTGTGTTGTGTGTGTCGACACTGTGGTATATTGTGTTGTGTGTCGACACTGTGGTATATTGTGTTGTGTGTCGTCACTGTGGTATATTGTGTTGTGTGTTGACACTGTGTTATATTGTGTTGTGTGTGTTGACACTGTGATATATTGTGTTATGTTTGTCGACACTGTGGTATATTGTGTTGTGTGTCGACACTGTGGTATATTGTGTTGTGTGTGTCGACACTGTGGTATATTGTGTTGTGTGTCGTCACTGTGGTATATTGTGTTGTGTGTGTCGTCACTGTGGTATATTGTGTTGTGTGTGTCGACACTGTGGTATATTGTGTTGTGTGTGTCGACACTGTGGTATATTGTGTTGTGTGTCGACACTGTGGTATATTGTGTTGTGTGTCGACACTGTGGTATATTGTGTTGTGTGTCGACACTGTGGTATATTGTGTGTGTGTGTCGACACTGTGGTATATTGTGTTGTGTGTCGACACTGTGGTATATTGTGTTGTGTGTCGACACTGTGGTATATTGTGTTGTGTGTCGACACTGTGGTATATTGTGTTGTGTGTGTCGACACTGTGGTATATTGTGTTGTGTGTGTTGACACTGTGGTATATTGTGTTGTGTGTGTCGACACTGTGGTATATTGTGTTGTGTGTCGACACTGTGGTATATTGTGTCATTGTGAGTTGGCGCCGTGTTTTTATTTTCTTATGGTATGTTGACGGTATGTATATTTTGATCATGTGTATAACGCTGTGTAATGGTATCAACATGTGTTGATGCTATGGTATATTTTGTCAGTTTTATTTTGAGGCCGTGGTATATTTGTCAAGGTGTGTTGATGCCGTGGTATATTTTGTAATGGTGTGTTGACGCCGTGGTATATTTTGTAATGGTGTGTTGACGCCGTGGTATATTTTGTGATGGTGTGTTGACGCCGTGGTATATTTTGTGATGGTGTGATGACGCCGTGGTATATTTTGTAATGGTGTGTTGACGCCGTGGTATATTTTGTGATGGTGTGATGACGCCGTGGTATATTTTGTGAGGTGTGTTGATGCCGTGGTATATTTTGTGTTTGTGTTGACGCCGTGGTATATTTTGTGATAGTCTGTTGACGCCGTGGTATATTTTGTGATGGTCTGTTGGTGCTGTGATATATTTTGTGATGGTGTGTTGACGCCGTGGTATATTTTATGATGGTGTGTTGATGCCGTGGTATAGTTTGTAATGGTGTGTTGACGCGGTGGTATATTTTGTGATGGTGTGTTGACGCCGTGGTATATTTTGTGATGGTCTGTTGACGCTGTGGTATATTTTATGATGGTGTGTTGACGCCGTGGTATATTTTGTGATGGTGTTTTGACGCCGTGGTATATTTTGTAATAGTCTGTTGACGCCGTGGTATATTTTGTGGTGGTTTGTTGACGCCGTGGTGGTGGTGTGATGATGCTATGGTTTATATAGTTTCTGTTTGTGTATTGTTTGTTGTTTCAGATACAGTCAAACATTAAAATAATATAGCGAGCATCAACATATCCATCAGATTACATAAAGAATGTTTACAGAGTTGAGTAACGTCCGCAGTAAGTAGTACATTTTGACTGAATATTACTGAACTTATTCAGCCCCTGATGAATGATGATGCTATGAGGAGAAACAATGGCAATCAGAGCAACTAACACATGCACTCATTAAACGAGATCATAGGTAAACGAGTGTTGGGAATTCCAGTGGGTCAATGAAGAAGTGTTGACAAACTGGAATTCAGTAGGTCAGGTCAATTATCTAAAACAATCAATCTTATCTGCTAAGTCTTAAACCCGTATTTCAATAGTTTGTCTTCGTTTTGTACGTTATATCTACTGTATACTGTACATAATATTTGTCGTTAAAATATACTCAATAGTAGTTTATTATACTAAAAGACCGTAACTACATCATTGTTTATACTTACCGAGTATCCTGTTCCAATTATGTCAGTTTTTACAGTAGTTTCATCAACAATAGTATCAACGACCTTTAAACTTGTAAACAGTGTATAGTTTTCCTCCTCCAAGTCAATCAAACAATCCCGGTATCCATAACGCTGTTGAACCTTTCTGTCTTCAGGATTATATTAGCAGATATGCTGATGATGTCTCTAGAATGTTTTAAATGATCGCTGGTATTATCCACCGTATTTTGTGTACCGGTTTAACTTGAATATGATTCGGGCCCCGGATGTGAGCCCACGGATTCACGTGTATTACAAGATGTCCTCAATATGTTACTAAATAAAACATGTTCCTTACATTTCGACGAAGATCGACCAAGTTAAAGTGAAACATTACTGCAGAGCAACATGTTTAGATGAGAGGATGGTGTCAGTCTGAACTGGCCCGTCTAATCCTGTGTATATATTGCACACAAGGAAATAATTGTTGCATGTGACTTTATTAATGGGACATATGATTTATCAGTAAATATCATGAAGACAGTACTTGTTACACGGTGTACTTCCTTGTTTGTAAAATCTTGATATATTATGATCTGTACCTCACATTACAATATTTGTCCCAAATCTCGTTATATGTTTATTTGATCTGTTCCTCACGTTACAATGTTAGTCCCAAATATCGTTATATGTTTATTTTTATTTTTTCGAAGTAGTTTTTACACCTAGTAGGAGGAGTTTGACGTCTAATACCTCGTAAATACCATGTGTCATTACTCCATATCTAAATAAAATGAGGCTCAACACAAGCCTGAGTAATTTCCGTTTTCCTTTCGACGAAAACTACTTGTGTGTGACACGTCATCAAAATCTGCAACGTATTTCTATAAGAGATCGAGGAAGTGTTACAGTGAGGAGGAGGCCAAGAAAGCTTGTATCTGAGATGTGATCAAACATTTTCATTTATAGTTATGTTACAATTGATTTCCAATACTGAGTTCTGGGATATCTATTTATCTATATAACCATGCCATAATATTCTTCGTGAATTGAATGCTCTATTGAAAACGTATTAAGGGTGTATATGGGGATGGGTATTTAGAGGGTGTATTGGGGGATGGGTATGTAGAGGGGTGTATTGGGGGTGAGTGTGTAGAGGGTGTATTGGGGGATGGGTATGTAGAGTGTGTATTGGGGGATGGGTATGTAGAGGGTGTATTAGGGGATGGGTATGTAGAGGATGTATTGGGGGATGGGTATGTAGAGGATGTATTGGGGGATGGGTATGTAGAGGGTGTATTGGGGGATGGGTATGCAGAGTGTTTATTGGGGGATGGGTATGTAGGGGGTGTATTGGGGGATGGGTATGTAGAGGGTGTATTGGGGATGGGTATGTAGAGGGTGTATTGGGGGATGGGTATGTAGAGTGTGTATTGGGGGATGGGTATGTAGAGGGTGTATTGGGGGATGGGTTGTTAAAGGGTGTATTGGGGGATGGGTATATAGAGGGTGTATTGGGGGATGGGTATGTAGAGGGTGTATTGGGGATGGGTATCTAGAGAATGTATTGGGGGATGGGTATGTAGAGGGTGTATTGGGGGATGGGTATGTAGGGGGTGTATTGGGGGATGGGTATGTAGAGGGTGTATTGGGGGATGGGTATGTAGAGGGTGTATTGGGGGATGGGTATGTAGAGTGTGTATTCGGGGATGGGTATATAGAGGGTGTATTGGGGGATGGGTATGTAGAGGGTGTATTGGGGGATGGGTATATAGAGGGTGTATTGGGGGATGGGTATATAGAGGGTGTATTGGGGGATGGGTATGTAGAGGTTGTATTGGGGGATGGGTATGTAGAGGGTGTATTGGGGGATGGGTATGTAGAGGGTGTATTGGGGGATGGGTATGTAGAGGGTGTATTGGGGGATGGGTATGTAGAGGGTGTATTGGGGGATGGGTATGTAGAGGGTGTATTGGGGGGATGGGTATGTAGAGGAGTATTGGGGGATGGGTATGTAGAGGGTGTATTGGGGGATGGGTATGTAGAGGGTGTATTGGGGGATGGGTATGTAGAGGGTGTATTGGGGATGGGTATCTAGAGAATGTATTGGGGATGGGTATGTAGAGGGTGTATTGGGGGATGGGTATGTAGAGTGTGTATTGGGGGATGGGTATGTAGGGGGTGTATTGGGGGATGGGTATGTAGGGGGTGTATTGGGGGATGGGTATGTAGAGGATGTATTGGGGAATGGGTATGTAGAGGGTGTATTAGGGGATGGGTATGTAGAGGGTGTATTGGGGGATGGGTATATAGAGGGTGTATTGGGGGATGGGTATGTAGAGTGTGTATTGGGGGATGGGTATGTAGAGGATGTATTGGGGGATGGGTATGTAGAGGGTGTATTGGGGGATGGGTATATAGAGGGTGTATTGGGGGATGGGTATGTAGAGGGTGTATTTGGGGATGGGTAGTTAGAGGTATATTAGGGATGGGTATGTGGATGTGAATATGGGGATGAGTAATCTGAGGTTATTGGGATATAGGTATGTAAGTGTTATGTAGAAAATGTATTGTCGTGGGTTTGTAAAATGTTTATTGGGGAATGTAAGGTAATGAAGGCGTGAGGTCATTTAGTACAAAAATACAATTGAGTCATTAACGGATGCGATCTCTTTGTATACCGAAATACAGCATAGCTAAACTAAGCGGTGAGGCTATAGATGTTGATCTGTCAGATGAACAAATATATCGAAAGTGGCAATTCCGGCTGGTGGCTTTCGATTGGATTTGTTGATTCAATATTGTGTCGGAAAGGTATTCTATTTAAAGTGTATAGAACAATAAAACAATTTCCTACTTCTAACCATTTGCTTCTGAAATCGATAGTTTATTCCCAGCCACTGATAATCCGATACAAGTCAGTTCTTCCATTTTCAAATCATGTTGGGATGATACTAGTTCATGATATGTTTAAAGAGAAGGAGCTACTCGCTGTTAACTAGTTCGCCTACAGAGCTGTGACAAAATGTGCATTTACTATTTTTTGTGTTTTTAACATTGTGCCACCTTCAACTACCATGTAAAATTTCATGTTGAAACATCTCAATTTTCATCAAGCCAATCTATTTTTCTCGGTGAGTCAAATATGGTTCAAATCCAAGTTTCATGACTAACAGTATTATGTCTATAGTATTTCATAATGGTTCCCTGATTCTAGAAGATTGAGCTTTGTCTAATTTCGTTAGAACATTGTAAACAAATCTTATCCATTTGAAGCCTCATGAATTAAAGAAGTTTTAACATTAATCGGTCCTTCTGCTAAGGTTCATTCAACAGAAGTGAGCTGTAAAGAATTAACATTCTAAACTTAATAAATACCTCTAGATGATAACGGCTCAGTTCTCCGTAAATCAGTTAGAATTTGGACTTGTTTACAGAGTTTCCGTGAACATTTTCTACCATTTTATTAGATACAACACCCCAGTATCTAAAGCTACGTTAGCATACGTCTTCTTTACTTGGGATTTAAATACATAGTGACTGCTTGGTTTGCGCTTACAAAATACTCAAATCTTTGTTTTCTTCACATTAACCTCTAATTTCCACTTTTTTACTGAATTTTTTTAAAGACATCTAGGGAATTTTTCAAAGCTTCAGCAAATTCGGGTATAAGGCTGGTAACGTTGGCATACAGCAGAGTGAAAAGTTTAACCAAAATATTCAGTTTATCCTCCAACTACATAAGAGATAATAATAGTTTTTGTTCGTGAACATAAAGGGAGATTAGAAAATAAGAACGATGCTAGGTTCTAGGCCTGACTGGCTAAACAAGGGAATTATTCAGATTTAGTATTCATCAGACATGATTCTAATAACAGAAAGAACCCTTGTATCCCATCTTACTTTTTATAGCTTTCTCCATTACTCGTCACACACCTTTCTAAAACCGACGAGTGTCGTTTACCGTTTATCATTAAACAAACATACTGATATGTTTCAATAGTAGAATGACCTCAACAGAATCCTGCTTGGCTATTGGAAATTGTATTGTGTTTAGCTGAGTAAATAATGAACCTGATCATGATCGTGTAAACCATTCCCCGACCACATTTGTGTGTCCTGTAATTACTGAGCCAACGTGGTCGTCCTTGTAGTTTTGTATACAAGTTTAATTATCCCAATTGTCGAAGCCGCCGGAATCATTCCAGATTTATTTAATTTAATTCTTTATTAATCTTGTGAGTCAGCTCGAGAAGCACAATTCATTGGCATTTTACATTACATCATGCATCTGTAGATATCTATATACGATTCAATAAAGTGTAATACATCGTATGGATCAAACTAGTTATAGAAGCCGTCAGAGTTGAAGGTAGTAAACATGCGTGGTATATAAACTTGCCCAGATTACTTAATTCTTTAACATTACCAGTTGATATTAAATTGATTAACGTATAGACCGAGAGATTAACCAGATAGTGTGACTTTATATATTTTATTCTAAGATCGTTATAAGAGGGACATTTTTTATGGTATTCATCTTCTACGTCATTTTTACAGAAAGGACAAAATCTTAAAATGTGAGGATTTTTTCTATGCCGTCCAGTTTCTATTAACATATTATGTGAAGATAAACGTATTTTGACAATTGTCTTTTTATAATTAACAGTCATAGACTTAAGTAAGGTTGCAGACATACAGGATGTACATACTCAATAATATGTGTATACAGTGTGTATTTGGATGAGGTTTAAAAGAAAGACTCACAGTCTTGCTCTAGTTCTTGTTCTAGTATTAAAATTAGCCTGCGCCTGTCAGTATTCAGCCAAACCAATGACACATAATTTTTGTTTAACTGAAGCCACCCGTTTTTTACACTGTAGGTTTGATTCACATCCTACAAATATATCCTGATAACATGTACTTAATATACAGTTACTAGATCTTAATGATTTACACCAGTTCTTTAAATTTCTTAATTTGCGCAATATGAGAAAAGGAAATCTGCTAAGTTCAAAATAGATCATTGCATTCGGTGCACATTTACCAACAAAAATGTTTTTACAAAAGGCTAAATGAATTTGTACTATTGTGTAAACCCCACACCTCGCACGCATAGTTGACTACACTGTCAACGTATGCGTCAAAAAGAGACAGCAAAGTACAAAAAAAAAAGATAACTTTGAATTATATGATTTTTTAAGAATAAACAGTGCTTTCCTACACTGTGAAGCTAACTGTTTCTGCTTTACGTTGATATTACAATTGTAATTAAGTTTCAGCCCTAAATATGAAAAAGAAATTACACGTTTAAGTGTGGTACCATCATACTGCCATGATTCATTTTCCTGTAATATAGAAAATTTTCTGAAAACAACTATTTTAGTGTTTTTTTTTTTTTACATTTACTTGAAGCGACCACCTTCTAGTGTATAGCAACAATTCATCTAACATGTGTTGGAGGCCTTCAACACTTTCCAAGAAAAGCACCATGTCGTCGGCGTATATTAGTAATAAGAGCGATAACTTGTAACTTTAAAAGTTAAGCATCACTATTTAGAAATTCCATCTCACAGTCGTTTACAAACATACTGAATAAAATCGTGGTCGAAAGCGACTGATTGAAGGGCAAAAATAGCATCTACCGTACCTAAGCCGGGACGAAAACCAAACTGGGCATCCGTTATTACGTTGTAACTGTCAGCCCATTGCACTAATCTGGTGGTCTAGATTTGAATATGTATTTGATGACAAAAGTTGACTTGGTGATATCACTTTGTCGTTAAAATTATAACTCTTTTGATAACTCTTTTAAAGGAGAAATCTTTTACATTTTCTAAGTGCTAACACTTAGAAGTTTGAATACGTGATATCACTTGAACGATTAAGTGATATCAATTAAAAAGTTAAACGGCGCCCGATAAATTATCAGTAAAACGATGTCCAGTATATCGCTGGTTCAGTAGAACTCTTGTCTATAGGTTTGTGTTAAGAGTATTTATAGCTGTCACGACTCTTGGCTTGTTCGCCAAGATAAGTGATGACTTATAGGTTTAAGGGAGGCACAATTTGTTGCATGCCTATTTTCATCTGGTGCGTGTAATTGTTTAGTTATATATAATTATATGGAAAGGTATAACTTAAGGTAAACAGAATGTAAGATTCAAGTTTTTGACAAGTGTTGACGTCACACATTAACATAATAATGGGAATATTGTAGAGGGAGTCTTTGGAGTATCGACTTCTAGAATTAATCTAAGTGCGTCTGCCTATTTTACTTCGGGGGGGGGGGGGGGGGGGTGTAATGTAATTTTTTTATTCATTTATTTTTCTAATGTGTGGTGTCCTCTCATGTCCTCATGTCCTCTCATGTCCTCATGTCCTCTCATGTCCTCATGTCCTCTCATGTCCTCATGTCCTCTCAGTTATTTAAATAAAGAGTGTGAAGTGATGTCAGGCGATTAGTAAAGTATTTAATTACAACTGTTAATTGTTAATAGATATCCATTTTGGTTCTCTTTAGTCAATGTCTCAACACTAGTACTGGCTGTGTGCTGTGGAAGGTAGATAACTCTATCAGTCTTTTGCAAGCACCTGTTTGTGTATATTGGTTGCTATGGTAACAGCTTTCAATTCATTGCTATCAAACAAAAATCTAATAAAACATTACTTATACCTTACATGCTGTTTTTTTTGCTTTATTTCATGCCAGAGTTACTTTAAATGTAGCAGTTAGAAAAATGATATTTAACACAGGTTGGCGTAATATATATACAACGCCCGTTCGGTTTGGGTTCGGTTTTGTGGTAGACACTAAGCATAGGACCTGCGGCAGTATTGAATGTACTCATTTCTGCTACCGTCTTATTTCTCATGTCTGTGTACCTGTGATCATATTTAAAAGTTACAGAATGCATATTATTTTCATAAAATGTAACCGAGCAAATTTAGATATGCTGTAACCCATTGGAGGTAAACTACATGGAACAGTTATATTTGTTCAAAAGTCTACTCCTGTCATTCCAGCCGGAATTTAGTAGTTACCGTTATTTGCAAGCGTCTAACAGATAGCTGTATAGCTTAGTGATAATGGCCATGGTGTGAAATGGATTATCAGCAAGCGTATTGATTATCGGGACTTAGGTACGTATTGATCTCTTATGATGGGAATGATTTGATAATCTTCATATGTTAGTAATGGTATACATGTATCCCGTAGGTACACCTCGGATATACACTGCGTTGTATACTGAGATAGCAATGTTTACACGGTGAACCTTACAGCAGTGAACATGTAGGAACCTAGAGACTGTCTACATGTTCGGGTTACGGTAAGGAGCCCCGATATAGAACAGTAACTTTGAAGTTCAGCTTTGGTAAGCCAGGTGAGGGAATATTTCATGTATGGTAATATAAAAAATGAAGCTTATAGCCTAGTACTGTTTGAATTAAAGCGAATTAGGGTTGATAAAAAATTGAAATTGATATAAAAAATAGACCTGCTATTTTTTTTTAATATATTATTACAAATAAAATCAATTTGTGACATATACAAGAACAACATAATTAAAAAACATTTCTAATATGAATAACTCATTGTCTGTTACAATATATATATAATAAATGTTGCTAATTACTATAATTAGTCTATATCATGTGTTTAACTCTGGTAAGTGCCACAGGTTGTTACTATAAATAATGTCATGTGTTGTTACTATGATTAATGGTGTTGTTACTATAATTAATGTCATGTGATGTTACTATAAATAATGTCATGTGTTGTTACTATAATAAATGGTGTTGTTACTATAATTAAAGCAATGTGTTGGTACTCTAATTATTTAAGCAATGAAACCTCTGTTCATAACTTATATTCACATTGTCTTACCATTTTTGTCAACTTTGAAAAAAACTAAACAAACACAAAAAAATGACGACTTTTTTAATGTCACATGACCCACTGGGTGTTATAGTCTGAGGCACTGAGTGTTATAGGCGTATGGTGGCAACTGCCTCTTAGTATTGTGTCAATGGGGAAATGTGGAGCAAATGTAAATATAATTATAATATCATGTATTGTTACTGTAATGAATGTCACATGTTGTTACTATAATCAATGTTGTGTGTTGTAACTATAATCAATGTCATGTGTTGTTACTATAATTAATGTCATGTGTTGTTACTATAATCAATGTCGTGTGTTGTTACTATAATTAATGTCATGTGTTGTTACTATAATTAATGTCATATGTTGTTACTATAATCAATGTCATGTGTTGTTACTATAATCAATGTCATGTGTTGTAACTATAATCAATGTCATGTGTTGTAACTATAATCAATGTCATGTGTTGTTACTACAATCAATGTCATGTGTTGTTACTATAATTAATGTCATGTGTTGTTACTATAATTAATGTCATGTGTTGTTACTATAATCAATGTCATGTGTTGTTACTATAATAAATATTGTGTGTCGTAACTATAATTAATGGCATGTGTTACTATAATAAATGTTGTGTGTTGTAACTATAATTAATATCATGTGTTGTTACTATAATTAATGTCATGTGTTGTTAGTATAATTAATGTCATTTTTTGTTACTATAATTATAATGGCACATGCTGTTACTGTAATGAATGTCACATGTTGTTACTATAATAAATGTTGTGTGTTGTAACTATAATTAATGGCATGTGTTGTTTCTATAATTAATGTCACATGTTGTTACTATAATAAATGTTGTGTGTTGTTTGTATAATTAATGGCATGTGTTGTTACTATAATAAATGTTGTGTGTTGTAACTATAATAAATGTTGTGTGTTGTTACTATAATAAATGTTGTGTGTTGTAACTATAATAAATGTTGTGTGTTGTTACTATAATAAATGTTGTGTGTTGTAACTATAATTAATGTCACATGTTGTTACTATAAAAATGTTGTGTGTTGTAACTATAATTAATGGCATGTGTTGTTTCTATAATTAATGTCATTTGTTGTTACTATGCTAAATGTCCTGTGTTGCTACCATAATTATAATGTCATGTGTTGTTACTATAACTAGTGTCATGTGTTGTTACTATAACTAGTGTCATGTGTTGTTGCTACAATTAGAGTTATTTGTTGTTACTATAATTAGTATCATGTGTTTTTTCTATAAATAGTGTTGATATATAACTATATAATTGGTCTCATATCTTGCTATAATAATTGTTGTCATCTGCTGTTACGATAATTCTATTGTCATATATATATAGGTGAGCATGTTTCGTTACAATTGCAAATGCCATTTGATTGTCAGTGTTACACACTGTAAAACTATAATAGTTGTATTTCATTATTAAGACCATTCTCATTTTTGCTTTGTATGTGACCAAATATATAATTGCTGTCATTGCAGATTCAGATTACTAACTCATAGATTGACATAAAACCCCCAATTCAAGATACAGTAAACTAAATGAAAAGACACTGCCGGCAGTGCATGGGTCCGAAACTAGCAACCTCTTGCTATCTCAGTGGACATCATCAATAGGGATTGAATGTATTTTATCCCGTGGTGCACATTAGTGCACTTTGGAAGATATGTATTTATATATAGCTACTGATATTCATTGCTGCAAAGAAAAGGAAAAAAATACATTTAATTCATATATTTACATCAGTTTGATTTGGAATAAAAACATTAAAAACAGAGTCATTTAAATTTTTTTTAACTTTTGATAGTTATATACGTAAAGATGCAAATTAATGGAACAACCGGTGATCATTCCACCAATGTACCATGCTATCGTTTACCGAGTCCTTCCACATTTTCCATTTATTTTTTGCTTTTTATTCAAGGCAAAAAAACCCCAAAAAACATAAAAATAACAAAACAACATCAAATAAATAATTTGTGTTAGATTAGATTTATTTTATGTGTATAGGTGGTAAATAAAGAAAACATAATTAACAAAATGAAACAGGGACTATATTTTCTAGCGTATTAATATTTGACTGATGTATTATGTGAAAAATCAGCACATGAAAAGATGTTTTCATGCTGTGTTTGTTGTTTTCACTTGGTATATTCATATAAAGAATCGATCAGCACTCAGAATGTAAATATATAGCTACATATAGTCAAGCAGGATATTTTGGTGGGTATTCTTGGTGAGCGGATTTGTATGGCTTGCAATGCCATTTAATTCTTGTATTAGATTAGAATCCCCAATGTAATCAGGAGATACACTTACAGACCTGATGTTGTGTCAACAGTGTTTATATCTAGACCAGTTATATTATCAGGTAATTGATTCTACCATTAATATACTATGTTAGTTATGGTAACATGTCTTGTCTCTGTAGAATTGAAGGCCCTGTTCTGGTTTGTGGTAACATGTCTCTGTAGAATTGAAGGTCCTGTTCTGGTTTGTGGTAACAGGTCTCTGTAGAATTGAAGGTCCTGTTCTGGTTTGTGGTAACAGGTCTCTGTAGAATTGAAGGTTCTGCTCTGGTTAGTGGTAACATGTCTCTGTAGAATTGAAGGTTCTGTTCTGGTTTGTGGTAACATGTCTCTGTAGAATTGAAGGTTCTGGTTTGTGGTAATTATATAACATGTCTATGTAGAATTGAAGGTCCTGTTCTGGTTTGTGGTAAAATGTCTCTGTAGAATTGAAGGTTCTGGTTTGTGGTAACATGTCTATGTAGAATTGAAGGTTCTGGTTTGTGGTAACATGTCTATGTAGAATTGAAGGTTCTGGTTTGTGGTAACATGTCTATGTAGAATTGAAGGTCCTGTTCTGGTTTGTGGTAACATGTCTCTGTAGAATTGAAGGTCCTGTTCTGGTTTGTGGTAACATATCTTGTCTCTGTAGAATCAAAGGTTCTGGTTTGTGGTAACATGTCTATGTAGAATTGAAGGTTCTGTTCTTGTTTGTGGTAACATGTCTCTGTAGAATTGAAGGTCCTGTTCTGGTTTGTGGTAACATATCTTGTCTCTGTAGAATTGAAGGTCCTGGTTTGTGGTAACATGTCTATGTAGAATTGAAGGTTCTGGTTTGTGGTAATATATGTCTATGTAGAATTGAAGAACCTGTTCTGGTTTGTGGTAACATGTCTCTGTAGAATCAAAGGTTCTGGTTTGTGGTAACATGTCTATGTAGAATTGAAGATTCTGTTCTTGTTTGTGGTAACATGTCTCTGTAGAATTGAAGAACCTGTTCTGGTTTGTGGAAGCATATCTTGTCTCTGTAGAATTGAATGTCCTGTTCTGGTTTGTGGTAAAATGTCTCTGTAGAATTGAAGGTTCTGGTTTGTGGTAATATATGTCTATGTAGAATTGAAGGTTCTGGTTTGTGGTAACATGTCTCTGTAGAATTGAAGGTTCTGTTCTGGTTTTTGGTAACATGTCTTGTCTCTGTAGAATTGAAGGTCCTGTTCTGGTTTGTGGTAACATGTCTCTGTAGAATTGAAGGTTCTGTTCATGTTTGTGGTAACATGTCTTGTCTCTGTAGAATTGAAGGTCCTGTTCTGGTTTGTGGTAAAATGTCCCTGTAGAATTGAAGGTTCTGGTTTGTGGTAACATGTCTCTGTAGAATTGAAGGTTCTGTTCATGTTTGTGGTAACATGTCTTGTCTCTGTAGAATTGAAGGTCCTGTTCTGGTTTGTGGTAAAATGTCCCTGTAGAATTGAAGGTTCTGGTTTGTGGTAACATGTCTCTGTAGAATTGAAGGTTCTGTTCTGGTTTGTGGTAACATGTCTCTGTAGAATTGAAGGTCCTGTTCTGGTTTGTGGTAAAATGTCTCTGTAGAGTTGAATGTCCTGTTCTGGTTTGTGGTAAAATGTCTCTGTAGAATTGAAGGTCCTGTTCTGGTTTGTGGAAGCATATCTTGTCTCTGTAGAATTGAAGGTTCTGCTCTGGGTTAATTGTGAGTGGGTGTTTAAAAATGTCATATATGATCATTAGATATAATCTTCTACTCTGGGATACTTGCCAGTAATTTGATTCAAGGTAAAACTTTTGTTGAATTGCCACTTTACTAATATGTGTATTATAATACTGCTATACTTTTTTATAACCATTCTTTCTACGTATATTTCAATACCTCTATACTTTTTTTATAACCATTCCTTCTACTAATGGTCTCCTGCAATAGGCTATGCCTAATCGGACAGTAGATTATAAACTATACTACCAAACTCTAATAAAGCCTATAAAATGGGACAGGGAAATGGTGGCAGCATGACAATTTTTGTTTCAAAATATGTACATAATTATATACTGTATTTTAAACCCAGATTTGAAAAGGCCAATTTGTTCAATGGTAAATATGCAGAATACTTGTATATCACAATCACAAATGGTGACATTGGTACACAGAATACTTTATACCACATGATGGCATTGGTACACACAGAATACTTTATACCACATGGTGACATTTGTACACACCGAATACTTTATACCACATGGTGACATTGGTACACATAGAATACTTTATACCACATGGTGACATTGGTACACACAGAATACTATATACCACATGGTGACATTGGTACACACAGAATACTTTATATACCACATGGTGACATTGGTACACAGAATACTTTATACCACATGGTGACATTTGTACACACAGAATACTTTATACCACATGGTGACATTGGTACACACAGAATACTGATATACCACATGGTGACATTGGTACACACAGAATACTCTATACCACATGGTGACATTGGTACACACAGAATACTCTTTACCACATAGTGACATTGGTACACACAGAATACTTTATATACCACATGGTGAGGTTGGTACACACAGCATACTTGTATACCACATGGTGACATTGGTATCACAGAATACTTTATACCACATGGTGACATTGGTACACACAGAATACTTTATATACCACATGGTGACATTGGTACACACAGAATACTTTATATAACACATGGTGACATTGGTACACACAGAATACTTTATACCACATGGTGACATTGGTACACACAGAATACTTTATACCACATGGTGACATTGGTACACACAGAATACTTTATATACCACATGGTGACATTGGTACACACAGAATACTTTATATACCACATGGTGACATTGGTACACACAGAATACTTTATACCACATGGTGAGGTTGGTACACACATAATACTTTATATACCACATGGTGACATTGGTACACACAGAATACTTTATACCACATGGTGACATTGGTACACACAGAATACTCTATACCATATGGTGACATTGGTACACACAGAATACTATATACCACATGGTGACATTGGTACACACAGAATACTTTATATACCACATGGTGACATTGGTACACACAGAATACTTGTATACCACATGGTGACATTGGTACACACAGAATGTTTATATACCACATGGTGACATTGGTACACACAGAATACTTGTATACCACATGGTGACATTGGTACACACAGAATACTTTATATACCACATGGTGACATTGGTACACACAGAATGTTTATATACCACATGGTGACATTGGTACACACAGAATACTCTGTACCACATGGTGACATTGGTACACACAGAATACTTTATATACCACATGGTGACATTGGTACACACAGAATACTTTATACCACATGGTGACATTGGTACACACGTAATACTTGATACCACATGGTGACATTGGTACACACAGAATACTCTATACCACATGGTGAGGTTGGTGCACACGGCATACTTTTATACCGCATGGTGACATTGGTACACACAATACATTTATATTGCATGCTGAAACATTGATTTTGAATAAAATGTTTTTTAAATCAGACAACTTCAGATCTTGTATTTAATACCCACCCATTGTAGTAATGATCCTTGCTATGATGCATATCTCGGTATGTAATGTGATAACAACAGTACTATGGGGGTAGATAAAGGTGTATATCGAGAATAAAAAAACATAGTTCTTGAGACAATGTTATTTACAGTGTAAGTAATAAATAGCATAGAGATCATAGAATAGATTCATGTACATATTAAGTTGGAAATTCCAAAACTTAAATAATATAAGTCACCTTATAACACATGGTCATGTGTCGGTGTGATCAGGTTAGCATAACTATAACAGGACAAACACTAGTGATAACTGATATCATTGGAACAGTTTTCATTTGAACTGAACAAAAATGTACTTAATCTTAAAAGTTTTCAGAAATGTCTTCACATTTGTTACTTATTTAGAAAGATATTTATCTTAGATACAAAGAGTTATTAAAAACTGCAAGCTTTTGAATTTTTTCAAAACATTGATGAATGTTCACTATTCAGTGATTGGATGAAAGTGTAAAATTATCTCTCCAAACTGCTGAACCTCATTGTGAATATTGTTCCTTGGTTTAGGTGGTGTAAGATGAATGACTGTGATTAGCTGTCTGACCATGGCCCGTGTTGGTCCAGGTCAGGATATAGAGATGAGGGATGCAGCAGGACCCCCGGACAATCCCAACGGATCCAGACAGAGTCTACACTACAATGAAACAGCAGTCACTGCTGAAAATGTTGGCGCTGTTCCACCCATGGTAATTATTGGTTTGGGTCGATCTGGGCCTATGAGTTTTATCTTTTAGTTTTGCATTGAAAACATTCTTTTATTGATATTATAAAGAAGCATCATGATAAATAACATGAAAAAAGTGCTAAATGTTCAGAAACAGTTTAGCTCACCTGGCCCAAAGGGCTGGATGGCCATGGCGCATGCAGGGCCCAAAAAGGGGAGCTGGAGGGATTCCTGTATTCTTTTTAATTGCGAATTTTCGCAAAATACTGAATTGATTTTAACAAATTATGGTCGGAAACTTCCTTGGGGAAGGGGAACAGATTTTGCGTAAATGGTGACTTAACTTGACCACCTTGGGTTTATAATATTTGGTAAGTGATCAAGTTTTCAATCAGACACTGAGTTTCCACTTAAAAGTTTGGTTACCCAGGTGATTTGTCCCCCATTGTCGTATTAGGGAGTTTCCCCAGGTATGCTATCTATCTACCAATAAAGGAGGCTTGTTTTATTTAACTAATATAGTAATTATCACAATACATTACAGAATGTCATCAGCAAGGAAGTGAAATGGATAAAGAAAAACATAAGGAAGCGCCAGTGTCGGCTCATCGTGGAGAAGACGCCTAAAACAGATCAGTAAGTACTAGCTGTTATACCACAGGAAATCTTACAAGATACCGATCGCTGATTAAGGTGTACTGACAGTCATACAATGTGCTATAGTAGGAGACATTATATACCGTGAAGTATTACCTCTCATTTATCATATTTCATTTTTTTTTCAATAAAATCCATATTTTATCACATAACATCAGGCATGTCCCTCCATTAAGGCTAAGTGATAGATATTGTAAGGTACATGTATAATAACACTATTGTGACATTAAGGCTAAGTGATAGATGTTGTAAGGTACATGTATAATAACACTATTGTGACATTAAGGCTAAGTGATAGATATTGTAAGGTACATGTATAATAACACAATTGTGACATTAAGGCTAAGTGATAGATATTGTAAGGTACATGTATAATAACACTATTGTGACATTAAGGCTAAGTGATAGATATTGTAAGGTACATGTATAATAACACTATTGTGACATTAAGGCTAAGTGATAGATGTTGTAAGGTACATGTATAATAACACTATTGTGACATTAAGGCTAAGTGATAGATATTGTAAGGTACATGTATAATAACACTATTGTGACATTAAGGCTAAGTGATAGATATTGTAAGGTACATGTATAATAACACTACTGTGACATTAAGGCTAAGTGATAGATATTGTAAGGTACATGTATAATAATATAACACTTTTGTGACATTAAGGCTAAGTGATAGATATATTGTAAGGTACATGTATAATAACACTATTGTGACATTAAGGCTAAGTGATAGATATATTGTAAGGTACATGTATAATAACACTATTGTGACATTAAGGCTAAGTGATAGATATTGTAAGGTACATGTATAATAACACAATTGTGACATTAAGGCTAAGTGATAGATATTGTAAGGTACATGTATAATGACACTATTGTGACATTAAGGCTAAGTGATAGATATTGTAAGGTACATGTATAATGACACTATTGTGACATTAAGGCTAAGTGATAGATATTGTAAGGTACATGTATAATAACACTATTGTGACATTAAGGCTAAGTGATAGATGTTGTAAGGTACATGTATAATAACACTATTGTGACATTAAGGCTAAGTGATAGATATTGTAAGGTACATGTATAATAACACTATTGTGACATTAAGGCTAAGTGATAGATATTGTAAGGTACATGTATAATAACACTATTGTGACATTAAGGCTAAGTGATAGATATTGTAAGGTACATGTATAATAACACTATTGTGACATTAAGGCTAAGTGATAGATATTGTAAGGTACATGTATAATAACACTATTGTGACATTAAAAATGATTTATCATGTCATACCTTATACATGATGAAAATGTAGCTCAATTATCTCTGTTTATAAAACATGTATACAGTTCTAAATTCACATCATATAAAGAAATTAATGCGAAAGAGTTCGCTTACTTTCCCATAAATATGTGATAAATATAATCTTACATTCACAATTATGCCTTACAGTATTTTTTAAAATCATTAAATAATTTGATATTCAACTCACCTAAGGGCTTCTGGCATATGAAATGATTGAACTTGTTGTATTTATTCCACGTGACCCAATTAATCCTGTGAGATTCTCTATATTTGGACAGAATCTTCAAAAGTCAGTAATTCTAGTAGATTTTTTGATAAATCAGAAATCATTAGTAACATCATCATTAGTAACAATTCATTCATGTGAAATACAATTGAACATCAATTTTACCTGCCCTTTCACTCTCTCTGAATATGTGTCTGTGCCTGTTAATAAACATATCTGAATACCACCAGTCCTTTTAGTGCAAGAAGAAGGAGAAGGTAACACTGTAATTCTATCAATAATTATACAAGTTTGAGTGCATGCAGATTTTCCTTGACTGTACCCATATCCTTGGTGAACTGATCTCTGACATTTTACTGTCAAATATTCCATGTAAAATTTGGTACATTATCTTTATTACCGTGGTTTCCAGGTTCCCAGGTACCTTGTACCTATATAAATGTATGTACCCTGTAAATTACCCTGGTTCTCTCTATATATGTATGTACCCTTTTGATTACCCTGGTTTTTGGTTCTTTAGTTTCCTGGTTCACTGGGCCTCTGGTTCTCTTTATAAATAGAAGTACCTTATGAATTACCCTGGACCCTGATATAAATGTAGGTACTCTGTGAATTACCCTGGTTTTCTGGTTCCCTGTATACATGTAGGTTCCCTGTGAATTACCCTGGTTTTCTGGTTCCCTGGTGTTTGGTTCCCTATATAGTTGTATGTACACTGTGAATTACCCTGGTTTCCTGGTTCCCTATACAATGTATATATATAGGTACCTTGTACATTGCCTTGGTTCCCTATTCAAATGTATAAGTATCTTGTACATTATCCTAGTTCAATGGTTCCCTGGTTCAAGGTTCCCTATAGGTACAATACCCATCTGGTAACTCTTCTGCCAAACCTGTCCATAGTTTTGATAATCCCCACCATCTACATGTGCACTTTAAATCTGGTATTTTTGTCACCTGGGTGTTGGCATTTGTTACAGCTTGAGAAATGGTAAAAAAATATTTCAAAGATACCTGTTGACTTTTAAGTTTACTGTTTATAGAACTAATGTAGTATTTACTTACTTTCAAAAAATGAAACTTAAAAATATACCTGCACACTATACCAGTGTGCAATTAATAATGTACCTGCACACTATACCAGTGTGCAATTAGTAATGTACCTGCACACTATACATGTATGGAATATGTGCATATTTCTGGTACTAATATGAAGTAAATGTATATATGTTGGTCTGCACTCACAGACTACCACCCCTACGTACACAGTACAACAGGGCACAGATCGAGACTTGGTAAGGCATTCAATTATACTCTGGACCTTGTCATTGACTTCAAGCTTTGATACACTTCTAGTAGCTGAGCCAGAGAACTAACCAGTCATTTTGATGTTATTGCCAAATAATTATAAAATAATTTAAAAGAAAATAATAATTAGTACTATTATGACGTATTAATTAGCATATACCATATTTGTGAAAGAAAACAAATTATACAAGACTGCAACTAACTCAGTAGACTAGGTAAGGACAATGATTCAGTAGGCGAAACACTAAAATGGTGTAACTGATAAGATGTATTTATATAGGTTTCTGCAGAAATAGATAAATTTTGACGACTATGAGAAAAAAAAATGAGGTAATCAATAAAGAATTGGAGAACTGGAGCAAATTACAACCAAATATTGAATGGGTCGACGGACAGACATAGCAACACTAAAGTTAAAACAGTTAGTAAATGCTCTATAACATCGGAAATAGTGACGACGCTGTACACTGTGGCTGGTTAGAACTTTGACTCATAATCAGTATATAGTCAGACCTATAGGACCAATCTTGTTGACCTTCAGGACAAATATTCATTTAAGGTGATTATATTAATTAGTGTTCTTGTTTAGGTACAATACAGTATAAAGTATACACTAGTCCTGAACAGTTTCTCCTGTTAAGACTTAGGAGTTAACCTTTTTGATGGATTTATCTACCTATGAGATGTACCTCATATGAAATTCCACTTACCTGTTATTCCACTTGCCTGCATGTAATTCCACTTACATGTAATTCCACTTACCTGTAATTCCACTTACCTGTGATTAGTTACTGTTACTAAGGTCAACAGGACAGGTCAATCAGGTCTGGTTATATATATACCTGCCCTGCATCACTTGTTTATAAGGAGAGTCTTACTGTATATAGACATAGACAGGAGGAGTATATAAACAGTTTTCTGTTACTGTATAATGTATCTGGTTTCATCACTAAATATGTAAAAATTCTGTAAAATTATTTAAAAGTGTTCTCTGGTATCGTGTGTACCAAACTTATCATTGTTAAAACAACTTGTAAAGGATTTTTCTTCCAATTTACACATTCTATTTTACAAACATTAATAATTATTGTGATAAAGGGAAATCCTTTCAAAGCTTCCTCTTAAAAACTGTTGCAGTTTTCCTCTCTCAAATATTCTGAGTTTTAAGAATTGCATGTTTGATAAAGTGTTTGAATTATATGCAGGCATTTTCCTTCACTGGTTGTTCACAGGGTGATCCAGCTAGCTGGCCCAGCAAACAAATAATCAAACGAACCCAGAGATTGACAGAATATACACTCTCTAACAAAAGTCACTGGCATTTTGAGTGATTCATAGTGTCTTATATCATGTCTTATGTTATTCATGGTACGTATAGTTATGATGCGAGGACATTTTCAAAGAAATACTCCTGGTAGTATTATGGTATGGCTTCTAGTCCATCTGGCCTGTCGCCCACTGTTTGTTTGTTTAGAGATCTCCTCCTTCATCTATTGACCGATCTCTTTCCCGGAAACTACTTTTGATTTGACTATTTTTGCAAGCGTTATTTAATTTTTTGTCCTGCGATCCTACATACAGTATACATTTTTTGAATGATTTCTTTGAAACATGGTATCGATATCAAGTATAATTTTGATTATTAAGATGGAGACTACTCTAGACTCCTAATGACTGGTATTCCTCAAACTGTTACAAAATTGAACAATGACTTTGTAGTGAACGGTATTAGGGTGAGGTCTATAGTATATGCCACGTACCTATAACAACTTCTAAGGTGGTGCTATAATTTTCATTTCAATCAAGATAGTGTACAATATGGGATTTGATGGATGTTAAATGTTCCAACTTATAAACATTTCCACTAAGTATCATTGATGGGTGTTAAATGTTCCCACTAATTATCATTGATGGGTGTTAAATGTTCCCATTAATTATCATTGATGGGTGTTAAATGTTCCCACTAATTATCATTGATGGGTGTTAAATGTTCCCACTAATTATCATTGATGGGTGTTAAATGTTCCAACTTATAAACATTTCCACTAATTATCATTGATGGGTGTTAAATGTTCCCACTAATTATCATTGATGGGTGTTAAATGTTCCCACTAAGTATCATTGATGGGTGTTAAATGTTCCCACTAATTATCATTGATGGGTGTTAAATGTTCCCACTAATTATCATTGATGGGTGTTAAATGTTCCCACTAAGTATCATTGATGGGTGTTAAATGTTCCCACTAATTATCATTGATGGGTGTTAAATGTTCCCGCTAATTATCATTGATGGGTGTTAAATGTTCCCACTAATTATCATTGATGGGTGTTAAATGTTCCAACTTATAAACATTTCCACTAATTATCATTGATGGGTGTTAAATGTTCCCACTAATTATCATTGATGGGTGTTAAATGTTCCCACTAATTATCATTGATGGGTGTTAAATGTTCCCACTAAGTATCATTGATGGGTGTTAAATGTTCCCACTAATTATCATTGATGGGTGTTAAATGTTCCCACTAATTATCATTGATGGGTGTTAAATGTTCCCACTAAGTATCATTGATGGGTGTTAAATGTTCCCACTAATTATCATTGATGGGTGTTAAATGTTCCCGCTAATTATCATTGATGGGTGTTAAATGTTCCCACTAATTATCATTGATGGGTGTTAAATGTTCCAACTTATAAACATTTCCACTAATTATCATTGATGGGTGTTAAATGTTCCCACTAATTATCATTGATGGGTGTTAAATGTTCCCACTAAGTATCATTGATGGGTGTTAAATGTTCCCACTAATTATCATTGATGGGTGTTAAATGTTCCCACTAATTATCATTGATGGGTGTTAAATGTTCCCACTAAGTATCATTGATGGGTGTTAAATGTTCCCACTAATTATCATTGATGGGTGTTAAATGTTCCCGCTAATTATCATTGATGGGTGTTAAATGTTTCCACTAAGTATCATTGATGGGTGTTAAATGTTCCCACTAAGTATCATTGATGGGTGTTAAATGTTTCCACTAATTATCATTGATGGGTGTTAAATGTTCCCACTCATGTACACATATAAAGCTCTGAATGGTTTAGCTCCTATGTATCTCAGGGATCTTGTGACACCATATGTCCCATCGAGATCACTTCGATCAGAACATGAAAACTACTTGGTTGAGCCAAAGACCCGAACCAAAACATATGGGGACAGACGGTTTGATAAAGCTGCTGCCTCCCTTTGGAATCGTCTCCCTTTAAAAATTAGGAGTGCCAGAAAAATTGATTCTTTTAAGACTCTTTTGAAGACCCATCTTTTCAAATTAGCTTTTAATTAGGATGATTAAAAGTTTTAACAGTGTTTTACCAGTATTGATATATAGACTTTATAGCTGGTTTAAGCTCACCACAGGAATGACTTGTTCTTTTATATGTTTTAGTGTTTTAATATCTTGCTTTTTATATATTTTAATGTTGTGAATTAATTTTTATTTATTTTAAGGTTGTAAAGCGCTCTAGCGTAGTTTTTAAAGCTAAATTCAGCGCTATACAAGTTCTGTATATTATAAGTATCATTGATGGGTGTTAAATGTTCCCACTAATTATCATTGATGGGTGTTAAATGTTCCCACTAAGTATCATTGATGGGTGTTAAATGTTCCCACTAATTATCATTGATGGGTGTTAAATGTTCCCACTAATTATCATTGATGGGTGTTAAATGTTCCCACTAAGTATCATTGATGGGTGTTAAATGTGTCCACTAAGTATCATTGATGGGTGTTAAATGTTCCCACTAATTATCATTGATAGGTGTTAAATGTGTCCACTAAGTATCATTGATGGGTGTTAAATGTTCCCACTAAGTATCATTGATGGGTGTTAAATGTTCCCACTAAGTATCATTGATGAGTGTTAAATGTTCCCATTAAGTATCATTGATGGGTGTTAAATGTTCCCACTAATTATCATTGATGGGTGTTAACTGTTCCCACTAATTATCATTGATGGGTGTTAAATGTTTCCACTAAGTATCATTGATGGGTGTTAAATGTTCCCATAATTATCATTGATGGGTGTTAATGTTCCCACTAAGCATCATTGATGGGTGTTAATGTTCCCACTAAGTATCATTGATGGGTGTTAAATGTTCCCACTAATTATCATTGACGGGTGTTAATGTTCCCACTAAATATCATTGATAGGTGTTAAATGTTCCCACTAAGTATCATTGACGGGTGTTAAATGTTCCCACTAAGTATCATTGATAGGTGTTAAATGTTCCCACTAAGCATCATTGATGGGTGTTAATGTTCCCACTAAATATCATTGATAGGTGTTAAATGTTCCCACTAAGTATCATTGACGGGTGTTAAATGTTCCCACTAAGTATCATTGATAGGTGTTAAATGTTCCCACTAAGTATCATTGACGGGTGTTAAATGTTCCCACTAAGTATCATTGATGGGTGTAAAATGTTCCCACTAATTATCATTGATGGGTGTTAAATGTTCCCACTAATTATCATTGATGGGTGTTAAATGTTCCCACTAAGTATCATTGATGGGTGTTAAATGTTCCCACTAATTATCATTGATGGGTGTAAAATGTTCCCACTAATTATCATTGATGGGTGTTAAATGTTTCCATTAATTATCATTGATGGGTGTTAAATGTTCCCACTAAGTATCATTGATGGGTGTTAAATGTTCCCATTAATTATCATTGATGGGTGTTAAATGTTCCCACTAATTATCATTGATGGGTGTTAAATGTTCCCACTAATTATCATTGATGGGTGTTAAATGTTCCCAATAAGTGTCATTGACGGGTGTTAAATGTTCCCACTAATTATCATTGATGGATGTTAAATGTTTCCATTAAGTATCATTGATGGGTGTTAAATGTTCCCACTAATTATCATTGATGGGTGTTAAATGTGTCCACTAATTATCATTGATGGGTGTTAAATGTTCCCACTAATTATCATTGATGGGTGTTAAATGTTCCCATTAAGTATCATTGATGGGTGTTAAATGTTCCCACTAATTGTCATTGATGGGTGTTAAATGTTTCCACTAAGTATCATTGATGGGTGTTAAATGTTCCCACTAATTATCATTGATGGGTGTTAAATGTTCCCACTAATTATCATTGATGGGTGTTAAATGTTCCCATTAAGTATCATTGATGGGTGTTAAATGTGTCCACTAATTATCATTGATGGGTGTTAAATGTTCCCACTAATTATCATTGATGGGTGTTAAATGTTCCCATTAAGTATCATTGATGGGTGTTAAATGTTCCCACTAAGTATCATTGATGGGTGTTAAATGTTCCCACTAAGTATCATTGATGGGTGTTAAATGTTCCCACTAATTATCATTGATGGGTGTTAAATGTTCCCACTAAGTATCATTGATGGGTGTTAAATGTTCCCACTAAGTATCATTGATGGGTGTTAAATGTTCCCACTAATTATCATTGATGGGTGTTAAATGTTCCCAATAAGTGTCATTGACGGGTGTTAAATGTTCCCACTAATTATCATTGATGGGTGTTAAATCTTTCCATTAAGTATCATTGATGGGTGTTAAATGTTCCCACTAATTATCATTGATGGGTGTTAAATGTGTCCACTAATTATCATTGATGGGTGTTAAATGTTCCCACTAATTATCATTGATGGGTGTTAAATGTTCCCATTAAGTATCATTGATGGGTGTTAAATGTTCCCACTAATTATCATTGATGGGTGTTAAATGTTTCCACTAAGTATCATTGATGGGTGTTAAATGTTCCCACTAATTATCATTGATGGGTGTTAAATGTGTCCACTAATTATCATTGATGGGTGTTAAATGTTCCCACTAATTATCATTGATGGGTGTTAAATGTTCCCATTAAGTATCATTGATGGGTGTTAAATGTGTCCACTAATTATCATTGATGGGTGTTAAATGTTCCCACTAATTATAATTGATGGGTGTTAAATGTTCCCATTAAGTATCATTGATGGGTGTTAAATGTTCCCACTAAGTATCATTGATGGGTGTTAAATGTTCCCACTAAGTATCATTGATGGGTGTTAAATGTTCCCACTAATTATCATTGATGGGTGTTAAATGTTCCCACTAATTATCATTGATGGGTGTTAAATGTTCCCATTAAGTATCATTGATGGGTGTTAAATGTTCCCACTAAGTATCATTGATGGGTGTTAAATGTTCCCACTAAGTATCATTGATGGGTGTTAAATGTTCCCACTAATTATCATTGATGGGTGTTAAATGTTCCCACTAATTATCATTGATGGGTGTTAAATGTTCCCATTAAGTATCATTGATGGGTGTTAAATGTTCCCACTAAGTATCATTGATGGGTGTTAAATGTTCCCACTAAGTATCATTGATGGGTGTTAAATGTTCCCATTAAGTATCATTGATGGGTGTTATAATTCAGTATCATTAACAGATACTAGACTCCTCTGTGATATAATGCTGCCTCAGTGTGTTTATATGTAAATTCCCTAGATGTAAATGAGATCGAGGAAATGAATTATTTACCTACCCGACAGGAATTTCAGCGAGGAAATACAACAGCTATGTAGTCAGTAAACACACATTACTCCCCATGATTTATTTAGAGATTGTGTTAATGACTGACGATCAGTCTCTATATACAGAGACTGTATGTTATAGTTCAGGGCCTTATTGGTACTGAAGTGTTTCTGTTTATATACTAATGTGATGATCAATACTAATGTGATGATCAATCAAGTTATTGTTATCTATATACATGGCAAAAACCTGGAGATTTGTTTACATGGCCTCTGGTACGATTTGTTTCTGGTGTACATGTCCTGGATCAGTGATGTGACTGTCACCCTGTACCTACATTGATAAATACTCTATCCTAATTCAATACAACTTTATCAATAATTGATGGAGTTGTCACACTCTGTTTCTGTTGTTTCAGTTATTAGTGACATATAGTTAACAAGCTGAGCAGACAGTAGTGTTATCAGAGCAGTCTATTTTTTATTCACAGGCTGAGCTCACAGTATGGGGTTGGGGGTGTTATTATACTGGAATAAGATCCATCCATTCCATTCTTGTTTTAGTTATCTCTCGGGAAGTACTGGACTAAAAATATACACACAGGTCACTCTTTGGCCTTTAAGTTGCACATCAGTATTATTCCCCGAATATCAAAACAATATTTCGGATCAAAGCATTTCTTATTGCTATGTATTGTTAAAACACTGGATGTTTAATTCCCAGAGTAAGGATACATGTACATATTGAAGGATTTGAATTTTGCTGGACATATTATATTATATTTCAACAGAATCCCCTTCAGTATCTGTACACTTTAGCCAGCGGTGTCTAAGGGCCTCAATGCCACTTTTATAGAACTCCTTTTCTTTGCTGTTGAGAAAGTCATAGACTGCATGTATCATGACATTATCATCCGACTGAAAGTGGATGCCTGAAATAGCTGTTTTCAGTTTTAGAAATAGATGAAAGTCTAATGGAGCGAGATCAGATGAATAAGGCGGCTGCTCAATCAATTTAAAGCCACAAAGCCACATCATGAATGGCAGCTATGGTAATGACAGACTTGTGAACAGGAGCATTGTCCTGATGGAATAACACACCTTTAGTGAGCTTTCCGCGACGCTTATGTTTAATATTTTCCCGTAATTGCCTCAGAAGTGAAGCATAGTATGTGCCATTGATTGTTTGTCCATTTTGGTGACAATCTATCAGCAGAATACTATCTGTATCCATGAAACAGAGGCCATAATCTTCCCAGCTAATGGAACAGTCTTTGCCTTTTTTGGTGGGGGACAGCCAGGATGCTTCCATTGTTTCTATTGTTGTTTGGCCTCTAGGGGAAAATGATGGACCCATGTTTCATCCATAGTGACAATTAATCTCTGAAGAAAGTTGGCAGGATCTTCCTCAAAAAGGTTCAGATTAGCAGGTAGTAATGTGCGCCTGCTGTGCTTCCGATCAACTGTCAGAAGTATTCACGGGTACCCATCGGGCCGAAAGCTTTCTCATTGCAAGATCCTCGGTCAGAATGGAATGTATTAATTCTTTCTTGTGAAATGCCAACTCTACTGGCTATATATCTTTCTATGACCCATCTGGCAGTCATAGCATCATGAACTTTATTGACCATTTCTGGGGGTGCAACATTGACAGGCCTTCCAGGACGGGGTCATCCGCAAGGCTCTGTTGGCTGTGCCACCTTTTTACTGTAGCATATGAAGGGGAATCTTTCCCTAGTGTTGCTACCATACCATTATGGATATCCTTAAATGTTAAACCTTTTCTATGCAAATATTGGATCACTGCTTTTTCAACAATTTTGTCCATTTGTCCATTAAAAGCCGCTTGTCTTGGTTAATTTAGAGTTCTGCCTCATCAATATAAGCTAACCAAATGAGGCCAGTCATTTACCTCCCATCATTTTTCTCTTTAATGAAGGGGTTTGATCTATAAAGAATCTCTGAGATAGGGGAGTCAGAACCCCATCTAGATAAAACGGTGGTGTGGTATACTTATGTAAGGGTGGGGTCCAATTAACTGGGGAAACTTCTGAAATATATGGCTAAAGGGATTTTAAAACTCATATGGTAAAAAGGTTCTGTAGATTAGATCAAAGGATGTGACCAAATTAAGGTGAAAAAAAGAAACTTTTTCATTATCTCTTAATGTTTTCAGCATGATAGTTTGCTTTGCTCTACTTGTTCAACATACAAAGTAGTATATGGGAGTTCAGACAATCTTTGGGACCCTAGACTTTCCGCTATGCCTCAAATCGCCAGTTGCCTATTAGAGAATCACAAAATCTTGTAGATCAATTCCTCTCATTGCTTTATCAATTATACTGATAATTTTAAGGCCTAATCAAACATAAAGAAACATAAATACAATCTAGATGAATGAAATATAGTATTAAATTAAAACTGGCAATACTGGTTACTGGCAGTTTCCATTTATCCTTTCAGATCGACTAAATAAACTTATTATGATATGCTACATATAGCTATAGTAAGGTAAAAATGTCATCTGAATTCAAGTTAGGTATCATTTTTAGCATCTGCAGTTGCAGTTGACAATAAATGTTGATAACTTTAAATGATGATAACCTCTAATTATACCTTCCCAAAATATATTATCAATTCCCTTAAACCCAGAAAATTGTCGCTGATTGGTGATTTGTGCTGTTTCAGGGTGGTTGGGTCTGGTGATGCGTTGTGTCAGTGTGGGTACCGGAAGTCCTCACACCCACACACACGCCCTCATGATGGCTTCCCACCTGACGTCTGGAATGTGGACGCGAACACTTACTCTCTACCAACAGACACATTTGGGGAGGTGGAGTTTGTGGGGTATGGGCAGACGGAACGAAAGGTAAAAATTGGAGGCAGCTATATGCATGAACTGGAAAAATTGATATCTGGTCTCACAATAGTGGTCTCCCTTGTTTTGGTCACAGAGGAAGTATAGTTGACTTTGAACTTTACCTATTAGTATTTAAACTGTCATTTCCCCTGAACTTTTATTTGCATGGAAAAAAATCTTTCAGAAAGATTTTCAACATTATAAAAGCTCAACATATATAAGAGTCCAAAGGCTACAATATTTGTAATTATGTTACACTCGATGATACAATTCTGGCTTTTTAGCAGAATGAAGATTATTAAAACTATCAAGTTGATTTCACAGGTGTAAACTTGTTAGCTACTGTGTATGATTTGTAACATAAAGTAATGATTGTGTATTTTATTTCATCAATATTCTGTACAAATGTCTTAGTATACATTCCATGTGGAAAATCAGAATAATAAATTCACATGAACATTCTTGGAAACCATTTTGATGTGTATCAGTATAAATGTCTCCCCTTGATTACAGTATGTTCGTGTGGATGTTAAAACAAAGACGAATGATATGCTAAAGTTGATGATGGATATTTGGGGCCTTGACAAACCCAATCTTCTTATATCTGTCACTGGGGGAGCGAAAAACTTCCACATGAAAGCGAGGCTTAAAGAGGTATTCCGCAGAGGCTTGATGAAGGTTGCTAAAAGTACAGGTAAGGTATATTTGTTTAAATGATCTACCTGTATGTATAAATATAAACAAATTACTTTAAAAACATTTTATAATATAAATATTTTAACATTTATTGATTATTTTTTTTTACATTTACGATGTCTAAAACTTTCCAATCTTATTATTATATCTGGCTTTTTGATATTAAACCTAAAATGTTTTTATCAATCTGAACATTGATTAAGGACCTATCATAACTTCACCTAGAATCGCATTCATTGTATGTACACAAAGTAAACCTGTTATTACAATATACTCATTGAACCATGGAGTTGATAACCAACATTTACATAGCATATCCATTACAAAACCCAGCACAGTGCTATAAACATAGTATCAGTCCTTAAGTTGTGGCAGTGGTAGATTTCATCAGCTCTCAGTTGTTGAATGAATACACAACATAAATAATGCAGAGATCAATCAACATTCATCAGCCTGGTATTGAGGCTCATTGCATAATTGGTACATTTATGATTCTATTATCAGCATATATAATTAATGATGCCAGAATTGTTTACTGTTGAAAATAGAGTATAAAGTGTTAGTGTAATTAGGATGAGTAGAGGATGCTGGGATGGTTTGGAAAATTGATTATTTAGAACAGTGAGTAGAGCATGCTGGGATAATACAGGGATGGATAATTAATAAGGATAAATGGAGCAGATACACACATGTACTTGTTACACTTCTCTAAAGTACTAGTTACACTTCTCTAAAGTACTTGTTACACTTCACTTAAGTAACACTTCACTAAAATACTAGTTACACTTCACTGAAGTACTAGTTACACTTCACCGAAGTACTAGTTACACTTCACTAAAGTACTAGTTACACTTCACCGAAGTACTAGTTACACTTCACTAAAGTACTTGTTACACTTCACTAAAGTACTTGTTACACTTCACTAAAGTACTTGTTACACTTCACTAAAGTACTAGTTACACTTCACTAAAGTACTAGTTACAGTTCTCTAAAATACTAGTTACACTTCACTAAAGTACTAGTTACAGTTCACTAAAGTACTAGTTACACTTCACTAAAGTACTAGTTACACTTCACTAATGTACTAGTTACACTTCAATAAAGTAATAATTACACTTCACTAAAGTACTAATTACACTTCACTAAAGTACTAATTACACTTCACTAAAGATACTAGTGACACTTCACTAAAGATACTACCTAGTTACACCTCACTTAAGATAATAGTTACACTTTACTAAAGCTCACTGTGTGGACATTATATAATCTTAATTAGTATGTTGGAGTATTTAAATGATTCCATAAGCTATACGAGAGTATCATTGTAGTATATATGGATGCTGGATGTGTGTTACAGGTGCGTGGATTATCACTGGAGGGACCAACACTGGGGTGATGAAACACGTCGGCGAGTCTGTGCGTGATTATGGCCTCACTTCTGTATCATCCACTCCCGTTGTTGCTATCGGCATAGCAACCTGGGGTGTCATTCAGAACAAACAAGAACTTATCAGTAAAGATGTAAGTAGAGGACAGAGGAACACAGTAACATGTTAAGGTTATTGTTGAAAATATACAGAGACAATCGTACCTGTGTGTAGAGGTGAGAGGTTCAATTATCCCTACCTATGTTGATGCGTGTTCCTCAGAAAGCTGAGAAACAGACAAGACTTTAATGTTATGATTGCGTTCTCGGGCAAGACACTTTAACCTTATTGCTCTGGATGGCATGTGACGGGCCCCCTGTATGCTGTTCAGTGAGGTAGTCACCAACTACTACAATGATATAGAGCCTCAAAATGACCAAGGCTGTTCATGGGGCGATTAAACCAAGAAATAAACAAACAAACCCAAAAGTAAAGGGTATTTGTTATTATATGGTAGAGTCTCTACAAATCTGACTAAAAAAATTCATAAACTAAACAATTATAAAAGACATCAAATCTTAAGCATGCTATTCCATGATTATTCTAGGTTAATCAATGTACATTTAGGTTAATTAATGACAATTTCATACCTAAAAGGTTGATTGATATGTTGTCAGCCTCGTATTGAAGGAGGTTCTTTTTACTATTCTCTGACTATATAGGGCCGTGTAGCCAAGGACTGGTCTCATTTGGTTAGTTTATATTGACGAGGTAGCACTCTAAAGTAAACAAGACAAGTGGCTTTTGCAAAATGGACAAAATCTGTGAAAGAGCAGTGATCCAATATGTGCATAAAAAAGGTTTCAAACCATGGCTGCAATTCACGATTAATATATGTGGCTTCAAATTGATTAAGTATCCGCCTTATTCACCTGATCTCGCTCCATCAGACTGTCATCTATTTCCAAAAATGAAAACAGTTATTTCAAGCACCCACTTTAAGTGCGATGATGACGTCCTACATGATGACTTTCTGACCAGCCAAGAAATGGAGTTCTATAAAAGTGGTATTGAGGTCCTTAAACACAGCTGGCAAAAGTGTACAGAAACTGAAGGGGATAATGTTGAAAAATAATACAATATGCTGGCAAAATTCAAATCCTTCAATATGAGGCTCACAAAATATCAGGCAGCCCCCATATTAAGTTTTATTATTTTGGAGGGAGATGTCAATTTGTTTAACTTGGTTTGTTTTCAAATTTTGATAATACAATTGTACCAAAATGTTCTGTATCATCATTTTGATGATAAATAATGTATAAATGCATAGCGTTAACATAAGCAACATAATTTATATTAAATGATATCAATAAATATGCATAACTTATTAAGCCTTTACCAAATTGATTTTTCCCAGTTGGTTGTTTGATCCATACAACTGATGTAATGTTGTATTTACTCTAGGGAAATGGAAAGTGGCCAGCTCGATATAGGATTGAGAAGGAATCCAAAGTTCGAGAGAGCTCTCTCGATCCCAACCACACCCATTTTATTCTTGTGGACAATGGTACACAGCATGATTTTGGGGTAGAGATCCCTTTCCGTGCGCAACTTGAACAGACTGTTGCCAACATGAAAACTGATACAAGCAAAGGTAGTTAGGTTTGATATATGTTACTGTTATCTTATTATTGTTACCTCAGATCTGTTGTCTGGATAAATGTAATATATGTTACTGTTATCTTATTATTGTTACCTCAGATCTGTTGTCTGGATAAATGTGATACTTTTCTGATGCCGTGAGTGATTATTTAAGTAAGGATTACTGTTACATATGTAACATTATCTATTGTTTTACAGATGCTGTGTCGGTCCCGATCGTACTGTTGGTCTTACAGGGAGGTCCCAACACCCTACAGACAGTCAAACAGGCCGTCGCTAACAATACACCTATCGTAGTGGTCGAGGTAGGTGTACGAAAACGGATTCAAATTAAGGAATTAAATTAAAACATTTTCTCTTTAACATCAATTTTTAAACTAGTTGTACCTGTATTGAAATATATTTTCATGTTTATCCAGATTGACTATAAACATACTTTACTATGTAGTGTTTCCTATCGACTTTCTTATTATTTAATAAGATTTAAAACATACTGGGTATATTTCAGGGATCAGGCAAAGCAGCTGACATCTTGGCATATGCCTACAATAACTCTGGTGAGGAGGAAATAGAGGTTACAGATCAGGATGGAAATATCTTAACCCAGTAAGTTATTATTATACCCCCACAACTCCTCCTAAATAGAGGTTACAGATCACGATGGAAATATCTTAACCCAGTAAGTTATTATTATACCCCCACAACGAAGTCTGTCCGTCCGTCTATCGGTAGACACATCTTGTCTGGACAACTCCTCCTATACAGATGACCATGTATAGATGTGCCTGCAGCTGTTTAAATTCCAAAATTTGGTTGCCATGGTTATACTGGTCACTATTCATAGGATATATTTTCTTGTCCAGACAACTCCTAAACTTGTGAACCGATTTTCACAAAACTTCACGGGAATGTCAGAAAACATGTGCAGATGTGCATGCAGATGTTAAAATTCCAAATTTTTGTTGCCATTATAAACAGGTTTATATTGTCCAGACAACTCTTCCAAAACCTGTGGACTGATTTCAACAAAACTTATCACTAAATTCTCTTTTTTATGAACAACACATATTCCAGCCATTCTGAATTTCAGAAATAGGGGCATGCACAGGTTATCTCAGTTAGCATCTAAATAACAGTTCCAGTTGTCCATTGACTCATACGGATTGCGGGGGTATTTGTCAGCCATCCTGGCGACAGTTCTGTTTACATGATTTAAGAATCTATGACAACCAGACATTGATGAGCTGTGTTTAGGTGTGATTACTGTCCTATATAATCAGAGATCTACTATCAATAAGGACTTTTGTAATACTTATATAGTCTGATGCCCTATCGCCATTAAATACGACTGATTTGATAAAATACTTTTAAACGATCGACAAAATACAGCCAGTTATTACACAACATAATATAACCCTGTCATTGTTACCAGGATGCGGACAGTGTTTGACGATGCCCTTAGTGCAGAGGTTCAGGAGATGGTACAGGAGGCGTACGGTACTAAAAACCTTGTCAACAACTGTGGAGTCGTCAAGGACTGTCTGGAGAAACGTGACCTCATCAACGTCTTCAAACTTGGCACCTCTATAGGCTCCCAGAAAGATATCGATGTCCCCATATTACATGCTCTGCTTAAAGGTGGGTGTGGCCTTCTTCAGTCCATACTTCCTGTCAGTGGTGCCATCTTCTCAGAGAATTTGCATTTTCATCTAATTAGTGGGACATTCTACATCCAATTTATCATTTTTCATTCTCAATTTCATCCTGTGGGATAGGTACATGTATTTGCCACTTTTTACAATTAAGCAGTTCCATTTTAATATGAGAAAATAATTGATTGACACTACTTTAAGTGTTTGACAAATTAAACTTGCCAACTTCCTATGATTTTGAAATGATTTTTGACTCCATATTAAAAAACAAATGTATTGATATTTATAGCTATTAATTTCCATGATGAAACAGTCATCTCATTGTTTAATGTTTTAACATGTCCCTAAGTGTGTTATTTTAATTTTAAGCAAACAAAGGGCAGGACTTCCATCAGTTGCGACTAGCTCTTGCCTGGAATAGGATAGATATCGCCAAAAGTGAAATCTTCACAGACGACAAGTTGTGGCCGGTATAAAGATTTTAAAGTCTATTTCTTTTGCTAGGTTCAATGTGAACAAAATAATTTTACATTTAAAACAAGACAATACGGATTCTACAAAATTAAGACATATGTCATTTAATGAAAAGTTATTAGTAGCATTAGTGATAGCACCCAGATAGCTTGGTACAATTCCCTTTCTCTGGTAATTTCAAGGTTTCTCCAACAGTAAGAACCCTGCATAATTCTACCAGGGCTAAGAGTATATAACCTATGAAGGTTGAAAAAACTTGTCTCATAATTGTTGGAAAATTAATAAAAAATTAACTTAAACGTACATTAGGTTTCGTTAAACAAAAATCATGAAATTAGATGTTTTAGTAGGCAAAATTTTTTCAATTTAATAGGGGCTTCATGGGTTCCAAAGGATTCCAGGTGATATTAAGATGAAGTGGTAGTAATTGAATCACTAAAACTTGTCTATATTGTGTGATGTGCTGATTTTAGTATTATATCAATATTCTGTTCCAGTCTGGAAGTTTGGACGAAATCATGTTGTTAGCTATAAACCTGAACCGTGTGGACTTTGTTGAAATGTTCCTAGACAATGGAGTCAGTCTGAAGGAGTTCCTTACCGTCAAAGTCCTGCTGCAGCTCTATAATTCTGTATGTACACCATTCAAAGTCCTGCTACAGCTCTATAATTCTGTATGTACACCATTCAAAGTCCTGCTACAGCTCTATAATTCTGTATGTACACCATTCAAAGTCCTGCTACAGCTCTATAATTCTGTATGTACACCATTCAATGTCCTACTGCAGCTCTATAATTCTGTATGTACACCATTCAAAGTCCTGCTGCAGCTCTATAATTCTGTATGTACACCATTCAAAGTCCTGCTACAGCTCTATAATTCTGTATGTACACCATTCAAAGTCCTGCTACAGCTCTATAATTCTGTATGTACATATGTACACCATTCAAAGTCCTGCTGTAGCTCTATAATTCTGTATGTACACCATTCAAAGTCCTGCTACAGCTCTATAATTCTGTATGTACACCATTCAAAGTCCTGCTACAGCTCTATAATTCTGTATGTACATATGTACACCATTCAAAGTCCTGCTACAGCTCTATAATTCTGTATGTACACCATTCAAAGTCCTGCTACAGCTCTATAATTCTGTATGTACACCATTCAAAGTCCTGCTGCAGCTCTATAATTCTGTATGTACACCATTCAAAGTCCTGCTACAGCTCTATAATTCTGTATGTACACCATTCAAAGTCCTGCTGCAGCTCTATAATTCTGTATGTACACCATTCAAAGTCCTGCTACAGCTCTATAATTCTGTATGTACACCATTCAAAGTCCTGCTGCAGCTCTATAATTCTGTATGTACACCATTCAATGTCCTGCTACAGCTCTATAATTCTGTATGTACACCATTCAAAGTCCTGCTACAGCTCTATAATTCTGTATGTACACCATTCAAAGTCCTGCTACAGCTCTATAATTCTGTATGTACACCATTCAAAGTCCTGCTACAGCTCTATAATTCTGTATGTACACCATTCAAAGTCCTGCTACAGCTCTATAATTCTGTATGTACACCATTCAAAGTCCTGCTGCAGCTCTATAATTCTGTATGTACACCATTCAAAGTCCTGCTACAGCTCTATAATTCTGTATGTACACCATTCAAAGTCCTGCTACAGCTCTATAATTCTGTATGTACACCATTCAAAGTCCTGCTACAGCTCTATAATGCTGTATGTACACCATTCAAAGTCCTGCTACAGCTCTATAATTCTGTATGTACACCATTCAAAGTCCTGCTACAGCTCTATAATTCTGTATGTACACCATTCAAAGTCCTGCTGCAGCTCTATAATTCTGTATGTACATATGTACACCATTCAAAGTCCTGCTACAGCTCTATAATTCTGTATGTACATATGTACACCATTCAAAGTCCTGCTGCAGCTCTATAATTCTGTATGTACATATGTACACCATTCAAAGTCCTGCTACAGCTCTATAATTCTGTATGTACACCATTCAAAGTCCTGCTGCAGCTCTATAATTCTGTATGTACACCATTCAAAGTCCTGCTACAGCTCTATAATTCTGTATGTACACCATTCAAAGTCCTGCTACAGCTCTATAATTCTGTATGTACACCATTCAAAGTCCTGCTACAGCTCTATAATTCTGTATGTACACCATTCAAAGTCCTGCTGCAGCTCTATAATTCTGTATGTACATATGTACACCATTCAATGTCCTGCTACAGCTCTATAATTCTGTATGTACACCATTCAAAGTCCTGCTGCAGCTCTATAATTCTGTATGTACACCATTAAAAGTCCTGTTACAGCTCTATAATTCTGTATGTACACCATTCAAAGTCCTGCTACAGCTCTATAATTCTGTATGTACACCATTCAAAGTCCTGCTACAGCTCTATAATTCTGTATGTACACCATTCAAAGTCCTGCTGCAGCTCTATAATTCTGTATGTACATATGTACACCATTCAATGTCCTGCTACAGCTCTATAATTCTGTATGTACACCATTCAAAGTCCTGCTACAGCTCTATAATTCTGTATGTACACCATTCAAAGTCCTGCTGCAGCTCTATAATTCTGTATGTACACCATTCAAAGTCCTGCTGCAGCTCTATAATTCTGTATGTACACCATTCAAAGTCCTGCTACAGCTCTATAATTCTGTATGTACATATGTACACCATTCAAAGTCCTGCTACAGCTCTATAATTCTGTATGTACACCATTCAATGTAGTTTATTTGCTCGCTATAAACCTTTATACATTCAAACAGTAGCGACTTTTACACAGAAATGTCCTAATTTCTAATTTCAGGCTAATGTTTCAATTCAATATAACTGTGGTTTAATAGAATGATTTTTTAAATGCAGTTTTAAAACTTTCCTATACAAATCTTAAGTACTAATACTTTTTTGTAGTAATCTCAAAGTCCAATACAGTTTTTGATCTTTAATTTTCTAATCATACACCTGCAAGTCTGATTATAATTTGTAGATTGACATTTTTGTTATGTACAGGTCCAGAAAAACTCAATGTTGTACACATTACTGCAGAAAATGAAGAAGAAATCTGGGAATGTAAGTATCACCATGCAACTTTTTTATTACCTGAAATGGTTTCACTTCTTAAAATCTTTCAACAGAAATCCCATCATGGGACATTTATTGTCTGTGAAAATCCCACTGGGACATGTAATAAGCTCCCAAAGTCCCTCTGGGACAGTAATCAGCTCTAAAAATCCCACTGGGACAGTAATAAGCTCTCAAAATCCCACTGGGACAGTAATAAGCTCTCAAAATCCCACTTGGACATTAATAAGCTCTCAAAGTCCCACTGGGACAGTAATAAGTTCTCAAAATCCCACTGGGACAGTAATAAGCTCTCAAAGTCCCACTGGGACAGTAATAAGCTCTCAAAGTCCCATATGGACAGTAATAAGCTCTCAAAGTCCCACTGGGACAGTAATAAGCTCTCAAAGTCCCATATGGACAGTAATAAGCTCTCAAATTCCCACTGGCCACAATAACCACAAATTCACATGAAACCACAAATTGTAACTCCCTCCAAACTCTGAACTGTTAGTCTTTAGTAATATCTGCACTGCCGGCCCGTTACTCTAGAATTCCCCTGACCTACTGTAAGTCTGTGGTAATGACCGCCCTGCCGGCCCATTACTCTAGAATTCCCCTGACCTATGGAGGTCTGTGGTAATGTCTGCCCTGCCGGCCCATAACTCTAGAATTCCCCTGACCTACTGTAAGTCTGTGGTAATGTCTGCCCTGCCGGCCCATTACTCTAGAATTCCCCTGACCTAATGTAGGTCTGTGGTAATGACCGCCCTGCCGGCCCATTACTCTAGAATTACCCTGACCTACTTTAATTTAAGTCTGTGACCAGGTAATGTCCGCCCTGCCGGCCCATTACTCTAGAATTACCCTGACCTAATGTAGGTCTGTGGTAATGTCCGCCCTGCCGGCCCGTTACTCTAGAATTCCCCTGACCTACTGTAAGTCTGTGGTAATGACCGCCCTGCCGGCCCATTACTCTATAATTCCCCTGACCTACTGTAAGTCTGTGGTAATGACCGCCCTGCCGGCCCATTACTCTATAATTCCCCTGACCTACTGTAGGTCTGTGGTAATGACCGCCCTGCCGGCCCATTACTCTATAATTCCCCTGACCTACTGTAAGTCTGTGGTAATGACCGCCCTGCCGGCCCATTACTCTAGAATTACACTGACCTACTGTAGGTCTGTGGTAATGTCCGCCCTTCCGGCCCATTACTCTAGAATTCCCTTGAACCTAATGTCAGTTTGCAGTATCATGTGGTTATGCTGTTTGATGTTTTCAGAAGGAGAAATATGTTGGATTGACAGAAGTTGGTATGTTGCTCCAGTATCTCCTGGGAGATTTCTATATCCCCATCTACTTGAAAGAGGCTTACTTCTCACGAATAGATACGGAGCTTGAACTTGATGGTTGGTCAAGTCGACCTCCACCTGAACCCAACTTTAAGGATGGCATGCTTGGTGCTGCTCTGGTGATGGGTAATGCCATGGCAGGCCCAGTAGGTATGTAACACATGATTATAAACATGTGATGTATTTACATGTATGTGCCTCCATTTTTTATGATTTGATAACTGATGTAACAATTTTACCTTTAAGTTACTTCATAATTTAGAATTTTAATTGTAAAAGTGAAACCCCATGCAGTATTCAATCAGATTTTGCTTCTTGCCAACACTATCATGATTATGTCTGCCTGTACATATTGTATTTGATATCACTCATGATGAAATGTTCATAACCTTGTGATGTACATGTACATGCGTTTTGCCAGAACAATACAGACAGGATTTTGAGAATCCTTATCAAGAGTTATTTACATGGGCTGTACTCCAAAACCGACAAGACATGGCCAAGCTGTTCTGGAAACAGGGCAAGGTATGAAAGAGCTGGAATGTCAAGGTCGATTTGACCTTTGAAATTTCTGTCTGGAATGTATGGTATATCAGAAGTAAAATAGTATTCTAAACTATACAGCCAAACCCTTTTATAGATAGCTGCTCAATGAACAGAGAATAGTGGCCTTTATATGGTGTTTTTTATATACAATGAGTTAAGGGACATTTGTAACCAAAACAGATGGCCTTTATATAAAGGTTTTTGCTTTATTCGTGTGACCTTTATAGACAGGTTTTTGCTCTATTCAAATGACCTTTATTGACAGTTTTTTTTTGTGACCTTTTTTAAAAACATATTTTTTATGCTATATACAAGGGATCTTCAGGACAGGGCAGATATTAGTTGTTAATTCATGTACACTGGAGTGTAGTACATCTGTTTATTTAGTGTTAGAATGGCAAGGGTGAGCTTATTATATTTATCTTTCACATTTTATCTCATTGTAATTTTACACATTGAGAATTATTTCATCTCTATTATTTGAGATAAAGATCAAATTTTATCAGAGATGAAGGTGTAATAAGTAATCTAACATACTGATATCCCAGGAACCCACATCAGCAGCCCTGGTGGCATTTGGCCTTATGACTGCCATGGCAAGGAAAACAGATGACTGTGAACTCGCTAAGAAATTACATGTCAATGCTGAGTAAGTTTATCATGTAACACAATGCTAATCTTGTAATTTAAAAAAATTATTTTTCATAAAAAAATTCTCGAATCAATTTCTATCACTGTTTTATTTCATAGAATTATTTCTATCATGTATGTTTGTGTGAATTATTTCAAAAATATTCAGAAATGAGTTCAAGTCATACGTGTATCTTTAAAATAGTAAGAATTGATAAGCATATCATATCATGTTATATTAACAAAGTATGTTGATTTTATAAAGAACAAAAACGTTTTGGTATATAAATTGTTATTTACCTTTACTAATTACTTCTACTGTTTATGTAGTGAGTTTTGCCTGCTGTCTGTAAATGTGCTCAATGAGTGCTATGAGTTAGATGAACATAAGGCCCAGGACCTCCTTGTTCGAGAACTGGATCACTGGGGTAGTGCCACATGTGTCTTAATCGCCGTGGAAACTGACAACAAACATTTCATCTCTCAGACCGCCTGCCAATCCCTTCTGAACAGCGTTTGGATGGGGAAACTCTCGCCTGACAACGGCACAATTAGTGTATGTACATAATATAGTCAGAGTTAATGTGTCAATTATGTGTATCAAAATCTAAAAATCCTAATTACAAAACATAACTTTTATAAAAGACATGCACTCTCTTGTCAAGAAAGATAAATTGAATGTCATTTTTCTCTCATACCTGGCCATGCTGGATAGAGTTTAAATTGCCTCTATAAGATATAAAAGTATGTAAGAAAGCTCTATAAACTCTATATTGTTATTATATAGCATTTCATATGCATGCACAGAGTGAACTGTGTTCGAGGTGGAGAGGGGAGGGGGGCAGCTCTTGCAATGTTGTCTGCTTATGTTTTTATCTTTTGTTGTCATTAATATGTCGACTATTCAGTTGTGGTTTGAGAATTGAACTTTTCTAAAACAGAATAGATAATAGATACATATATTCAGTGGATACATGCATTGCATTTATCCAGCAATAAGCTCTGAAAGGTCTACGCTGGCATAGGTCTACGCTGGGAAAGGTCTATGCTGGGATAGGTCTATGCTGGGATACAGAAATGTAGGTCTACGCTGGGATAGGTCCACGCTGGGATAGGTCCACGCTGGGATAGGTCTACGCTGGGATAGGTCCACACTGGGATAGGTCTACGCTGGGATAGGTCTACGCTGGGATAGGTCCACGCTGGGATAGGCCTACGCTGGGATAGGTCTACGCTGGGATAGGTCTACGCCGGGATAGGTCTACACCGGGATAGGTCTACGCCGGGATAGGTCTACGCTGGGAAAGGTCTATGCAGGGATAGGTCTACGCTGGGATACAGAAATGTAGGTCTACGCTGGGATAGGTCCACGCCCGGATAGGTCCACGCCGGGATAGGTGCACGCCGGGATAGGTCTACGCCGGGATAGGTCTACGCTGGGAGATAGGTCTACGCTGGGATAGGTGTACACTGGGATAGGTGTACGCTGGGATAGGTGTACGCTGGGATAGGTGTACGCTGGGATAGGTCTACGCTGAGATAGGTCTACGCTGGGATAGGTCTACGCTGGGAGATAGGTCTACACTGGGATAGGTCTATGCTGGGATAGGTCTACGCTGGGATAGGTCTACACTGGGATAGGTCTATCCAGTATTTAGATGAGGACTTAAAGTTGTACCTTAAGTGCAAGTACCATTTAACATGTGTAGTCCCATGTTACAGAAAAGAGTACCTCCCTGTTTACTGTTTCATGCATGAATTTGCCAAAATCAACGTGACCAGTGCCACACAAAATGGTACTGAAAAAATGAGCAGAAAATGTGGTAAAACCCACGCCAAAGTCTAGGGTTTCACCACCTTTTATTACCCCTTGGGTGGAAAACCCCTTTCTCTGACCTTGGACAGGGTTATCCGAAGTTTTACAGGAGTGAGATTCTCTTATCTCACCCTAGGCTACACATGCTCTTTGAACGTGCTCTTGTACTCAATGGGGTGACATCACTGACTGACCTGACCATTTACTTTTATGGGGTCACACACATACATATGAATGTACTTCATTCACAAAAGAAATTAAAATATGTACCAATTATTAGAGTTAACTAAGTGTTTGATGTTCCTTTGAACAAGCTTATCAGAACTATATTATGTATGAAATCAACATCGTAAGGTGTAAAGTGTCTGGTGCAGCCTTATCACTATAATCATCCGCCGTCCACATGTTGTTGTTTACATACGTTTAGATTTAATTGGTTCACACTACGATTGGAAAACAGGGTAAGAGAAAATAATCATTCAACCCTTTTAAGGATGGGATCCAGTATCTCAACCCTTTTATCTCGCCCCAAAAGGGATGAAGATTCTATTAATCCTACATAAACACATATTAAAGGTCTACAGTCATGTAAGTGAATTAGTAAGATTTTGATGTGATGAGAATGAGATCATTGTTACAGATGCTGACTTGTGTGCTGTGTCCACCAATGCTGTTTCTCCTGATGAAATATAAAGAGATCGAAAATCCTGACACTGTGCCGACCAATACCAATTACAACCAATTCGAAACACAACCAAAGGTACCTTGTTCTACAATGGCTAGTTTAGAATGGCCAATTTGTTTCTTTTTGATATATTTACTTTCATCAACTATGTATTGATTATTACAGAATGTTTGTGTGGAGTAAAGTTAGTGGAAATAAAACTACATATGAATTGTATATATATATTTATGTAGTTGAATATTGAAGAAATTCCGAGCACAGCTTGAGTCAGCTGTGCTTGAAATATGTCAATAGACTGTGAAATCACCACAATAGCTGGGGAATGTTGTACGAGAATGTATAACAGTTTTTTTGAAGAAGGCTTATGTGCCTCAAAGGGATATCTGGAGAAATATTAGTTGGTTTAATACAAAGAGGTGATCAGGTTACAAATCTGATCTTCAGAAGGTAACTACATAAGGCAAATATCTATTGTAATTTACACTGTACATTGTACATATATGACTGGTTATAGTAATGTAAAACTATTATAATGATATTACTGTTCATTAGGTACTGTAACAGGTTTAATGATTGGCCAAAAATACATGTTACTGATTGGTCAATGTCAATATTATAGTTATTAGGTACAAGTTTATTGATTGGTCAAATTCCCTTAATTACCAATGCTGTAGTTATAATGTACAAGTTCACTGATTGGTTAGTGTTGGTTATTACATTTCATCAGGTGCAAAATTTATGATTGCTCAATTCCAATGCTGCATGCAGTTTATTAGGTACAATTTTGCTGATAGGTCAATATCAATGCTGCAGTGATTTAGGTACAGATTTACCAATTGGTCAATGTTGATGTCACAGTTATAATTAGGTTCATGACTACTGATTGGTCAGTTTCAAAGTTAATGAGGTACAGGTTCATTGATTGGTCAGTTTCAAAGTTAATGAGGTACAGGTCCACTGATTGGTCAGTTTCAAAGTGAATGAAGTATAGGTTCACTGATTGGTCAGTTCCAAAAATAATGAGGTACAGGCTCACTGATTGGTCAGTTTCAAAGTTAATGAGGTACGGGTTCACTGATTGGTCAGTTTCAAAGTTAATGATCGAGGTACGGGTTCACTGATTGGTCAGTTTCAAAGTTAATGAGGTAAATTTAAGGTTCATTGATTGGTTATTGTTTATGAGGAGTTTATCAAGTGCATGTTTACTGAGCAGTATTTTTTGTTATTTCTTGTTATTAAACTACAATTTAAGTTGAAATCATTTACACTTCAACTTAATTGAAATAAATGATTACAATTAACTGAACTGTGATTTGGAGTCCTGGCTCAATTTTATTCTTATCTTCAATCTTACATTGTTTTATGAAGAATAAGATTTGAGTTTCAGTACTTACTATATGTATGGATAGATTACTACACTTCTTTAGATTTCGTTGATGAGCAGAAATGAATATCCAGAATTTAAATCATCTATTTCAGTGCAAGTTAATATCTGCTATAAAATGCTGATGACAGTGAATGTTAAATAAGCTGGACTGGAGCCGGAATATATGTTCTGTTTCCAGATCTATTACAGTTCCAAGTTTTCAAGAAGCAGAACAAAAATTACCATGAAGTTTATTTGTAATCTCAATATTTGGACAAATCAGAATAAATTAGAATACTTTTTAATTATTTAAAGTGTCTGCTTTCAATGTTTTTTAATGAATCAATTCTTATTGGTCCACTATTTGAAGGAACAGAGCCCCATTCTTCCAGACTTGTTCAGGTATAATTATTTTTGGTATGAACTTAAAGTGTTGGGTTCCAGTAACTTCACAGTTGTTTGTTCAGCAGCACAACTTAAAACTTTGTTCCAGAAATGTGGTACATATTTCATTTCTTTGAATAAAACAGATAATTTGACTTAAGTGATGATCCATATATATAGTTGGTCGTTACAGAAAAGATTTACTTAAGTGATGATAGTTGGTCATTACAGTAGAGATTCTTAATCATCGTATTGTGCCCATCTTATTTAGATACCCTTGAGAATTTCACCTTAATAACTTTAAAACATCCATATGGCTCGACATTTAAGATATGTCATTTTAAGACAGTATTTTTTTTTAAAGTATATAAATGTACTTCATAGGCTATACCATACTCTGCCATCTCTATGGAAATTCCTAAAAGCTGGCATTATATGGAATCCAAATACCATGTTGTAACACTTTCCATGAAACTTGTACCACATGCACATTTACTAATGGATTTGATTGCTCCTATTTCACATTGATAGGGAAGACATTTTTAGTTCAATGTCCTCTCTACCCTCAGACAAAATGAATAAGTCATTATCTGCTTTGAAAGGGAGAGAAATTTATTCCTAAAGTAGTAAAAATAATTTCTCTAAAAATAGATAGCAAAACTACATGTATACTGTTTTTTCTTACTTTATTGCTTAGTATTTTTATCTTATTTACTTTTTTTTTTTAAATATTCAGAAATATTCAAAATCGGTTTGTCATTAAAAAGACAATTTCTCTAAGAAAATATAGCCAACATTTTTATGGCATACATGTAGATCTGTTAATGACTTGTTGAGAATGTTTGAGGAAGCGATATTGCATGTTTGATGGTGTTATATTCCTTGAAACTGTAGGATGGTGACAGAGTACAGCTGGTTCGTCGACAAACCCAGCATGGACTTTCTCGTGCACAGACTATGCTCAACATCAAAACTCAGGATATGGCTAAGTAAATAGTTTCCAGACAACCATTCTTCTACTTGAACTCTACAATAAATTAACTTGAAAGCACTTGAGGTCATCCATAAGTATATCCTATGGCATGTGTACAACCATTATGCAGTCTCTCAGTCCAACAAGACATTTGTTTGATAACTGTATATCAGAGTTTAAGAGAGATAAGAAGACATTGTAGAAATCTATTCACTATCTCAGAATGTTGTTATATTTAACAGCCTTTTTGTTATTTCTGAGGACAGAATGAAATCATAAAACCAATCAATAGAGAAAATGACAAATTTCATATTAAGTTTTATCAAAAAGGCATTATTTTTTCTTTAAAATTTTAGTAAAACAGCAAACATTCAAACCATACATTGAACCTTTTTAACATATAATAATATGACTTACATGAGCATGTATATACATCTTCTTCATCAATTAGTCACTTAATTTTTTGCAATGAAGTAATCATCTGTTTTCAAATTATTTTAGATTGTGAAAGTTATACCTTAGACTTTACGTACCTGTCTCGTAATATATATTGGTTAAGATCAGTAAACTAATGAGGTCTTTATCTGGTAATGTGTAAAGATCAGTAAATTAATGAGGTTTTTATCTGGTAATGTGTAAAGATCAGTAAATTAATGAGGTCTTTATCTGGTAATGCGTAAAGATCAGTAAACTAATGAGGTCTTTATCTGGTAATGTGTAAAGATCAGTAAATTAATGAGGTCTTTATCTGGTAATGTGTAAAGATCAGTAAATTAATGAGGTTTTTATCTGGTAATGTGTAAAGATCAGTAAATTAATGAGGTCTTTATCTGGTAATGCGTAAAGATCAGTAAATTAATGAGGTCTTTATCTGGTAATGCGTAAAGATCAGTAAACTAATGAGGTTTTTATCTGGTAATGTGTAAAGATCAGTAAATTAATGAGGTCTTTATCTGGTAATGTGTAAAGATCAGTAAATTAATGAGGTCTTTATCTGGTAATGTGTAAAGATCAGTAAACTAATGAGGTTTTTATCTCATAATACATAAAGATCAGTAAAATTAATGTATTTTGTTTGAAGTCAGATTTTACTGTAATATAAAAAAACTTCTTTCATTTCCCATGTATACAAATATCAGTGTCCGAAAGTACTTAATTAGTCTATACACTCATTATTAACGTCACTGATTTTACTAATACTGATTTAACACAGTTTTTAATGTAAACTAAAGTGTAAGTGCAGATACCATTCTTAATGTTTTCTCTGTACATTACTGTGGAACATCAGTCCTAGTATCTATGATAAAATGATAAAACATGTGCAGTATTTAGCTCAATAGAATATATACAGTGTATTGGTGGATCTATAAGTTTATGAATCTACAGATCAAGTTATGATACTACATACAATATTGTAAGCACAGTAAAATTATCAATAAAATATTAATTTAATGAATCCGGCACATATTCTAGATCAGTATCAATCAAAAAAGAAATCTATAACTTACAGTATATTCATATGTTGTTGATAATTTATTGCCACTAAGGTTTTGAGGAATGTGTAGACGGAGGTAGATATCCTTCATATGTATATGATATATTTGAATTGTTAACAGAACATTTACATGGTACCTCAATATATATAGATTTAAAGAGAAGTGTCTGTTTTACACGTCTGTCTGTGTAATGAGTGGTGTCTGTTATACACTTGTGTCTGTGTAATGAGTGGTGTCTGTTATACACGTCTGTCTGTGTAATGAGTGGTGTCTGTTTAATACTTGTGTCTGTGTAATGAGTGGTGTCTGTTTTACACGTCTGTCTGTGTAATGAGTAGTGTCTGTTTTACACGTCTGTCTGTGTAATGAGTAGTGTCTGTTATACACTTGTGTCTGTGTAATGAGTAGTGTCTGTTTTACACGTCTGTCTGTGTAATGAGTAGTGTCTGTTTTACACTTGTGTCTGTGTAATGAGTAGTGTCTGTTTTACACGTCTGTCTGTGTAATGAGTAGTGTCTGTTTTACACGTCTGTCTGTGTAATGAGTGGTGTCTGTTTTACACTTGTGTCTGTGTAATGAGTAGTGTCTGTTTTACACGTCTGTCTGTGTAATGAGTGGTGTCTGTTTTACACGTCTGTCTGTGTAATGAGTAGTGTCTGTTTTACACTTGTGTCTGTGTAATGAGTGGTGTCTGTTTTACACTTGTGTCTGTGTAATGAGTAGTGTCTGTTTTACACGTCTGTCTGTGTAATGAGTGGTGTCTGTTTACACGTCTGTCTGTGTAATGAGTGGTGTCTGTTTACACTTGTGTCTGTGTAATGAGTAGTGTCTGTTTTACACGTCTGTCTGTGTAATGAGTAGTGTCTGTTTTACACGTCTGTCTGTGTAATGAGTAGTGTCTGTTTTACACTTGTGTCTGTGTAATGAGTAGTGTCTGTTTTACACTTGTGTCTGTGTAATGAGTTGTGTCTGTTTTACACTTGTGTCTGTGTAATGAGTAGTGTCTGTTTTACACGTCTGTCTGTGTAATGAGTGGTGTCTGTTTTACACTTGTGTTTGGTATGAAGGAGGTGTCTGTTTTACACGTCTGTCTGTGTAATGAGTAGTGTCTGTTTTACACGTGTGTCTGTGTAATGAGTAGTGTCTGTTTTACACTTGTGTCTGTGTAATGAGTAGTGTCTGTTTACACTGTCGTCTGTGTATGAGTAGTGTCTGGTTTACACGTCTGTCTGTGTAATGAGTAGTGTCTGTTTTACACTTGTGTCCTGTGTAATGAGTAGGTGTCTGTTTACACTTGTGTCTGTGTAAGGAGTAGTGTCTGTTTTACACGTCTGTCTGTGTAATGAGTGGTGTCTGTTTATACACGTCTGTCTGTGTAATGATGTGTGTCTGTTTTTACACGTCTGTCGTGTAATGAGTGGTGTCTGTTTTACACGTCTGTCTGTGTAATGAGTAGTGTCTGTTTTACACGTCTGTCTGTGTAATGAGTAGTGTCTGTTTTACACTTGTGTCTGTGTAATGAGTTGTGTCTGTTTTACACGTCTGTCTGTGTAATGAGTGGTGTCTGTTTTACACGTCTGTCTGTGTAATGAGTAGTGTCTGTTTTACACTTGTGTCTGTGTAATGAGTGGTGTCTGTTTTACACGTCTGTCTGTGTAATGAGTGGTGTCTGTTTTACACTTGTGTCTGTGTAATGAGTGGTGTCTGTTTTACACTTGTGTCTGTGTAATGAGTGGTGTCTGTTATACACTTGTGTCTGTGTAATGAGTGGTGTCTGTTTTACACTTGTGTCTGTGTAATGAGTGGTGTCTGTTTTACACGTCTGTCTGTGTAATGAGTGGTGTCTGTTTTACACTTGTGTCTGTGTAATGAGTGGTGTCTGTTTTACACGTCTGTCTGTGTAATGAGTAGTGTCTGTTTTACACGTCTGTCTGTGTAATGAGTAGTGTCTGTTTTACACTTGTGTCTGTGTAATGAGTAGTGTCTGTTATACACGTCTGTCTGTGTAATGAGTGGTGTCTGTTATACACGTCTGTCTGTGTAATGAGTGGTGTCTGTTTTACACGTCTGTCTGTGTAATGAGTAGTGTCTGTTTTACACGTCTGTCTGTGTAATGAGTGGTGTCTGTTTTACACTTGTGTCTGTGTAATGAGTGGTGTCTGTTTTACACTTGTGTCTGTGTAATGAGTAGTGTCTGTTTTACACGTCTGTCTGTGTAATGAGTAGTGTCTGTTTTACACTTGTGTCTGTGTAATGAGTGGTGTCTGTTTTACACTTGTGTCTGTGTAATGAGTGGTGTCTGTTTTACACGTCTGTCTGTGTAATGAGTAGTGTCTGTTTTACACTTGTGTCTGTGTAATGAGTAGTGTCTGTTTTACACTTGTGTCTGTGTAATGAGTAGTGTCTGTTTTACACGTCTGTCTGTGTAATGAGTGGTGTCTGTTTTATACGTCTGTCTGTGTAATGAGTGGTGTCTGTTTTACACGTCTGTCTGTGTAATGAGTAGTGTCTGTTTTACACTTGTGTCTGTGTAATGAGTGGTGGTCTGTTTTTACACTTGTGTCTGTGTAATGAGTAGTGTCTGTTTTACACGTCTGTCTGTGTAATGAGTAGTGTCTGTTTTACACTTGTGTCTGTGTAATGAGTGGTGTCTGTTTTACACTTGTGTCTGTGTAATGAGTAGTGTCTGTTTTACACTTCTGTCTGTGTAATGAGTAGTGTCTGTTTTACACTTGTGTCTGTGTAATGAGTAGTGTCTGTTTTACACGTCTGTCTGTGTAATGAGTAGTGTCTGTTTTACACTTCTGTCTGTGTAATGAGTGGTGTCTGTTTTATACGTCTGTCTGTGTAATGAGTGGTGTCTGTTTTACACTTGTGTCTGTGTAATGAGTAGTGTCTGTTTTACACGTCTGTCTGTGTACTGAGTGGTGTCTGTTTTACCTTGTGTCTGTGTAATGAGTAGTGTCTGTTTTACACTTGTCTGTTGGTAATGAGTAGGTGTTGTTTTACACGTCTGTCTGTGTAATGAGTGGTGTCTGTTTTACACGTCTGTCTGTGTAATGAGTAGTGTCTGTTTTACACTTGTGTCTGGTAATGAGTAGTGTCTGTTATACACGTCTGTCTGTGTAATGAGTGGTGTCTGTTTTACACGTCTGTCTGTGTAATGAGTGGTGTCTGTTTTACACTTGTGTCTGTGTAATGAGTAGTGTCTGTTTTACACGTCTGTCTGTGTAATGAGTAGTTGGGTACTGATCTGTTTACACGTCTGTCTGTGTAATGAGTGGTGTCTGTTTTACACTTGTGTCTGTGTAATGAGTAGTGTCTGTTTTACACGTCTGTCTGTGTAATGAGTGGTGTCTGTTTTACACTTGTGTCTGTGTAATGAGTAGTGTCTGTTTTACACGTCTGTCTGTGTAATGAGTGGTGTCTGTTTTACACTTGTGTCTGTGTAATGAGTAGTGTCTGTTTTACACGTCTGTCTGTGTAATGAGTAGTGTCTGTTTTACACGTCTGTCTGTGTAATGAGTAGTGTCTGTTATACACGTCTGTCTGTGTAATGAGTGGTGTCTGTTTTACACGTCTGTCTGTGTAATGAGTGGTGTCTGTTTTACACGTCTGTCTGTGTAATGAGTGGTGTCTGTTTTACACTTGTGTCTGTGTAATGAGTAGTGTCTGTTGTACACGTCTGTCTGTGTAATGAGTAGTGTCTGTTTTACACTTGTGTCTGTGTAATGAGTAGTGTCTGTTATACACTTGTGTCTGTGTAATGAGTAGTGTCTGTTTTACACGTCTGTCTGTGTAATGAGTAGTGTCTGTTTTACACGTCTGTCTGTGTAATGAGTAGTGTCTGTTTTACACGTCTGCCTGTGTAATAAGTAGTGTCTGTTTTACACGTCTGTCTGTGTAATGAGTAGTGTCTGTTTTACACGTCTGTGTAAAGGTTGAGTTATTGATTACAGAGGAGAAGCTGAAGCCAGTAACAGAAACAAGCCTCTGAAGTATAACCCTGTCCAGAAGATCTACCTGTTCTACTCCTCACCTGTCATCATATTCGTACACAATGTCGTAAGCATGATCAATCATTTATATCTGGCCTCAAGATAATTTGTATTTATTAAATGTTGAATTCAATGTCATATTAGATATGTATATTTAACATGATGCTGATTGTGATATGATTGTGCTGTGTAATGTGCTGTTGTCACCGCCTGCCATGAGGACGTGATTTACCCTACCTAAGAATAATAAATGCTTGCCCATAACTATATCTATATTACATCATTCTTAAGTCAGAGATGCTATTTCCCAGGAAAACAGTAAAGTACCAAAGTACCATGCAGTTTTGAATAACTGAATATCCTGATAGTACCTTATAGTATCCGATAGTATCCGATAGTACCTGATAGTACCCGATAGTACCCAAAAGTACCCAATAGTACCTGATAGTACCTGATAGTACCCGATAGTACCCGATAGTACCTGATAGTACCCGATAGTACCCAATAGTACCTGATAGTACCCGATAGTACCTGATAGTACCCAATAGTACATGATAGTATCTGATAGTACCCGATAGTACCCAATAGTACCTGATAGTATCTGATAGTACCCGATAGTATCCAATAGTACCCAATAGTACCCAAAAGTACCCGATAGTACCTGATAGTACCTGATAGGACCCGATAGTACCCAATTGTACCTGATAGTACCCAAAAGTACCCGATAGTACCTGATATTACCTGATAGTACCTGATAGTACCCAATAGTACCTGATAGTACATGATAGTACCCGATAGTACCTGATAGTACCCGATAGTACCCGATAGTACCTGATAGTACCCAATAGTACCTGATAGTACCCAATAGTACCCGATAGTACCCAATAGTACCCTATAGTACCAAATAGTACCCGATAGTATCTGATAGTACCCGATAGTACATGATAGTACCCGATAGTACATGATAGTACCTGATAGTACCCAATAGTACCCGATAGTACCCGATAGTATCCGATAGTACCTGATATTACCTGATAGTACCTGATAGTACCCAATAGTACCTGATAGTACATGATAGTACCCGATAGTACCTGATAGTACCCGATAGTACCCGATAGTACCTGATAGTACCCAATAGTACCTGATAGTACCCAATAGTACCCGATAGTACCCAATAGTACCCGATAGTACCAAATAGTACCCGATAGTATCTGATAGTACCCGATAGTACATGATAGTACCCGATAGTACATGATAGTACCTGATAGTACCCAATAGTACCCAATAGTACCCGATAGTATCCGATAGTACCCGATAGTACCTGATATTACCTGATAGTACCAGATAGTACCCGATAGTACATGATAGTACCCGATAGTACCCGATAGTACATGATAGTACCGATAGTACATGATAGTACCTGATAGTACCCAATAGTACCCGATAGTACACGATAGTATCCGATAGTACCCGATAGTACCTGATATTACCTGATAGTACCAGATAGTAACCGATAGTACCCGATAGTACATGATAGTACCTGATAGTACCCAATAGTAACTGATAGTACCCGATAGTACCCGATAGTACCAGATAGTACCTGATAGTACCCGATAGTACATGATAGTACCTGATAGTACCCGATAGTAATCAATAGTACCCGATAGTACCTGATAGTACCTGATAGTAATCAATAGTACCCGATAGTACCCGATAGTATTATAAGATAGTACCCGATAGTACACGATAGTACCCGATAGTACATGATAGTACCCGATAGTACCCGATAGTACACGATAGTACCTGAAAGTACCCGATAGTACCTGATAGTAATCAATAGTACCCGATAGTACCTGATAGTACCTGATAGTACCCGATAGTACATGATAGTACCTGATATTAATCAATAGTACCCGATAGTACCTGATAGTAATCAATAGTACCCAATAGTACCCGATAGTACATGATAGTACCCGATAGTACCTGATAGTAATCAATAGTACCCGATAGTACCCGATAGTACCCGATAGTACCAAATAGTACTTGATAGTACCCAATAGTACCCAATAGTACCCGATAGTACCAAATAGTACCCGATAGTATCTGATAGTACCCGATAGTACATGATAGTACCCGATAGTACATGATAGTACCTGATAGTACCCAATAGTACCCGATAGTACCCGATAGTATCCGATAGTACCCGATAGTACCTGATATTACCTGATAGTACCAGATAGTACCCGATAGTACCCGATAGTACATGATAGTACCCGATAGTACCCAATAGTACCCGATAGTACCCGATAGTACATGATAGTACATGATAGTACCTGATAGTACCCAATAGTACCCGATAGTACACGATAATATCCGATAGTACCCGATAGTACCTGATATTACCTGATAGTACCAGATAGTAACCGATAGTACCCGATAGTACCCGATAGTACATGATAGTACCTGATAGTACCCAATAGTAACTGATAGTACCCGATAGTATCCGATAGTACCCGATAGTACCAGATAGTACCTGATAGTACCCGATAGTACATGATAGTACCTGATAGTACCCGATAGTATCTGATAATAATCAATAGTACCCGATAGTACCTGATAGTAATCAATAGTACCCGATAGTACCCGATAGTATTATAAGATAGTACCCGATAGTACACGATAGTACCCGATAGTACATGATAGTACCCGATAGTACCCGATAGTACACGATAGTACCTGAAAGTACCCGATAGTACCTGATAGTAATCAATAGTACCTGATAGTACCTGATAGTACCCGATAGTACATGATAGTACCTGATAGTAATCAATAGTACCCGATAGTACCTGATAGTAAACAATAGTACCCAATAGTAGCCGATAGTACATGATAGTACCCGATAGTACCTGATAGTAATCAATAGTACCTGATAGTACCCGATAGTACCAAATAGTACCCGATAGTACCTGATAGTACCCAATAGTACCCGATAGTACCCAATAGTACCCGATAGTACCCGATAGTACCTGATAGTATATGATAGTACCCGATAGTATGCGATAGTACCTGATAGTAATCAATAGTACCCGATAGTACCCGATAGTACCTGATAGTACCTAATAGTACCAGATAGTACCTGATTGTACCCGATAGTACCTGATAGTTCCTGATAGTACCTGATAGTACCCGATAGTACCCGATAGTACCCGATAGTACATGATAGTACCCGATAGTACATGATAGTACCTGATAGTACCCAATAGTACCCGATATTACACGATAGTATCCGATAGTACCCGATAGTACCTGATATTACCTGATAGTACCAGATAGTAACCGATAGTACCCGATAGTACCCGATAGTACATGATAGTACCTGATAGTACCCAATAGTAACTGATAGTACCCGATAGTACCCGATAGTATCCGATAGTACCCGATAGTACCAGATAGTACCTGATAGTACCCGATAGTACATGATAGTACCTGATAGTACCCGATAGTACCTGATAGTAATCAATAGTACCCGATAGTACCTGATAGTAATCAATAGTACCCGATAGTACCCGATAGTATTATAAGATAGTAACCGATAGTACACGATAGTACCCGATAGTACATGATAGTACCCGATAGTACCCGATAGTACACGATAGTACCTGAAAGTACCCGATAGTACCTGATAGTAATCAATAGTACCCGATAGTACCTGATAGTACCCGATAGTACCCGATAGTACATGATAGTACCTGATAGTAATCAATGGTACCCGATAGTACCTGATAGTAATCAATAGTACCCAATTGTACCCGATAGTACATGATAGTACCCGATAGTACCTGATAGTAATCAATAGTACCCGATAGTACCAAATAGTACCCGATAGTACCTGATAGTACCCAATAGTACCCGATAGTACCCAATAGTACCCGATAGTACCCGATAGTACCTGATAGTATATGATAGTACCCGATAGTATGCGATAGTACCTGATAGTAATCAATAGTACCCGATAGTACCCGATAGTACCTGATAGTACCTAATAGTACCAGATAGTACCTGATAGTACCCGATTGTACCTGATAGTTCCTGATAGTACCTGAAAGTACCCGATAGTACCCGATAGTACCTGATAGTAATCAATAGTACCCGATAGTACCCAAAAGTACCCGATAGTACCTGATAGTACCTGAAAGTACCCGATAGTACCTGATAGTAATCAATAGTACCCGATAGTACCTGATAGTACCTGATAGTACCCGATAGTACATGATAGTACCTGATAGTAATCAATGGTACCCGATAGTACCTGATAGTAATCAATAGTACCCAATTGTACCCGATAGTACATGATAGTACCCGATAGTACCTGATAGTAATCAATAGTACCCGATAGTACCAAATAGTACCCGATAGTACCTGATAGTACCCAATAGTACCCGATAGTACCCAATAGTACCCGATAGTACCCGATAGTACCTGATAGTATATGATAGTACCCGATAGTATGCGATAGTACCTGATAGTAATCAATAGTACCCGATAGTACCCGATAGTACCTGATAGTACCTAATAGTACCAGATAGTACCTGATAGTACCCGATTGTACCTGATAGTTCCTGATAGTACCTGAAAGTACCCGATAGTACCCGATAGTACCTGATAGTAATCAATAGTACCCGATAGTACCCAAAAGTACCCGATAGTACCTGATAGTACCTGATAGTATCCGATAGTACCTGATAGTAATCAATAGTACCTGATAGTACCTGATAGTATCTGATAGTACCCAATAGTACCTGATAGTACCTGATAGTATCTGATAGTACCCAATTGTACCTGATAGTACATGATAGTACCTGATAGTACCCAATAGTACCCAATAGTACCTGATAGTACCTGATAGTACCCAATAGTATCTGATAGTACCCGAGTACCTGATAGTATCTGTTGAGTTTGTCAAGTACAGTGACACCCTGCATCTTAGACAGCATGGGAGATTTATAGTGGGTTTTGTGTAATTCTGATATATGTGTACAAATCTGACACATCGTATTAAAGACAGCATGGGAGATATATAGTGGATTTTGAATAATTCTAATATTGGTGTACAAACCAGATGCCCTGTATTTTAGACAGAATGGGAGATTTTAAGTGGGTTTTGTGTAATTCTTATATTTGTTTACAAACCTGACACCTGTATTTTAGACAGAATGAGATGTTTATAGTAGGTTTAGAGTTTAGACAGAATGAGAGATTTATGGTGGGTTTAGACTGAATGAGAATTTATAATGGCTTTAGAAAGAATGAGATATTTATAGTGGGTTTAGACAGAATGAGAGATTTATAGTGGGTTTAGAGTTTGGACAAAATGAGAGATTTATAGCGGGTTTAGACAGAACGAGAGATTTATAGTGGGTTTAGACAGAATGAGGGATTTATAGCGGGTTTCGTCAGAATGAGAGATTTATAGCAGGTTTAGACAGAATGAGAGATTTATAGCGGGTTTAGACAGAATGAGAGATTGAAAGTGGGTTTAGACAGAATGGGAGATTGATAGCGGGTTTAGACAGAATGGGAGATTGATAGCGGGTTAAGACAGAATGAGAGGTTTATAGCGGGTTTAGAAAGAATGAGAGGTTTATAGCGGGTTAAGACAGAATGAGAGGTTTATAGCGGGTTAAGACAGAATGAGAGGTTTATTGCTGGTGTAGACAGAATGAGAGATTGATAGCAGGTTTAGACAGAATGAGAGATTGATAGCAGGTTTAGACAGAATGAGAGATTGAAAGTGGGTTTAAACAGAATGAGATTTATAACAGGTTGATTATCTTTTTGTTGTATTTGTGTTTCAGCTCTCCTACCTTTTGTTCCTGGGACTGTTCAGTTATGTGCTACTGATAAAGATGGCAAAGACAGTGTCTGTACAGGAAATCATCCTGATGGTGTGGGTGTTTAGTATATTTGCTGAGGAGATCAGACAGGTATATACAGTGTTTTACCTCCTAACAGTATCCCAACATACAGATCAATTAAATAGTTACCTCCTAACAGTATCCCAACATACAGATCAATTAAATAGTTACCTCCTAACAGTATCCCAACATACAGATCAATTAAATAGTTACCTCCTAACAGTATCCCAACATACAGATCAATTAAATAGTTACCTCCTAACAGTATCCCAACATACAGATCAATTAAATAGTTGCATCTGAAGGTATCTCTCTTGATGATGACTCAATACGTGGTTTTAAAATTGGAACAAATGCTGTTTGACAGAAATACTAAACATTGATGCTGCGTATATATGACTGCTGTAGATAGCTTGGTATGTTAAAAGTATTCACTGTAATCTTCAAAAAATCTTAGAAATTTCATTTATATTTTTCAGTATTAGTCCTCATATACATACATTTAATTATATAATAGTAACCAGATGTTATAGGTATTTTGCTTCAGACCTTTATATATCGCATAGTACATTAGGTTAGATTGTTTGATATCAAAATTTCACTTTTTAGTAAGGGAGCATTAATATATAATTACTAATATATAGCACCTGTAACTGTTACATCAGGCTATATGAACATTTACCAGCAAATTTATGATGATAGTTTCATAATGAACTAAGGAGTTTAATAAGTATTTCCTTTATATTGAAGGCAATTTCAAATAATTCCTTCATTCCACTTTGTCAGCCGACCTTGAGATGTAATATATTAGACAAATAATATGATTCCATGATAATTCGGCAACTGTTTTGCAAGTTTTTAAATAAATTAACAGTGTACGGGTATTTCTAAATGAATACTTTATGTCAATTTATTTAAGCAACTTGAGAGGACTACTTGTAGAATTTTCATCATGTCAATTAAAGAACTTACAGTATGATGTCCTCAATCATGAAGTGATTTATATCAACAGCAGAAATCTTTTCCTCATTAAAATAAATTGTACCATATATATATGTTTGCAAACATATCAGAAGTTGAAGCAAAATATTGCACATGGAATGGTACATTTCAATGCTATAATACCTTCCATTAGTCTGGTGATGTTAATGATAATGGTTTTATAATCACACAGACCCAATATTTGGTGAGTCGGGGCTTTTTAATGTGGCAGCGGTTATAATTTTCTGAGTCATCAGAATTCCACTAAGCCTCTGTAACAGCATACCTCACATTTTGTTAATTTTTGTACAAAAATATAACACCAATAATGCTTTCAAACTTAAGATACATGCTTTACTTTTATTTTACTGAGACCTTTCGGTTGTCTATTTACTGCCACAGCATCAACCTCTTTTCTTTAGCTTCAACCTTACAGCTAGCATTTATTACACCCACAGAAAATGACCTTCACCTTTATACAGAAACACAATACGACTGATGACCTTCATCTTTATACAGAAATACAATATGACTGATGACATTCACCTTTATTAAACCTATCTAAAATATGATTGACGACCTTCCCATTAATTGTATACAAGAAATATGACAGATGACCTTCACCTTTATTAAACCTACATGTATACAATATATGACTGGTGACCTTAACCTCTAATAAACCTATTTGAAATATGATTGACGACCTTCCCTTTAATCATATATAAGAAATATGACAGATGATCTGCGCTTTTATTAAACCTATACAATATATGACTGGTGACCTTCACCTTATTAGTATGACAGATAACGTTCACCTTTATTATACATATGTATGACTGGTGACCTTCACCTTATTAGTATGACTGATAAAGTTCACCTTTATTATACATATGACTGGTGACCTTCACCTTATTACTATGACAGATAAAGTTCACCTTTATTATACATATGTATGACTGGTGACCTTCACCTTATTAGTATGACTGATAAAGTTCACCTTTATTATACATATGACTGGTGACCTTCACCTTATTAGTATGACAGATAACGTTCACCTTTATTATACATATGACTGGTGACCTTCACATTTATTACACCTCTTCAAAATATATCAATGACCTGCATCTTTTATGCCTAGTATAAAAAAATTAAATAAAAATTGGTTGGTTACCTTTATCATTAATATGATACCTACTGTTGGTATAAATATCTCCAGGTAGTAAATGACTGTCAGGCTGAACTTTAATTTGTACACTTGCCTGACATTATAGATCACCTCCCCTTTATCTATACTGGTAAGGCCATCAGGTTTATAGTGTTTTGTTGGTGCTACAAAGTTTATTGCTATACACCTTGTATGATTCGCAAAATATTTAGTAATATGTATGTTGTTTACTTGATCGGTTCAAATTCAGGGATATTTTTCTGATGAATATGTCACTGTCTGTTACAGTCTGTTAAAACTGTAAGTTTTATACGTATGGGTTGAAAATCTTAATCAATTACTTGAAAGCAGTGACATCTCTTTATCTCGAGTTTAAATGTAATGTGAAGAACACGCTCCTGATTGATGTTAATTTTGATGCTGAAGAGACATTACTTACTAAATTGATGTTAGACTCGAGGTGGGGAGGTTTGTCAGTCACAAAGATAACATCACAATACCCTAATTGAGCCAGAACCCAAATTCAGCCACAGAACCCAGTAAGTTGTAATGTTCCACAGAAATAGTAATTGTAAGTGACAAATGCTTTATGACATTATATAGTCTTATCTAAGTCTTATGTTTAGGCCTTTGAAAGATGAAATAAATGCTAGCTATTTATTCATTATTTTCTCCTTGATAATATTTATTCTCTATAATAACTGACTTTATTTCATCATAACAGTCTAATTTTAATAATTCGGTAATTACTGTGGGCTATTAATTAATAAAAAGATTCTGTTTGATTGAAAACATCAATAAATTTTCTTACAAAATAATTTGCATAATTATATAGAGACGTTTTTTGTGGCTTAATTTGGTTCTTGCCCATTAACAGGTTCCTAACTGATACCATTGTAACTGGCTATTGTAACAGTTTGTTATGTTAATAACGGTCTGTACTGAGATCATCCCTCACTAGACAGGTATTTAATGTTTGAAATATTAGTTTAACAGGAAAACCTGATGGTGTGCTTTGATTGGCTCAATTAGGTTTTGTGTTTACAATCACTTGTAATCTATATTGCTCCTCCATATATAGTGTACAGTAGAACTTTGTTTGGAAAGTTGGGAACATTCTTTCATCTGGAACAAATTAAATTCTATTCTTCAAACAGAAATATCAAAAATACATTCAATTTTTTTATTTATATGTAAATAATTAGGCAATGTCCCTGAGAGACACAAGATCAGCAAGGTTCTACTGTACAGAGGTTTGTAGCACTCATAAGAACACCACTACCTTGTTACTTTTCAAACTACAGATCATAAGGATATTGTAATGATGGCCAATTTTCTGTTCCTTTGTTTCAATACAAATTCGGCCAATGAATCTCAATGGTCAAAGAAGGCATCTTGGCCAAGAATGCTTGCTTGGGTTCGCTTTTCAGGTCCAAATGATAAGGTTGTTCTTACTACAAATAGAAAAAATACTGCTTGCTAACTTGAGTTTCCTGTCAAAGTCAACTTGACGTTTATATTTCTTTAAAAGAAGTGCTTGTGATTTACCTTTGGGTTCCAATAAGGTTAAAAGTTAAGGTTTGCTATCAATAGAAAACAGTCTCTACACTAAAACTTGGGTTCGAATGAACTCATCATACTAATAAATTCATGCTTTGGTGAATTACTTTTAAAAGGCCAAGGTCACTTTTCCAGTAAAATATATTAGTTATTTACAATCACTTCAGTTCCTGGAGGCACGATGAATCAAGATTAGTATTAACTACACAATATTTGATAACGGTTTCATGGATATAGATTGATTGAAAATGAACATGTGCTTAAAAGTATTGGGCCAAATTTGAGAATACTTACTGTACCTATTTGTCTAAAGACTAGGTCTTCACAATAAACATATATCACACTGTCCTTAATTTCATTAATCTAATGGTTAGGTCTTCAGAAAGACATTTTGTGTGTACTTAATATACTATAGTGTCCTAGGTTTTTAAAAACAAACCAATAATATGGTATCTGCTTCCTTTAGACTAAAGGCTAGGTCTTGGGAATAGTAAGCTTATAACTTTATGCTTATTTTCCTTAGAATAACAACTTGGTACTATTAAAAGAAATAAGCCCATCACAATTTCGATTTAGTCCAAGGATTAAGCCTACTAATTGAAAATGATTACATTTCGAAATAACTATTTCTGAACTGATTGTTGAAGAACATCACTTGATAATGAGACCAGCTGTTTGTACTATATTGAATGCTGATTTTATTATCTGATTAAATGCCATCCATACTTAATGATCTAATTTTACATCAGTGACAATGTTCCTACATACTAATTAACTTCGTATCTTTGTAATCTGGACATTTATAATCTATAAATAATTCGTTCTTAGATTCAATATCATAAATTTGACCAGGAATAACATGAAGAATTGAATAAATATGCAAACTTTGTAAACAAATGGCGCTACCATATTTTTGAAACCAGCTGTGAAATAAAAAAGCAACTGTTTTTCACTGTAAATATTGCTGTGGCTGTAATAGACTTAAACACTGATCGTTCGTAATAGCTGCTCACTAATCAATTGATACCTTTGTTAAGAGCTCACTAATCAATTGATATGTTTGTTTAGAGCTCACTAATCCATTGATAAGTTTGTTGTTGAACTCATTAATAACTTGGTTTGCAGTAGAGCTCACTAATCCATTCATAAATTTGTTCAGAGCTCTATAATAATTTTATGAATTTGTCTTAGCTCACTGATGAATTGATACATTTGTGTAGATGTCACTAATTAATTAATACATTATTGATTAATACCTTTGTTTAGAACTTACTGACTTCATGTTTATCTAGAATTCACCAATTAATTGATAGATTTGTACAAGCTCAATAGCTAATAGTGTATTTTTGTATAGCCATTAATTACATTTTGTAGAGCTCGCTATCGTAATGCTATAGACTATAGTCTGTGTGGCTACCTTACATGTTTTAATTCAAATACAACTGATGCCATATTACACAGCACAGGAATACAAATGAAATATCAGTCTCTGAAATGTCCCAATTGACATAGTTTGACACAATAGTTGAGGGATATTGAGGGATAGCTATACATTTATATTTGAATATAAAATGAACACAAGATGTAATATAAAATCCTACTCAAGTTTCTATAAACAGATAGTTTTTAGCAAATAGTTGTTAACTGATGCATTTAAAAAAATGAGATTAAAACATGCAATGATTTAAAGCGATGATAAAGTTATGAATATTATTTTTGTTATGAAATTGGTATAACTAGTATTTTTCTTTAATTTTATTTCAAATCGTTTTGATAAACAAAAACATGGAGAATATGTAATTTAGTTGATTTGTAAATTATCTTGTTTCACAATTATTGTTGAACCCAAGTTAGTTGCTAGCTCTATATTTAAATATTACAAATTGTACACTGCTCTGAATATATAAAAGTATCTATCACACCATATCTTGCTTCAGTAATATACATATATAGAATCATAGAATTATAGAAATTGTATCTTATCAGTTGGGAGAATGATAAATTTAATCCACCAGCTAATTACTTCAGTAATATACATGTATAGAATTATAGTAATCGTATCATATCAGTTGGGAGAATGATAAATTTAATCCACCAGCTGACAGGACTTTGATAATTTGTCATGGTTTTGAAATAATACATGTTATAACTTACATTTTTTTGTCTTGAATACTGTAACAGTTATACATACTTACCTTTTTGTCAATATCATAATATAATAATATATTTCATACTTGTGACAAAATAAATTAATATCCTCATCTAATCACCCATTAGCCAGATCAGATTTAATTGACAAAATTAAATTAGTTTATTTTACAAAGAATTTCCCTGAAACGTACAGATGTAATCAATGTATATAGTCATTGTATTAAATAAGGTACGTACAGTATAATTACTGACTTGTGGTCATATATAGGAACAAAAAAAGTAATAGATAATGGCATACATATGCTGATTTAAGCAAACGGTACCATCCATTAATGTAGAATTAATAAAGATTAAATTCTAATATGCTTGCTTGTTTATTTGTCTACAGTGATATTAAAGTGTTTCTGAATAGTTTAATGATTGAAAAACATATACTGTACAATGACCTAAATATGAGCGGTGTTAATAAACCTACATATTATAAACTTTTTATTTTCCTAAGGTTATGTCGTCTGCCTCAAAGACATTTCAGACGAAGTTACAGAGTTATATCACAGACAAATGGAATGTGGTGGATGTGTTTACGATACTTTTGTTTGTCTGTGGGATGATACTCCGCTTCCTGCCGTATGACAGCACGCTAGAAGTCGCCCGAGTGGTTCTCGCTCTGAACCTCATCACATTCTTCTTCCGCATCCTCCATATCTTCTCTGTGCATAAAGAGCTTGGACCTAAGCTTGTCATGATAGCTAGAATGGTATGTATTAAGAGTTTCAGTGATTCTAATACTGATTGTTTGGAAACATTTCACACATGGTACTGATTGGTTGGTAATCAATCTTTAATTATGTCAGATGATTTGGTAATTTTATTACATTACGATACGCTCAAATTTCTGATCGACCTCATCTTTGTTGAATTTGATGACCAGATTTTCCGACAGGCAATCGGCCTATCCATGGGGACAAACTGACTGTGCCCTTCTGTTGGCTGACTTACTTTTCTTTCAATACGAAGCTGATAGTGAAGATCTTATAAGAACAGGTAGCAAAGACCTTGCAAAGTCTTTAAAATTTCGCTAATATAAGGACATTGTACATGTTGTAGGACTTTTGCTTTCCTCTGTGAGTCTGTGTCCGTCTTGCATACATATATACGTAACACCTATGGTTGTCAGCTCTCTAGCAGCTTCAGTCATTGAGATAGATTAAACAATGATTTACACAATTAGAAATACCCCGGTAACCTAATTATCTCGGACAAGTTCGAGTTTCGAGGATTTTGGGTTAAGGTCAATGTCGCCGTTACTGTTTTTTTAAAACCCTTGACAGCGGTCTAGTGGCTTTGTTCCTGGAGGAATTTTCACACATTTCATATGTTATTGAAACAGCAGCTGATTTGCTGATTTAGTTGTTTGAGTCCTTTAGCAATACCGGTATGCTTGTTGTGCGGATGATAATATTTTGTACAGGATACTGATAATTTTGTTTATTATAATGATGGCAATTTGGTATCTTGTATGGATGGTAATATTTTGTACATTATAAAGTGATAACATTTTGTTGTTTCACGGTAGTAACATTGTGTTCATTATTAGGATGGTAACATTTAATTTGTTCATTATACAGATACATATGTAGTTACATTTTGTATGTTATACAGATAACATCTTGTACATTATACAGATGGTAACATTTTGGTCGTGATACGGATGAAACCTTTTTGTATATTGTACTGATTGTACAGATTGTACGGGTGTTTTGTTGTAGTTCTTTGACCTTCTGTACTTTGTCATCATTCTGATGGTATTTGTCGTGGCATATGCCATTGCTGCCTATTCCATCCTCTACCCAAACTCCGAACTCTCCTTTGACCTTGCCATCGCAGTATTGAGGACAGCGTACTGGAACCTGTATGGGGAACTCTTCTTGGATGAATTAGAACGTAAGCTTTCTCTTCTGACGAAATATAATTTAAGAATTCAGATATTAAAAATAAACTGAGATATATATTTTTTTGTAATTTGAAGTTAATATATAAAATAAAGAAAACAATATTTCACATAAGCATTGTTGATTTATACAGGGAAGGAGCCGGAATGTACCTTTAACTCTCTGCTGTACAGCAATGACACACTGCCACGCTGTCCTACACAGGTCGGCAGCTTTGTTGTACCCTGGCTGATGGGTCTCTATGTACTCTTCTCCAACATCCTACTGCTCAACCTCCTCATCGCCATGTTCAGGTAAGCATAGTTATCTATTAAGACCAGATTAAAAACAAAAGCTGTGCTCCAGGAATCAAAAGAAGCACTGTTGAAGTCAGAATGTCGTTCTATAGAACCTTAAGTTAGTAAAAACAATTAATTTTTCAATAAATCTCTACCACCCGACTCTTTTATATATATAATTTTTTTTAAACATATTTTTTTATTTGTACAAAGTGATTATCTACAGTGATATTATACAGAGAATGTGACAATGACAAACACTCTATGTTATGGTTCAAGGTTTGACATCACTGTATTCCTTGTCTTACAAACTATAGGCGGAATTGTCACACGTGTCTACAACCTAAGTGACATTCACTGTATACAATGTGTGTAATTAGATACCAGTATATATATATATAATTATATCCAACTGCCATTGTTTGGTCAACACTATACACGTGGTATTGGTATGTACTAAATATTTTAAAATAACATGTATCACACAAGCACCTCGTGTCATTACCATTTATATAAACTACCAGTAGTAACACCTAGAAAGACCAGGCATGGTGTCATAACAAATATCTGTATTCAGGGTTTGGTTGTGTGATAAACAAACTCTTGTTTTTGCAATTTCATGAAATATCGCTAATTTATCATTTTAAAAAGTCACCATTACTCTCTGAAATGAAAAACAAAATTTGACCGATTTCATGAATCTGCTATTGGATGAGAATATATTTTAACATTTAGTAAACAACATGCAGTTTGTAGGATGCATTATGCTTGTAGAACTTTAATTGTCATCTATATATTAACATTCACGAATCATATTTGATGTGGATAAATTGCTCTTGGATATGTGCACTTAACATTACAAAGCAAATAACATATATCACTTTAAAGTTTGGAATAAAAAAATAATCATGGATTGCAGGAAACTAGTCAATGAGAATAGATAAAAAAAGTCAATCGAAATTCAGCGGACATCTATTCAGCAACTACTCCACATCAAACTGAGAATTGTAAATATAGTGATGCTTATTAGCATTAACTACGTGCAATTTACTGCTAGATAGAGTGTATTAACATTGATCTATACAGCTACCTATAACATAGCACTTGTGGTAACTACAACAGGTACTGACTTATACAGCTATCTATAACATAGCACTTGTGGTAAATACAACAGGTACTGACTTATACAGCTACCTATAACATAGCACTTGTGGTAACTACAACTGACTCTGTCCTATTGTACCCAGCTTACCTAGCTTTATCTCAACCATTTTGAGTTTGATTAGGTTTATTTGATGGGGTTATAATTGAATCCAGTTATACATATACCTGTATGTGTATAACGCTTATTTAACAGATTGCTGTTTACCTACAGTCGTGATATATTAATTACCTGATGAAGCTTTAACTGGACCTTTTGCAGTTTTATATTTCAAATTTCAAAAATTGTTTGCTTCAAATGACAGTAAGTAAAGGGCTAATTATTCCCATCATATTTACCTGTAGATTATTATCATTTAAAACATTCTATTAAGAATTTAGAAGAAAGTTAAATGCAATAGTTAATTGTACATAAAATTATGAATTGTTTTGATAATTTAGCATCCAACTTGACAGAGAGCTGGCGCCCTGTTCACTTCCTGCCTAACCTGCTAACAGACTTTTACAGTTACACATTTGACCTGCCAGAGAGCTAGCGCCCCGTGCACCTCCTATCTAACCTGCTAACTAACGTTTACCTTTACAGTTACACGTTTGAGTTAACCCAGTTGGAGACTGATAGTATTTGGAAATCACTGAGGTTCCAAACCATTAGTGAATACTGTGAGCGTCCATCCCTTCCTGCCCCTCTCATCCTCATCAGCCACCTCTTCCTTCTCCTCAAATTTTGTTGCCTGCGATGTTGTCGCCCTCAAGACAGAGAGCGAGGTTTCAGTAAGTCCCAAGCCGCAGATTTTCTCCTTTGATGTTACTTTTGTTTTAGGAATTATCTCCCTTTTTTCCCCACAGCCCTCCTTATGTTTGCCAGACATTTGATTTACTGTAGACATGTTTATTTTAGATTATAGCTGTATATTATTTTGTTTTTGAATGATCATTATTGTTCCCCCGTGAAACCCCAGTGGCTTAGAATTATCTTCAATTTCTCAACAGAATCTAGATATTTTTTTATATAACATCTCTTGCATGGAAGTATATTTGGAGAAGTGTTACTTGCATGAATACATGTATTATATTAACGTTATCAAAGTAACAGTTAATACAATATGCTAACATTATCTAACAGTAAATTCCTTTGACTGTAAACGAATCTTCATAATATAACATTTGAAAATTGGTGACTGACATGATGTTAACCATATTGCATTGTTTTGAGAAATGATCGATTTGTTTTCTTTAAATCAGCAGATGAAAGTCGCATAAGGGGGGTAATGAAGAGTAAGAACAATATCAAATTATTTTATTTATTTCCTTAATTTTAATCTTCTTTGTTCATTTTTGTCAGCATGAATCATATCATTTTTTATAAGATACACATTGCTTTCCGTATCGGATCTATTTTGTTTTTGTATTTTTACAATTCATTGAACAGTTTTATAAGTTATTGAATTTTAATTTCAGTTCGATTTTTCTCAAAATAAGATTACATAGCACTGAATATTAAAGAATTAAACATGCACTGTGGCACATTATTTTGACAGGCTTTTAGATTATGTGATTTAAATTTGCTTTGAAATCATACGAAAAGGAGAAACAGTTGGATATTGGTTGTCGGCAATATCGTAAATCTTGCTGTGTGGTAATGCTTTCCTGCATATAGCTATTCATAATGCTGTTTTCAAACATTTATTGTTAAATGCATGTTTGTGCTTATAGATCTTTGCCATTATATGGATGATTGTTTTTCTTCTACTTCTCAAATATGCTAAAAATATTTAAACAACTTCTCAAGAATCAAGAGGACCAGGGAGGTGATATTAGGCCTAAAGCATGCTGGGGTGAGGGTTACTAAGTTTGTTTAAATGAATGACATTAACCTACAGTACATACAAGGTCATAGAGGTCAGGTAGGCTAAAATATTTAAACGAGATCTTCTCAATAACGTTGAGACCCTGGGAGTCGATATTTGGCCTGTAGCATGATTGTTATTGCAAAGAGCAATACATTCGCATAACGAAGTTATCACTACCAAAACAGCATTTCATTAATATGATTTATTTATTTATTTATTTATTTATATTTATTTTTTACAAATTGACAGCAAAAACATGCAATATTAGCAGCAGCAAAATGGCTTGCAGTTTATCTGTTTTAGTCTGTCAGTTTGTAACCAGCAGTTTAGCTGTTTTAGTCTGTGCGTTGTAACCTGGTATCTTGTTCTCATTCCTCCTGTTGTAATACGTTGTTTGGCACCGCATTGCAGTTGAAATACAAAGATTTTTGTAGAATTGGTCCTAATACTTTAATTATGTATTTTTTTTGTATTACATATGCTAGTTTGCATTTAAAAGCAGCGATTGTATTAAGACAGCCAGCTGTGTCACTGTACACATGGGCCTTATTACAAAAATCTCTGTATTGTACCTACACTCGATGTTGTATCAGAACTAAGCAGTGTCATTTAATCAGGATTTTCTTCTTTACTAATATTTTATCTTTTTACGTTTACATGTTTGTCTTTCTTTTTACTGTGAGAAAGCCCCGTATACACAAACATAATGAATGTATGTTATGAAAACTCTATATTTTTACTGGAGATCAAATAAAAACAACGCTTACTCCAGAAGCTAGATACATCAAATTACATTACTGTTGACATAATGAGCTGAAAACTCTATATTTTTGCTGGAAATCAAATAAAAACAACCCTTACTCTAGAAGCTAGACACATCAAATTAAACTACTGTTGACATAATGAGCTAATAACAAGATTTAAAAACATATTTGCTCGATATATTGTGTTATCGATCTAATGTAGTAAGTTAGCACTAGGTCGATATATTGTGTTATCGATCTAATGAAATCAGTTAGCACTAGCTCGATATATTATGTTATCGATCTAATGTAGTCAGTTAGCACTAGGTCGATATATTGTGTTATCAATCTAATGTAGTCAGTTAGCACTAGCTCGATATATTGTGTTATCGATCTAATGTAGTCAGTTAGCACTAGCTCGATATATTGTGTTATCGATCTAATGTAGTCAGTTAGCACTAGCTCGATATATTGTGTTATCGATCTAATGTAGTCAGTTAGCACTAGCTCGATATATTGTGTTATCGATCTGATGTAGTCAGTTAGCACTAGCTCAATATATTATGTTATCGATATAATGTAGTCAGTTAGCACTAGCTCGATATACATGTATTGTGTTATCGATCTAATGTAGTCAGTTAGCACTAGCTCGATATATTGTGTTATCGATCTAATGAAATCAGTTAGCACTAGCGCGATATATTGTGTTATCAATCTAATGTAGTCAGTTAGCACTAGCTCGATATATTGTGTTATCGATCTAATGTAGTCAGTAAGCACTAGCTCGATATATTGTGTTATCGATCTAATGTAGTCAGTTAGCACTAGCGCGATATATTGTGTTATCGATCTAATGTAGTTAGTTATCACTAGCTCGATATATTGTGTTATCGATCTAATAAGTTGGCATTATCAGCTAGTCCCCGTAAATGAAAATATTGTTTGCAAATTTAAGCTAACTAAAAGAAATACAAATAATATTAGCAAAATAGGCTTGTTACAAAACATACAAATAATGTTAGCAATATCAGCCAGCTAACGGAAATATAAGCTAGTTACTGGAAATACAAATAATATTAGCAATATAAGCTTGTTTCCGGAAATACAAATAATGTTAGCGATACAAGCTTGTTACCGGAAATACAAATAATGTTAGCGATACAAGCTTGTTACCGGAAATACAAATAATGTTAGCGATACAAGCTTGTTACCGGAAATACTAGTAATGTTAGGAATATAATCCTGTTGCTAGAAATACAAATAATATTAGCAATACAACTAAGTAGTGGAAATACAAAATAATTTTAGCAATACAACTACAGTAGTTACCGGAAAGATAAATAATGCTATTGATATAAGCTAGTTACAGGAAATACAAATAGTGTTAGTACTATATCCTAGTTACAGATAATATAAATTTTATTAGCACTAGAAGAAAGTAAAAGTAAATACAAATAATGTTAGCAATATAAGCTAGTTACTGGAAATATAAATAATATTAGCAATATAAGCTTGTTTCCGGAAATACAAATAATGTTAGCGATACAAGCTTGTTACCGGAAATACAAATAATGTTAAAACAATATAATCCAGTTACTGGAAATACAAATAATGTTAGCAATACAACTAGTTAGTGGAAATACAAATAATGTTAGCAATACAACTAGTTAGCGGAAATACAAATAATGCTAGTAATATAAGATAGTTACAGGAAATACAAATAGTGTTAGTGCTATAAGCTAGTTACAGGTAATATCAATTTTATTAGCACTAGAAAAAAGCTACAGTAAATTCAAATGACGCTAGCAATATAATCTAGTTTCCGCATATAAAGTTAAATTTGTTTTAAACATTTCCTCGTTTCACCTTGAGAAATATTGAATTAATTAATGTCTTTTTTTGTGATTTTCATTTTTTCAGTATATTTGTTTTTTGGTTTCTACAGTTTCACGTTCCAGAAGATCCAAGACAACACTGACCTACACTGGTGCTTCCAGCGGTACTTCCTGATATACGAGTATTACTCTCGGCCAGTCCTCTTTCCACCTTTCGTTCTAATTAGTCATCTTTATTTGATAGTTAAATGGATTTTTACAAAGTGCTGTAAAATATGTGTGCAGAAAGAGGATTCTGATCTAAGTAAGTTTCTCAATGGGTTAATCCTCTGAGTAAAATATTACATGATACTAGTAATGAGTTTGAATGATATAACATAAAATATTTCATTTGTATTTGTTATATGTCCGAAATAATTTAAAGCGAGTTGTGGTGAATGTTCGATGTAACTATCTCAGGAAAGATTTGATACAATTTCTGGCAGGGCTTTGTTGGTATGTAGCTCTACAAAAGCTTATGCAAATTATCTCCGTTACAAATGATAAGGCCACATCCACTCAAAGCTTACAAGAGATGAAGTAGATACATATATTGGCTTTTGTAATTACTGTTCCTTTTTGCTGTCCAGATTATAGAGGTATTAGGTATATGCATGTGCATGTATTGCTTCGTTAATTGATATCGTAAAAAGGCATTTTTATTCCATTCTTCATGTCTTTTGTCTAGATATATATATTCTTTTTTTTTCATGATCGACTTTCGCTTTTGATTTTTATATGATTTGTATCCCTTTACAGAGGATTGAATACGCATTCCTGGATTTGTTTTTAAAATTATCTATCTATATTTCATTGTAATACAGCAAAAGTTTTTTCCACTCTTTCAGTGTTTGATTATGAATGTTGGAAAAAATGATAAACTTCCATTTTCCTAAATAACGATTGTATAAAATATTAATTCACTCCTGCTTTATAGGATCAGTCTATAATCAAAAAGCTCAAAAGAATGTATTGTTACATTTTCATGGGAATCCATTTTTATCTAAGTGTTGATTTAGAGTGATTTGATTTCTTAAAGTCAAAAAGATTCCCAATGAAAGAGAGATAATTCAGTGGGAGAATGTGATAGCAGATGCCTACTTGACACGGAAGGAACTGGCTGAGGCGGAAAACATTGATAACAGAATTAATATCATGCATCATAGGTGAGAATAAATAGTATCTAACTAAATTCTTCTCAGATTTCCTTGATAAAACAAATTATCACTAACCTGCAAAACTGCATTCTTTTCTTGAAGTCTTCTGTTACTCCAAACTTTATTAAAGTCTAAAGTATGGATTGGTCCTACAAATCAAGATCATTTTATCACGGTATGAATCGGATAGGTTTTGAAAGCTAGACTATATCTTTATGACCCTTAATTACCCTAATCGGAAAGAAAAATTCACAAAGTACAACTTCTCTGATTACATAGTGTAAAGAAAAATGCTTCCCTAATAAAATAATATGAAAATGAATTCAAGTCTAATCAGCTACGTAACAATGATAATTACTGTGAATAATTACTACTTACTTTATTGAAGGATGGAGGTGTTGATGTCTAAAGTGGAAGACATTCAGGATGAGCAGCAGAATATGACGGCAATCCAACACACATCAAACGCTGCAGTGGCACCTGCAGTTGCTCCTCGTCCACAACCTAGCCAACAGACGATCACGGCAAAAATGCCCCCTCAGTTAGAGAGGCGAATTGTTTCTCTGGAAGATCAGGTACAAACTAGTCCTACTGTATTGGGATAGAGAAAAGTAATTGGGCCTACTGTAGCAGGGTAGGCAATGCTACAAGTGTAATTTACTGGGCTGCTAATGTACACAGTTAAGAGGACAACTATGATGAAGAAGAGTGTTTATTGATTTAGAAATTCCATTGCTGATACACGTTGGAGAAAGTATTAAATTTGAAAATGCTCACGGATATACCAGTCGGCAGAGCGTTCTTTTAGCCACGATGGGAAGATAACATGTCGCTAACAGAGTTCATTTTAGATATGTTTTAGCATCAATATAATTCTGGAAAAAAAGTAATGTTCTCAAGCTATTCGTTTGGGACATAGATAATAAGTTGATGACATTGCCCAAGTGTTTTTAGTTTTAGTTTTAGGTTACTCTTAAGTTTAAGATGGCACCTATGGCTGTCATCTTGGAAAAAATGAAGAGAATGTTAATGACCTAAAGTTATTTTGATAAACAATTTACATTTTTTCAATATGCCATATTAAGGTATAAAAATATAACTAGTCGATCCTTTTTTCCTCCAGATGTCCGTTACTTGTAAAGCACTGTCCTGGATTGTCCAGTCTCTACAGGAAAATGATATGTCGGCTAATAGGGCTCCCCCAAATCTACCAGAGCTTCAGACTCACGGGGAAATAGGTAATGACTTAATTGCTATTGTCTATGAATTAATATTATGTATGGAATACAAGACAGTGTCTCCAAACATGAATAAAGGAATTTGTATTTCTCCATCCACCCGGGCAGTACCTACTTCAAACACAGTTTGATTTTGCTGCGATAATGTTTTTTATACAGAGTAACTTTGATGTGCATGATTTAAGATATTTTCTAAGAAGAGTAAAAACATCAAAGAATACCGACATACATTTTTCATTGTAATAACAAAACATACATTGTATTTCTCTTGTTTCTTCAGGTAAAACTATATTAGGTAATTCTTTACAAGTCTATCATTGTCCGTAAAACAAAGCTATTTTGTCCTTTAAACTGCAGAAAAAAAGAAGCGGAAGAGGAATGAAGATCTGGCTCTCACAAATATTGAGAAGAAGAGAGAGCTTCACTATCGGTCCCGGTCAAGTCCCTACAGCGGCAGTAACGTAACTCGCTTCTTTGTTCCTGATGAACTGGTATTCTGGGAGGTAAGTCCCTTAATTGGCAGTACCGTAGCCCTTCTTTGTTCCTGATGAAATGGTATTCTGGGAGGTAAGTCCCTTAATTGGCAGTACCGTAGCCCTTCTTCTTTGTACCGGATGACATGATGTTCTGGGAGGTTTGTCCCTATTTTCACAGTTCCGTTACTCGCTTCTGTGTTACTGGGAGGTATGATGTTATTGTTGGACAAAATATACATCAAATACTAAATGATGATATTTGCACATGCGTCAGGAGTTATTTTGCAATGAATCTGTGGAAGAAAGTATGCAATTGTTAGTCTTGACTATTTTACAGCAAATGGGGGGTGGTTTTTAGCATAAATCTGTATCGCAAATTTTCAGAAACATATGAAAAAACACGCTGTTTTCTTCATAATTGTTATCAAACCTTGGCTGATCCCCATTCCCAGTAGTTACGTGCCATAGTAATTATGAATGGCAGACAAAAGCCACTGAAATGGATGGAAAGGTTTAGTTATGAAAAGATCAATGATTTGATAAACTGACTCAGGTCGCGAATTCCACAGGAATGGGTGATTTTACAAACGTAATGTATAGACTTCTTGTAGAGGTATACTTATGTAGCTTTTTTTGATGAATGGCCTGACAATATCATAGAAACACCTACCACAATACAAGAGATCAACTGTCCAGATTCGGACTTCTTTACATTTCATTACACAACTAGTTTCTATTTTGATTTGCAGCGGCAGTGTATATGTATGCTAAGGTAAGGAATGAATTGAAAACTGACAAATATTTTGGCTGCTCATAATTAATTTGAAATGATTATCATGTTGTGTGACTATGTGATATTTTCAGACACCTTTCCCAGAGTACAGTCCTGTGAAATATCTGTCGCCTGAGGTCAAGGCCAATCCTTACTGGGCAGACAAGGAAGACCTCATAGAATTGTAAGTTCTTGCGATTCTAGTTGTATATACATTATGATATTCGATGAATGGTTGATATGATAAATCACTGCCAAAAAAATGAAGATTATGATGAATAAAGGCAAAAAAGTAAATATAATTGATTTGGTATGGAGTATTGCTGAAACCGATTTTTGTCGTTAAAGCAAAATAGGAACACGTAGAATTACATTAAGATGTGTTCGTTATACCATTTGAACATTTTGAAATTTGTCGCTAAATAGGTTTGTTATTCAGATTGTTCATTGTTCCAGGCCTCCCAACAAGAGAGACGGGAAGATCAAATTTAACACATTCGACTATGTCTGCAAGGTTGACCGTACCAGCCATCTTGGTGATTATAAAATTGTGGATGGCCTTCCTCAAAACCCATTTGGTCGGACTGGTATCATTGGCCGAGGGTTGCTTGGCAGATGGGGCCCTAACCATGCTGGTGATCCCATTGTGACAAGGTAAAGTTCAAATATTGTTCTTTGAACATGTGTTATGTATACATTCAGTATTCAATAATCGAAATCCTGTTTTTATTTTTCAAACAGCTTTCTTTGTTTTATTGATCATTATTATTATCTTTTTTTTCAAACTTCAATTTGATTTCTTTTCCTTATTCATATTAAGCATGCATACTAATGTTGTAATGTATGACAGTAATAATTAAATTGTATGTGCTTTATGTTTCCGTTTGTTTTTTGGAAAAAAAAGTTTTGTCATTCTTACACCACAATATACACATACTAGAGATAAGACTTAACTAATCTTGGTTGTGGTGACTTGCACTCCATAAATTTGAAATCTACTCTTAAATCACTGATGAGTGTGATTATCATGCGCCATTGATAGCACCACCAAGTATGCCTGTAAGTAAAGAAGTTAAACAAGTCTGCTATATAAATGTCATTTTTTATTTATTAATTACTTTTTTGAAATAAATTATCTATTGGATGGTTCATTTAAAGCTTACATCCTTTCTGTTGATCGTAGGTTATTCGTTAATCCAATAATTTAAACTATTTGAAATATGTCTTTTCAGGTGGAAACGTGACAACAAAGGACAGATTATCAAAAGTGGAGGAAAGCCGTTGTTGGAGTTTGTCAGTATACAAAGAACTGATAACCAATTGTGGTCGTTACCTGGGGTCAGTATAATGTTTCCTGTATTCCCATTGGTCACAAGTCGTCAGTATAATGTGTCCTGTATTCCCACTTCTCATTGGTCACCAGGGGTCAGTATAATGTGTCCTGTATTCCCACTTCCCATTGGTCACCAGGGGTCAGTATAATGTTTCCTGTATTCCCACTTCCCATTGGTCACCAGGGGTCAGCATAATGTTTCCTGTTTTCCCACTTCTCATTGGTCACCAGGGGTCAGTATAATGTTTCCTGTATTCCCACTTCCCATTGGTCACCAGAGGTCAGTGTAATGTTTCCTGTATTCCTAGTTTCCCTAAGTTCAGCTAAGTAGTATTTCAGGAGAGATATTTGTTCTATTGACCATCCCTGTTGTTTACTGTATGGGTAACTCTTAGTACTGTTACATTGTTTCAGGGAATGTGTGAACCTGGTCAGCAAATACATGAATGTCTGAAAGCTGAATTCTCTGAGGAAGCTCTTGGCTCGCTCATTACAAATGAGGATCACAAAAAGGAGCTGAATGCAAAGTTGGATATGATGTTTAAAATTGGCAAGGAGGTAGGTACCATGTGTTGGCAAGAAGGTAGGTATCGTGTTAAAAGAAGTTGGATTTGGAGTATGTGCAGTCCATTGTGATAGTTCTGTTAATTCTGATATTTAACTAGAGTATCCTGAATATTTTAGTTACTTTTGTTAGGACTAAAACTTGAGTATGTTAGAAACAGTCTGTGTCTCGTTTGCTTCCACTGTTTGCCCGAAATATTTCTTACTGTTAAAATCCTATCTACTTATAGAATTGATTATGTATATAACATTTACAAATAATATCTATCACTATGATTTCGCTTAATTCCAAAAGATACAAAAGGTGTTATTTCAACTTTCCAGGATGCAATTCTGTATCAGTACGACATTTATAGTCTAAAACAATATGGATATAGACTTTTAAGATTATGAATGTAAAGCTACATTTATTAACCAAATAACAGCTTCACTTGTTACGCTGCCCGTGCTGAGGAATTTTAAATATCTACATTATTTGTTCAGGTATGGCGTGGGTATGCTGATGACCCTAGGAATACAGACAATGCCTGGTTAGAGACCTTGGTCTTCCATTACCATGACGATGATGGATCCATTCTCAATAACTTCACACTCAGGGTATGCCACCATATGCTCATTCCCACATTCTCTGTTTAATACAGTCTATTTCACCGCCATTGGATCATTGTACCACGCTGGCCGTCCTTAAAATTCCTTGTCATCACTATTTTCCACTGCGTTATTTATTCCTTTGGTCTCTTATTGTACATACGAAAAGGCCAAAATATGGCCATATTGGATTTGTAAATTTAAAGATTGATTATTAGATTGAAGATCAAACGGTTCATTCTTTTTAGAAAAGGTTTGATTAATTGTCGACACATTCAATTTAAGGCCCGTACCTCTTTCGCTCACCCTTCACGATGCTAGTCAGAGTACAATAATGTATGACTAAATCATTATACGGTTAAACGGCAACATCATATCTCGACTTCTAACCAGAGCTTCTTTATTCTCTTCAGAAGTCCATGTATATCTATATCACTCTTGAACACTGAGTACTGTAACTTAGATGCCCAAAAGATTTTTTAATCTGACTCTATTTTACAGTTTTAGCAACAGATATTCGGCAATGTCACTACCCGTAAATTTTAACATTACAATAGCATTAATATCTTACCTGTCCTAATTAAGACATTTATCGACATATGGGAATAACGTGCAGGGCAAGCAGTCTTATTGTGAGCATCGACTGATTTTTTGGCTCACCGGTTACGAGTAACCGAGAGCTAATGCTGTCACTCCGGCGTCGGCGTCCCACCCCAAAACTTTAAAGTTTTTGGAAAGCTTGTAAGTCCAAAAGTATACACCTCAGGCCCTTCTAAGTTTGTTTATACATTCATTAGAGATGTAGGGATGATGTTATGGCAATATCATGCAGAAAAAAATTGTGATTTTTTCGCATTTTACCATTTTGTGGACTTCACTTTTTTGGCACCAAAACGCACTTTAAAGTTTTTGGGGTCAGTTTTTGGAAAGTTTGTAAGTCCAAAAGTATACACCTCATGCCCTTCTAAATTGGTTTATGCATTCATTAGAGGTCTAAGGGTAATGTTATGGCAAAATCATGCAGAAAAAAAATGTGATTTTTTCGCATTTTACCATTTTTTTTGCACCAAAACTCACCTAAAGTTTTGGGGGTAAGTCCAAAAGTATACACCTATCACCCTTCTAATTTGGTTTATACATTCATTAGAGATCCAAGGGATGTTGCTGTGGCAAATCATGCGGAAAAAAATTGGCATTTTACTATTTTTATTGGACTTACTTTTCTTGACACAAAAACTCACTTTAAAGATTTTGGGGTTTAGTTTTGAAAAGCTTGTAAGTGCACACCCTTCTTATTTGGTTGATACATCCATAAGAGGTCTAGGAGCGATATCATGTGACATACAATTTCAAAATGACATGCTTATACATACATACAAAATGAATGCATAGTGTGATTGCTGCCGCCGGTGAGCTTTCGCAATCATTGATTGCACTTGTTAACTTAACAACTATTTGACTTTTTGTTGACAAAATTGTTTCTATGGTAATGCTTGACTATTGGAATCCATAAGCGAATACATTTCACTCCATTAAACAAGCAACCGTTGGATTGTATTCTCCTCTAGCTATAGAAACTGAAATGGTAAACGTTAATGTTTGTGTTACAGGCTGGCGAGACTGTAGAAAAGGCTACCTGGTCTACGGCCTCATCCGCACTACAACTTCATGGCGCCCACCTGTTCTATCTAAAGAAAGTTGTAGAGAAACTACAGGCTGCATTCTAGTGACTGAGCATACATCTATGTATACAGGAAACAGGCTCACTTACCTGAACGAAAGTCACAGAACACCATTACCAAATTAACTAGACTTTAATGTGACTGTTGTTTTATTACAGTAGCTTTGATCAGCTGATGCATTCAAAGTTTACCGACTGTTAGGTACTGGATATTACAGCTTGATGTATTCACTGATAAACTGGTGATTGTGTCTCAAAAACTGAAATTCGATTGACCATTGAAAGATAAAATTCTTCCACATATATCCGGTGCAGATGTAAACAAAATACATTTTATATCAAAACACCCGAGACTGTTTATTTGGTTTTTGAAGGGAGAGTGTGGACGCATGTGATATGTGCTACAAACCTATATATTTATTGTAATTGTTTTTTAATTATTTATTTATTTTTAACTAAATTGTAATTTTCTTTTTTTATTTCGGTATTTTATATCGATAGATTAAAAATGTATTTTTATGTATCATAAATAATGACAAAATCTGCTATTTTTGACTTCGATTATCCAGCAGATTGCACAGATAACTAAAATCTTGGAATGAAAGTCAATTTACTTTCCTGTACGTCCACCTTTTGGTTACCTCTGTCTGTATGATAGGATCCTTTACGAACAGAATTATTTTGATATTCTGTAAAATCTGCTTAAATCAAAAGAGTAAGTAATATAACAAAATATTCCCTATGAAGTCATTGTTTCGTGATATTAAAGGTATATCACATGTTAAAATGGAATGCCTATGTGTTATGCTATTTTTTGTTTAAAATGTTGTGAAAGAGGCCAGGGAAATTACCCATAAGCTGCATGGATCAGAAAAGCTTGAAATTCATAGATGGAATTTAATACGCTAATTATCGTAGTGAATAATATTTTTCCATATTTTCAACATCATTATGTTTGGTAGTATAACAACGGTTACAGAACAGTTACAACAAAACAACTAAATGGTTACATTTGAAAATCAAAACGTTAAGTTGCTCATAGGTGTTAATGTACTGATTTGAGTATAGAATAAGACTAATACACTTTCATTACAATAGTTGAAGGTTATGTTTGTCCGTATCCACTCTTAATTGGCATGCTAAATTTTATAATGTTCACATTAACTTTGTGAAATTAACGACAACGTCAAACAATGGTTTTAACTGTAGACAGGACGTTATATAAGCCAATACAGAAACAAACGCACCATTCACATTGATAAAATACAGATAGTTTGAAATGACCGACACTAAATATATTGCACCACTTAAAGTAATGAAATAAACTCCTGACAAATATAATGCAGAACAATAGAACGTGATAAATGATTATTATGTTTAATGAATTAGAATAGTTTGTTACTATGACAAAGATCACCGTTTCTGTACATTTTACTTATCATGACCTCTAGTTTGTGGCTTTCCTACGTTGTATTTAAATGAACGACCGATGTTACCATGTTTATCACATGTTTGCATTAAGCCAAAAGTTTGAGATATTTCACGCATAGTTCATCACTAAATGTAAGTCTCTTTGCGGTATTTCCGATTGGAAAGAGGATTATGTTATGCTTACCATAATGCAATATAAGCAAACGTTTGGATTTCAGGGTGTTTGATATCTGAACCATTATATGAATATATATTTACCAAAATTATTTCTGAGAGACAGGTATTGACGGGATGACAGGAAGTGGTGTTATTTGGAGGGAAACATGACATTTTTTTTATATTTTAATTTAAGGTTTTGAGAAATATTGTTTTTCGTAGTTTATGGGTTTTAAAAACCTAATGAATATATGTTGTGGCCTAATTGACGGAAAAGTTGTTCAATGGCTGAGGTACTTGCAAATGATATTTATCTTGGTATTGAAATGTAATGCAATCTTACCATTCCTATATGTTAGGACAAACGATGCTGACCTGTGATATTTTTGACAACTTATTTGTAAATAATGTATATTAATATATGTAATAACTTCTTCGTGAAATGAGACATTACAATCCATAGTTACCTCCAATCATTCATCAGAATTGAAACACAAATTCTATATTTTCTAATGCTTGATTTAGCCGTGATAATCCTAGTACAGAAAATGCTTGATTTAGCCGTGATAATCCTAGCACAGAAAATGCCTGATTTAGCCGTGATAATCCTAGTACAGAAAATGCCTGATTTAGCCGTGATAATCCTAGTACAGAAAATGCCTGATTTAGCCGTGATAATCCTAGTACAGAAAATGCACCATGCGTGCATCATCTGCTGACTTTTCATGATCAAATAATCCCGATAAAGTTTGAGCTCCATTTCTTGGTTTTAATTCTTGTTAATGTTTTAAATCTCATAATCATTGTTCTAAATTTTAAAATGTTTAAATGTCTATCTGCCCTTGACTAGTTTTCATCGTGCATTAGCTTGTTTATAACGTTTTTACACCATTTGGTATCAAGGTTCATCTTGACTACCCTGTGATAATCTACTTCCCTGTGATTAAAAGGATCCTCATTAATTACTACCAATTAGACCTGTTCAAAACCCCAGCTATTTCCCAAAAGAGACCGCTATATCCAGGCAGACAATTGGCCTATAACATAACAGATCCTTTCATGAACTCTCATCGTCATTTCAGAGCGTATCTCAGACCGCCATCCAATACCAGGCCACCCTTACTCAGTGACACTTGGTCTATACTCTCTCCCCATCACTACAGACCGTCATCCAATACCAGGCCACCCTTACTCAGTGACACCTGGTCTATACTCTCTCCCCATCACTACAGACTGTCATCCAATACCAGGCCACCCTTATTCAGTGACACCTGGTCTATACTCTCTCCCCATCACTACAGACTGTCACACCACACCATTACCACTAGAGACTATTGCCACCACTCCGTGAGATTATACTGTACCCCCGCCCTTATATTAGATACTGATACTCCTTTAGCATCTAGTCCCCAAATATCTTTATTCACAAGGTAGCTTTAAATGCCTTTTGGTCATGTCTTTCTTTTAATAACCTTATTTCGTTATTTGTAGTTGTTTATTTATCGAATTGTATTTGACACAGAGATCTGGCTTGAATTGTTTAAATGATTGATCTTTTTGCATCATATACCAATTTACATAATTGCAGTAATGCGTATCATGTCAACATACCACATGTCGTGAAATTGAAACATTCTTTTGTAATAATTGATAACTTATCAATATTATTAACAGTAACATTATTTGTTGTTTGTTTTTATCATTATGAGGAGATACCTGAAAATATCCTAAACCACTGGTTTAAGTTAAAGCCTTACTTGATTTACATGAAATCCGTCCTTAACTAGGTTTATATAAATGTAGATTTTGTACATGGTAAAGCATGCATCGTAAGACAGGCAATGCGTCCTATATATATTGAATTGCACTTTGACCCTGTACTTCATGTAATCCGTCCTTAATTATTTGTTTATTTAAATTTCAGTTTGCGTTTTTAGTTTTTTTTAAAGTAATTAAAATGATAAATTAATTCACACTTTTAGTGTAAGCAAATGCATACTATATATGTTTTTTGGTGCGATCTGTTTGTTATAATTTCGAAATATATTGACGTTACTATGACAACAACCTCCGATAGACTTACCTAATAAAATCAATATGATCTTGCCTTTTGCGACATTATATGAGTTCATTAATGCTGATTTAACTCGGTATATATAATGTTGAATTAATTGATGATGATAGTAGTGACTGATCATTATTTACAATTTTGTTTCAACCTTTATATTTAAATGAAGTGAATAACAACATTGACACAGCGAATGATGTATTACTTATGCTGCTGTCGCAAAATATGTTATCGACAATATATTACCCCTCCTATGATCTGATACGAACATTATATTTTTATAAAAATATCATTTCAAAATCTTTGTTTTGATAGTATAGAAAATAGGTCTCTATATGTGGGTACCTTAACTGTTAATGTATACTGAACATAGGATTTCATGAATATATGTCGGGGACCGTTAGTGTTAATTTAAACTAAACATAGGATTTCATGACTATATGTCGGGGACCGTAAGTGTTAATTTATACTAAACATAGGATTTCATGACTATATGTGGGGTACCGTAACTGTTAATTTACACCAAGCATAGAATTTCATGACTATATGTGGGGTACCGTAACTGTTAATTTATACCAAACATAGAATTTCATGACTATATGTGGGGTACCGTAACTGTTAATTTATACTAATCATAGGATTTCATGACTGTGTCGAGTACCGTTAGTTTTAATTTGTACTTAAAAAGGTAACATAGAATTTTATCGCGGTATGTCATGGAGTCAATGAAGATTATGCATTAAAATTTCTTATCTAACATGTTTTCCCTTGTTTGTTATTTATGCAGTTCCGATTATTAAACTCGACCATGGCCGAAAGGCCGTGATAGCAGAGGATAAACCCCGTTAGTAATAAGTTCCAATTTGTCATGACGCTTGTTTGATACTTTTATGTTTGTAGTGATAATAAACATAATATTCATATCTACTGTTCATGCATTTTATAGCTCAATATAATCAGTCAGAAGATTGCCACAAGCGGTTACCTTTAATTACGATATGAGAAAATTGCTACCGTTACATCTCTTTAGTACTAGTTCTTTCCCAAATGTCGTATGGACTGGTGGGCTTATGCCATAGCGGAGCTTCCGTCAACATTTCCTTTTAATTACTGTTAGTCCAGAGCGACACCATGGATTCTGATAAGATTTTGCCTGTAGCCTTTAATTGAGGGTATGGCTTCCCAGGAGACGGAGAGACAGACTCAGTAGGGTAAATAGGAAGTAAATAAGGTATTATGCCCAAAGGTGGGGTCAACATTTGGCCCCCACTTCATTTTCTTTTTCCCCACCATATGTAGATAAATGATTAGTCATTATTACTTCTGATGTTCGTAGTGGTCCTCATTGTATAATTTTCCACAGGCTAATGTAATTTGAAAATCAATCCTAACAGTTTACTGTGTATGAAGTTACTGTAATATTGATGATACTACATGTATGTCACTGAATTAGAATAACATGCAAATTTTTCGTAAAATTTAAAATGTATTTAACATTGTCGACTTGAATTTGTATAGTTGTAATCACAGTCTATATTTCATACTTTTTTTTAAAACCTTTCAACAGAATCAATTTGATTTTCAAATTTACATTAGCTTGTGAAAATTATTTACCAGTTTGTTAGGGTACCCCTATCATTTTGGCATGAATTTCGTTTAAAGACTGGAAAATGAGGAAAACCCTTCGCCGCCTAAATATCTCCAACTGACTGATCTGAAGAATGAAATTCCCCAGTAATAAAAAAAAACCAATGACTGAGCAGTAATTGATTGCAACATCAGTTCATTATCTGTAATCAATTTCTGTCTTCACTCTTAATGTTCTTTTAGTACGTTATCTATCCACTTCTAAAACAAGTGTTTTGTCTGTTTTGATGTGACATTTCTTTTCATTTCTTATTCAGAATATTATAATAGTATGATGTTGAACATATGTTAATCTATGTGAGTTTATGTTGCATACCTGATATGTATGCTCTGTCTTATCCAATTCGTTGTAAGAATAGACCCGCTACACACAGCTGCATAATCGTTCTTGACGACTAACAATCCCCATTGTGTACCTCAGGTGATGCGGTCGTGGGAGCCAATGGGATGAACTTTGTAATTTCTGTGATCATGATATGGCGTCTCACGTGCTGAAATATTTCATACGTGGTGTCAGTATGCGACATTGTGGATAGTCAAGTATCATATCGTTTGATCTATAGACACTGATTAATATTTAATACATCTGTAAGTTATTAAGATATCGTAATGAAACAAATCCGAGGTATGTAAACATGGCGTAAGAACTTTCAACATGGATATAGTCATGAATGATATTGTAAACAAGTATATAACTCCTTCGACAGTCCTACAATTCAGCTTTATGTATCCCATACAGTAATCAAGAAATGCCATTATTGCCCAAATGGGGAAATGATATCTGTATTCAACGGCGGACATATTGATAAAATCTGTTAATATGAAATCAGAGGCATATATAACCCTCTGTCATCTATAAACAAGAGTCAATAATCGAGGGGCAAATTAAAATAAACTGTCTTAATATTTGTGTATAGTATTTCTGAAACAAAGTGGTTATTTTACTTACCCTTTATAAATCAAACCATATAGCCAGTTATTTTGAGTTTAGTTTCCGTGCCTGTTCACAAATCGTCATTTTATTCAGCTTGGACATTAATAGAATTAAAATTATAAATTTTCATTTAAGTTAAGGTTCAAATTCATTGTTATCCGCAATGTATTGAGAATATAACACATAATGACTCCTTGTAGAATACTTTGTATGTCTCAGAGTTCATAAGGTAGTATACTTACTCATATATACCTTATCCCTGGCGTGGCATAAGGTCTCCCATTGGACTTTCCTAGGGACAATGGGGTTCGCGTTCTGTCGGAACACAGATCTAGAATTTGGTATAAATACTACCCTACAACATCAATGATATCAGCTATGGTTAGACAAACACATTTGCTTCATTCGATGTTGGACACCTGCAAACGTTTGCAACGTCCCTCTGTCCCACTGTTTCGCGTGCTCTCGCTATCTATTAATCTTTGACAATAATTCCACATCTGTTGTATACTGTCTTACATGCTTTGCCACGGTTTATATACATATATGTACCTTTGACATGTAGCTGCGAGAACGTAGCTCTGGACGATAATATGAATCCACCACATATTTCGACAAGACATCGATCATTTTGGGTGCAGTTACCCGATTTCTGAAGGGTCACTGTTAACTTTTTTTTCTGGCAGTAGAATCGAGCATGGTGAAGTCGACTGATAAACCAATTCCATGTGACAAAGAATAAGATTTTGAAAAGCGTCCATCAATGCGTCGTTAAAGGCATCAGATAACAACTGATAATCATAAAATACATTGCCCTTCATTATAAATACAAGCTCCAAGACAATTTGCAGATTTTTTTATTTGAAATTTAGTTAACCTAGCTTTGTTGTTGAATATTGTAATTTTTGTCTGGCAACTTCTCATGACTCTTATTTAGTCAAATTCGTTACATTTTAGAGTTTGATTTTTCATAGATTAAAATTGTTTCAAATTCGTTACATTTTAGAGTTTGATTTTTCATAGATTATAATTGTTTTTAAAGGTTACACGTAAGAATATGATTTAATGGTACATGCGTAAAAAGTACTTTTAATCATTTTTTAATATCTTGTAAAAATAGTTCCCTTGTGTGGGTCATTTTCCAAAGAATATGCCATTATCACTGACAAAGTATATAATACTGTAAACCTTAAGAAACTATATAGCAACTAGTATACCATATGGACTTATATCAACAAGTCTAAAGAGTTTTTGGGATGACATGATCGGGTATTTGACAAAATTTAATTAGATACTGAAATGACATTGACAGCTAAACAAAGGCAACTTGACTTGCTATACAATTGTACGAACATGTCCGCCCAACTGGACACCCTTCTGAGAACGAATCGGGCAACTCCTGGGTTTCAAGATCCTGACTTTAGCCTTTCCTTGAAAAAGTCCATGACGTACGTTCCCTCCCTTTCTTCTAAAGTTTACTATCCACCAGGGCTGCGCTCGATCCTATGGTAAACAACAATCATGGCCGCTAAGCGGTTCGGAAGTAGCACCGTCGCCGAAATCGCAGCCAAAAAATCCCATTTCGTGTCTATAAACACAGTCCGAGCAACGGTATCAGGTGCGAAGATGTTCAGTAAATATTTGAACGAGAAAGGACATCCTGATAAGTTTGAAGAGTTTACTGTAGAGGAACTGAACGACCAGCTCAGTCATTTTTATCATGACGTGCGATCGAAGGGTGGCAAGTTATACAAAACAACAACCCTCGACAACCTCCGACACGCTATAAATAGATACCTGAAATTACCGCCACATTCCAGAGATCTCGACATTATTAAAGATTCCGTCTTTGCTGTCGCTAATCAGAGTTTCAATGATGCCAGGAAGGAGCTCAGAGCTGCTGGTCAGTTGCAAGTATAAAATTATATAATGAGTTAATAGTTAGCCGGTTAACTCATGCATACATGTAAGACTTAACATGGTATTAAATATAGAGTAACCGACACACCAGACAGCCAGATGCTTCTGCAACTAAGAAATTACAATAAACTAGGACCAAGATAGATAACTCCTACAAAATACATGGCACTTCTTGAACCAATATAACAATATTGATTTACCTTCAAAGTCCAAGGGTTTCTCTCTCAATTCACCTCGTCACTGTTGAAACATAACTCTGTAAATCTTGAGATTTTTGACACATGTCGCCTGTAATATTGGTAGTAAAAAGGAATTATTTTCTCTACTTTTATCTCTCAGTACATGTTGACAGATATGTGTGAAAGCATTTGACAGTAAAACTAATTGATAACTGATTTTTGTGTTGGAAGCTCCTCTGAAATCGTTGAAATGTTTCTGGTATTTGTAGGCAAAGGAAACATTGAACATTACCAGTACATTTGTGAAGAGGACAGAAAGAAACTGTATAGTTCCCGTCACCTGGATCCATGCACACCATATGGGCTGATGAATAAAGTTCAATTTGATGTGAGAATCTGTTTTTTCAAGCGTGGAACAGAAAATTTTGAAAAAATGACAAAAGACACATTTGTGATAAACGTAGATCCTGACTCTGGCCTTAAGTTTGTGGTAAAAAATACTGGATTAATGAACACTTGTATGAGCAATGCAATAAGTAATGGATTCATGTTAGAGGATCCAGGATCACTTTATTGCCCAGTAGCATCATATGAAAAATATCTTTCAAAGCTTAATCCAAAAACAGATAGACTTTGGCAGTATCCTCGTGGAAGGCTTGCTGCAGGCTATGATGAATCAATTTGGTATAGAAACAAGCCGATGGGACGGGATGGTCTTGCTGGTTTTATGTCAAAACTTGCTAAAAATTGTGGAATGTCAAAACGTTATACAAATCATAGTATAAGGATTACAGGGTGCTAAAATGCTTTCGTCACGAAGTTTGTCCACAGGGTCAGCAAATGTTCCACCATACACATCACAGACAGCATCGACTTCCCCGCGACTAGCATCTTTATCATCGTCACAAATTAAGGCTACTTCCTGTACCACAGGTAATGTTATATGAGGTTTATGTATATATCTATAGGACTGTAGAAGTTATAACATATCACAAATACATCCAGATTGTGTATACTCTGACTTTACATTTATGAATACTTTATAGTGAATGTGATTAGCATTGTGCTATCATCTGAATGTTACTGTAAAAACTTGTATCATAATATGCATCAGACGAATATATACATGTATTTAAAACAAAGTGGAATAGTCCTTGTGAAGGAGTTCGAAATACGAAAAATTACTTTAAAACAAATATGTAGATCCCCCAATGTATGAAAAATAACTTTAAACCAATCTGTAGATCCCCTGAGTGCTTTCACAGCTCTTCAAATGATGCTGTACAGGAGTTCTCCTGAGCTGCCTATCAGGTAGCAATTTAGAGCAAAATAGTTTTAAGAGGTTTTTCTCAGATTTTATTCTTAATCTTAAGAGTTAGTTATTATATCAAAACTTCAAACCGAAAAAAATGTCATTTGACTATGCTCTGTTTACACTGAAATTTTGAAAAGGGATATTTTTCAATAAACACAATGCCATATTATAATTTAATTACTTGCATGTATACATAACAGCAAATTGAAGCTTAAAAGCACATCTTATTTTGGTGAATTTTATACCGCATATATAAATCATCCAACGATGACTTATATATTTACTTAATTGTGTAATTATATAATTAGAATCAATTATTAAGGAAACATGCAGATATACATTTATATATGTATGCAAATACATGAAATGATTTACTGGTATTGAAAAAATATATTAACTAATCTAAAGATAACATTTTTGTATTAAAAGGTTCAACTTATTGTTAATTATTGTTTTTATTTACAGGCATTCAGTGTGATTTTAGTGGACAATACAAGTGTAAGTGTTGATACTGAGTCTCAGTGTAACGTAATCAACATGCCAGATGCTCTGGAATCATTGATGATTGAAAATCAGGCACTTCGCAGAGAGAATGAGGACCTCAAACGGGAACTTTTTCAGTATAAATTACAAAACATGAAGACTGAACTACCGTAATGGCCTAGTTTAAGTTGCACAATTCTTCAATAAAGTTACAATTATGAAATAGGAGAAGGAAAATGCACTGCCGCACTGGGGTTCAAACCTGGTGTAGGAGTCAATTCTTTCCCCTATAAAAGTTTCCCCGGGGAAAGAAATGGCTAGCCAATTTCTTCCCCGGGGGAAACAATCAGCTAGCCCATTCTTTTCCCCCTATCAGCTATGTTAGCAGGGAAATTTTTGGCTAGCCTATTCTTTCCCCCCTTTCAGCTTTGGAGATGGGGAAACTTTTGGCTAGCCGTTTCCTTCCCCCTATCAGCTTTGGAGATGGGGAAACTTTTGGCTAGCCCTTTCTTTCCCCCCTATCAGCTTTGGAGATGGGGAAACGTTTGACTAGCCCATCGTTTCCCCCCTATCAGCTTTGGAGATGGGGAAACTTTTGGTTAGCCCATTCTTTCCCCCTATCAGCTTTGGAGATGGGGAAACTTTTGGCTAGCCCTTTCTTTTCCCCCTATCAGCTTTGGAGATGGGGAAACGTTTGACTAGCCCATTCTTTTCCCACTATCAGCTTTGGAGATGGGGAAACTTTTGGCTAGCCTTCAACAAAGTCTTTGACCCTGAAGACACACATACACACATGAGACCCTATACCACCTTTGTGGGTATTTAGTTGGGTGCAATATGTAATAGGATACAGAGAAAAATGCACAGCCTGACAGGGTTTCGAACCCAGGACCTCCGAACACTAGCCAGACGCTTTACCAATTGAGCTACCTTGTCGCCAGCGTTTATTCCTGTCCAGTTCAGCTACAATTAATTGAATGGAATTTGCAAATTAAATTTTACATTAGATGTACATGTAATAATATATATATCCGATATGCTGGAATGAATGACTACCAAATTTATTGAAATTAATGACCTTGATCTACCTTTAAGGTCACAGGTCAGATGGTTTAAAATCTCCAAAATTTGTTCCTGAGTTTCAAAATTTGAGGGTTTCTATATAAGTCATGTGACAATTACTGAAAATAAACAGTACGTATTTGACATGACCTTAATCAAATTTGAGGTTGAAATGGATTCAATCTTCCAAAAATGTCTTCTCTTCAAATTCTATAGCAGGTGAGAGATACAGGCCCATCTGTTTTCAGATTTGTGACGTTCACATATGTTCTGGACATGTTAATTTTTCATCTCTAATCATCAGGTTAAAATCAATGTTTTTGTGTTTCATAAAACTTAAACAGACGAGCTTTAGGTGATTTTGGTACTGGTGTTGTTTCTATTTACATGCAATTATAACGACTTTGCTCACCTGGTCTGAAGGGTTATAAGCCTATGCCATGGCGCAACATTTGGGGTCTGTCAACTTTTTCTAAAATTCGGCCGTATTGAACGACTGGATTTTGACCAAATTTGGTCAGAAGCATCCTTAGGGAGAAGTGAACAAATTTTGCGTAAATAGTGACTCTAGCCTCCTAAGGGCCGCAAGGGCTGGTCTAAATAGAGAAATCCATCAGAATGAGAAAAATGACAATTTTTACGTACTTTCAAGGTCGCAGGGGTCGAATGAGCAAGAGCCAGGGTCGTTGATATATATATATATATATATATATGGGGCAAAGAAGTAATTCAAACAGTGTAAACAATAAGGTTTGTTAAATTTTCGAGGCAATCCGCCCCTTTATCAAAACACAAAAAATCACAAATATATATGGGCCAGTAGAATTAAATTAACAGGATTAAGGATTGCAAATTATGTCGAATATTTTCCTTAGTTCACTCTCATGTATTCAGCTTAGTAACCAAATAAGCGACTAGCTATATACCAACTTCAAAAGTGGCATTAGTAGTTGGTGAGCGAATCAGGACCATTAGGTCTCTTGTTGTTTTATAGTCATGCGTACACTGACGGCTAGAACTGTTTAGAGAAGAACATATTGTTCTGCCATGTTGAGCCGTGCTGTAATTACAATTGTAATAGTTCAAGCGTACTAGGCAATTATTTGTTGTTTTACTTTAATGTTGTTGAATAAAAAAATTTAATCCATGACTGCATATCTTTATTTATATAACTTAATGTGCGAGTCGTTAACTCACCTGAGTCATTCAGACTGATCATGTATTTGCCATTTAATGATCTGCTCACACAGTGAACAACGCTAAAATATTCATTACTTTGGGCAGATTTCAAAGATTTTAAAATCAGTTTTGGAAGCTAGTGTAAATTTAAAAAATACATATAAAACATTAATAGCATTGATCACTGGCGACAATAGTGAGATTAAATGGCTACTTAGTACTGCTATAATTTTCCAATCTGTTCACTGGCATTGACTTCTGCCATACTAAGACACGGTGATGTTAAATAGCTGTCACTGCTACAGTTCTCCAATCTGCTACTGGCATTGACTTCTGCCATACTAAGACACGGTGAGGTCTAACGAGGGGATTGAGGAAACTCGGACCATATCTAATATTTATAACTATAGTTATCAGCCACAGTAAGTTATGTCAACCCAAGCTGTTATTTCATGGAGAAATGTTGGTCCTGTATTTGTAGCGACATCGTAACATATCCATATTCTTATTTGAATGAGTATATGATTTTCCAGTATTCAAATCCCAGTTTTTTTAAGTAATTTGACTTAACGGGCGAACTGAACAAGCTCTGTTAGATTCAGTGGAAAATTACACACCCTCTAATTTATTATTGAAAATATATAAGATATTTCTAAAATAAAGATACATGCTTTGATATGATGGACGCGGGCCTCAAGCTTCTTTGATTAACTAAACGTCATAAAACGATAACAAAGGTTCGCTGAATCATCAATGCAATGTTATTTTAATACTTTCATTTTAAGTTTTTCATGTGCTAAATAAATTCAGGAATAGAAATATGTTCAATATTACTTGGACATTAATTTGTATTATTTCTATTGTTTCGGGGAGGGCCTCTCATTCGACAAACTTGGCCTTTTTTGTACCTTAAACTCCACGTCTCGTTCCTTCCTTATAAGTTTGTTCGAGACTCGGGTTCTTATAAACCTCTTATATGTGCTTACCTGCCTTATAATTTTAAACACGGTTCTTTTCTTTTCTTTTTAAGAGCCTACGACATTGCCCTTGATTACGTCCTTTACGACTGCATTGTGATTTTTTTAACGTTTTGACGCTATACAACGTAGCTTTCTTTTTACATGCTACGACTCCTGCTCAGAATCTTCTTCCCTGACAGAATCCTTGGTTTTATGTAATATCTCATACATTTCTTTATTAGTTGCCTTATCTATGGTAATCGTTATCCTGCTTGTCACGCTTCAATTCTTATGAAAAGTGGCGTCGGCTCAGATATATTTCATATCCCATTATCTCTTGTATAACCTATATTCCGTTCGGTAATTTATAATTACTTTGGGAGAATTGTATATACAATGTACCGAGGTATTGCTATATTAAACCAAATCAATTAACATGAAGGGAGTTTTACAGTTATATATACTTATAACACAAAAATAAGTGTGTCTAGAATGATTATATAAATGTTGAAATATTGACATCATGATACTCCACCAAACTGTAATGTACATACATTTGTACGAGACACTCGACCAAACTGTAATGTACACACATTTGTACGAGATACTCCACCAAACTGTAATGTACACATTTGTACGAGATACTCGACCAAACTATAATGTACACACATTTGTACGAGACACTCGACCAAACTGTAATGTACACATTTGTACGAGATACTCGACCAAACTATAATGTACACACATTTGTACGAGACACTCGACCAAACTATAATGTACACACATTTGTACGAGACACTCGACCAAACTATAATGTACATACATTTGTACGAGATACTCCACCAAACTGTAATGTACACATTTGTGCGAGACACTCGACCAAACTGTAATGTACACACATTTGTACTAGATATTCCACCAAACTATAATGTACACACATTTGTACGAGACACTCGACCAAACTATAATGTACACACATTTGTACGAGATATTCCACCAAACTATAATGTACACACATTTGTACGAGACACTCGACCAAACTATAATGTACACACATTTGTACGAGATACTCCACCAAACTGTAATGTACACATTTGTACGAGATATTCCACCAAACTATAATGTACACACATTTGTACGAGACACTCGACCAAACTATAATGTACACACATCTGTACGAGATACTCGACCAAACTGTAATGTACATACATTTGTACGAGATACTCCACCAAACTATAATGTACATACATGTGTACGAGATACTCGACCAAACTGTAATGTACATACATTTGTACGAGACACTCGACCAAACTATAATGTACACACATTTGTACGAGATACTCCACCAAACTGTAATGTACACATTTGTACGAGATACTCGACCAAACTGTAATGTACATACATTTGTACGAGATACTCGACCAAACTGTAATGTACATACATGTGTACGAGATACTCGACCAAACTGTAATGTACACATTTGTACGAGATACTCCACCAAACTGTAATGTACACACATTTGTACGAGATACTCGACCAAACTGTAATATCGAATTTTAAAATGAATAACCACTCTGAATTTCAAAACGACACTAGGAACTAAATCATTTCAATTCATTTTTTATTTATTCATATATATTCAAACAAAGATATATTAATACATAATCCAATGTTGCCGTTAGGGTGACATCCATATTTATCTGTCACCAAAATTGTATTCATATCGACCTATACTAGCATCTGGTAACAGTTTAATACTTACGTCCTATCGTATTATAGATGTAAAGGAGTTAAATTCTCTGCTTTTGAAAAGCGTATGGCCTTAAGGACTAGCTAACTACAAAGAGTTTCGAAATATAGAAATCGCAGCCAAAATGATAAAATGCAAATTTGACCTTTCTGGGGCCTCTACCGACCTCCTTCCTACGTCTCCTACTTCCCACGCGTGGTGAGCAGTATGTTGAGTACAAATGCAAGATACGAGATATCATGTTACCAGCTTTTATGAAACGCAAAGGATCTTCGATTTCTACTAACAAAACGTTGACTTTTTTCATTGATATACAAATGACAATATTATTTTTGATGAAATCAGGCACATGGAACATCCTTACATATTTCGCGAGAAGTGCGAGTTACGCATATTGGAAATAGGAAGGTTATTATTAACATAACTTAACTGTCAATGTCTCATTGATTACGAGAAAAAAACGAACAATGTAAGTTTTCAAATCAATTTATTTATATATCAAAATATTCATCTTCAGAGTAGGTTTTTTTTTCTGAAATTTGATATATATGTATATTGTTTCTTTCACATGATTATTGTAGTAAATAAGATATATGACTGTAAAAATGGGCTAGTTATGTTATAAGCCGATCGATGTTACAAATGAACGCTGTGACCCCAGGACCAGGGGACAGGATATTACCAAATAGGCGAGTTTTTGATCGCAACTGCCGGGAATCCTTATGTCTGTAGTAGGACGAGTCGGGACTCCGGGCAAACACAGGTGGTTCTTTACACGTTGTATAGATATAATCCCAATGTACACATGGGGCTATACATTTTATATAACGGAGTAAAAAAAAATACAAAAAAAAAACAAAAAAAAAACAACAAAATAACAAAAAAACCCAGACTTTTTATTTAACACAGAAAGTTTTTATTCATAATGAATGATATAAATAACAAAAACCCGGAATCTACTGCAAGCGTCTGTTTTCCTTTTTAATGCTATTTCCGGTTAGGGTTAATCATTATCTACAAGCAAAAACGTGTCAATAAGAGATACTATAGCATTATCAAACATAAAATAAAATTCATATTCAAATAAAATTCCTTTACATTCCTGACAATTTTTATTCTATAATTTAATCAATATAGTTCACTGTAAAAACAATAGTCACGCTGTGTACGAATAATAACTAGTCGATATACGGCTGCTTTACCGATAACAACAACGATTGGAACTGTAACTAGCACAGCAGGGATAAGAATAGAAATAATATACGTAAAAGATTACACGGGATATTTCAGAACTCACAGCTTTTATTCAACAAGTATATTAAAGGACATATATTACAGTGAAAGGAGATAATGAGCCTCAACCCGTACCGTGCTGTTCAGGTCGAAGTAGGATAATCAAAGCTACGTAGAAGGAGTATCAAAACGATGTGAATGGCCTTGTCAGACAAAGAGTTAACCAGAGTACCACCAGACGTCGCATTACTGGACAACTCGTACAGTATGGTTCAGGACGTGTCGAGGCGGAGATGGCTCGTTTTGATTGCATGCTTCTTCAACATGTTTTTATGTTCTGGTTTCCCATATAACATGTCGGTTTTAAACGTACAATTTTTATATGCATTTGAGAAAAGCAAAGCCGAAACAGCACTTGTACAGTCCGTTACAGCAGGGATGCTACTGAATGCAGGTAATTTATTTCTTTTGAGCGAAGATCATTTTGATATTGGTGGCAACTTTTTTGTACAATGTGCTGGGTATTTTTTAAATGGACCCTTTTCAGAACAAGTGGGGTCCTGTATAATTTGAACAGATTTATTGAGTCCTTATAATTTCTTTATCCTTTATAAGGCTACAGGCACGATTTATGGTGTACCTATAACATGTATAATAAATACTGTATGAAAATAAAGCCCTGTTTTATTTCACGAAATAGTCTTCACTGCATAGTGTACATGTATATATACATATATAAATATATTAGATCAAGGACACACACATTTTGTTTAGAGAAAATAATAATGTGGCATTGATGTGTACAGTCATGTAATGATATACATTGTCATGTTTTTCCTGTTTGGCATTTTAATATTTCAGGAATCGGACACTTTCACACGTGTGTTTCGCATGGACCTTGTCAGGTTTTTTTAACAGAATGTAAATGCCAAGTTGTCGTTTATTCATTATCACGGAGCAATGTAAATCAATAATTTAATGAAATTGCATAAGATATGTTAAACAATAAGTTTACGTAAAATATATAATGACTGAATCATCTGAATGGGTTCCAGTTCAGATTTGTTTTCACAATGAAAACACGTTTTATTTCTAGAAATAAAATAAAAGATTTGCATAATAAGAGTATTAAAGATATATTTATTTAATGTCAATAGCTATACCCAAATTACAGAATATTAAGATATAATGTAGTATGTTACAGAGGGGAGGTAAAGTAAAGGAGTAATAATGATATTTGGGTTAAAGGTTACGATCTTATCATGGAGATAGGAAAGGACGATGTACCTTTACGATTGCAATATCTTTGGTATCAAAATGTTGACAAATCTATGTTACAGCATTCTGTCATATCGCTGTGCTATGAAAGTAAATCGGACTTCTCCGCATGATGAATGAGTATTTATTTTCTCTTTTCCGAAAGTAGATGCTTTCAGAATCAAATGCCCCGTTAAATAATTTGAAATGTCACAAAGGACATTTTCTATCGTCTAACCTCCACCTGTCGACACCTTTCGTTGATAGAATTTCCGTAAGAAGTCGTCTACACCTGTAACAAAAATCCTGTAATTGATATGTCTGAGTATGTAATCAACTGGGACACGTAAACAACATACGTATCGGAAGTAGGGATGCTACTCCAGAACCTGAAAATAAGTAATAAAGAAACCGGCACGCTTATTATATATCTTAGTTATTATATGCCCGTGCTTATTACATTGTAAGTAACAACACTATCTCGATTGACATAACTTAATTATAATCAATTAATCGATAATTATATTTATATATGCTTTGTACTTAAACTTGTTTTTTCTGGTCAAAACATAATCACTTCGATCTTTAGTAGACATTTATGAGTCATTAAATTTGCTTTAAACTATATAGTTGTGTTGAGAAAATGAAGTCGACCCTGAAAAAGTACCGTAATTTTAGACAATTCGTTTGGTGACTTTGGGGTCAATGTAGTTAGTTCTGTCATCTGAATGTATATGTACACTTTCTGTTACATCAAACAAAACAAAAAAGCCGGTCTGCACCATTAATCGTACCTCCGTCGATCCCAATCGGTCCTGCAGGCGCCATATACCACTGGTCTATCACGAAGTATTTAGTACACCAGATATAGTTTTGAGTTCGCTGGTAAAATGACAACAACACTAATGATCAAATTTCCCACGTTTTATGGGGGTTCAAGAGATATTTTACATTGTTCGATCAAAAACTAATGGCAATATAACGACATAAAATGGAATGCCCTGGTAGAATGTTGTATATAATACATATACGTGTTGTTATGGCAAAATTAAAATTAACATGACAACTGTGTTTCGCTACAACATGTTGATTCTATTATTTAATCGACACACAAATTACATATATATACTAAACTTTTCTGGTCTTCAGTATCCGGTAAGTACATATATAAACTATAACTAAATTACAAACGATATTTCATATGCACATAGAACACTCTTTATTAATACCATCTGTGTACACCACCTAAGATGATTTCTAATTGACTGAGGGGATCATTAACACAAACGATATAATGTTCGTTGTTTATCTACTAAACTTGTATAACTATTCCATGTTCTATGCTTATATGCTGTCATTTGTTATTTACTTGTGTCGCTGTGAAGGGACAGATTGCCTTGACTATTTACTTGTCTGTACTATTACTACAAGACCATTTATATATACATTTTGTGTTTTGTGTGTTATTTGAGTATTATGTGTGTATGTATTTGCTGGGTTTCATTACAGGGTTCCCATGCGGGCAGTGTGTAAACAAATTTGGAGTTCGAAAAATGGGAATATGTGCTGGCTTTCTGGCCTCAACTGGCCTAATTCTGTCATTCTTTGCAACAAGCATTCCGTATTTAATTACCACTGTCGGTGTAGTTACTGGTAGGTATAATGTGGTATAGTACACTGTAACCTCAAAACACCATCGGTACGTTCACGTTTGCTCACTGCACCCCTGGAATAACATTATATCCTGGCAAAATTCAAAATAAAACTATTTTGATCCTTTGCGATACAACAGAAGTCTCGATGTGGCATTGAACTTAGTTGCCGCTTCTCTGTGATTAGCAGATAAGCGATAAGTCAGGTTTTTGTCTTGACATTAATCAAATACATGTAGCTATGTTCAAGCAGCTACAGAGTACAAAGTGAGCGTAACACCTGGGGTATCGAGGATGAGTTTAAATACTAAATCCGTTTTTTGATATGAGCTTTACTAAGAGGTACATTTTAAGGACTTGATTCTGTATTTGGTGTAGATGTCTTTGAAAACTGTAGAACCACAAGCTCAGAACACCTATCGCTAGCAATATCTTTTCTTCTGTTATTATGTGTAATGATGTTCTGATTGAAACTAAAGACCTTAGTGGTTTGTGGTGTAATTTTTAATGTGAGTTTAGAACAATTAATCAATAAATGGTATCTAAAATGTTTTTCACTATATTCAAATGTGATTTAAATTTTTTTCATCTTTGACAAGAAGTAATAATGATCGACAGAAAACAATAGGCTGCATATTTTGAGAAAATTCGAAATGTAATATACGCTACCTTCCAAATGTTATAGCACATGTTTAATGTTTTGAATTGAAACTTGATAAATAATTCCACCCCAAAGAAACTCTATCCTGCTCCACCTCCATATTTCGTATGTGACTTTCGATCTTGTAAACGATCATAATTACGACGCTGTTTCGTGTCTTATTTGTTGTGATGGTTAGATTATTTCTATACCACAGCTGTCATTTTATTCATTTTTGTAAGAGGCACGGTATGCTCTTCGCGACGTAGCGTCCTATCAGTGCCTATATGCATTCCACTGTCATTGTTTTTTACAGGATTTGGACTGTCTCTTGGTTACGTATCCATAACGACGTCCGTGGGTGAACATTTTAATGGAAAAGCAAGATTTGTTGCATTGTCCTTTGTGGCTTCCGGGTCCGGTTGTGGTGCAATGGCATTTCCTTTCTTGTTGGATACATTGATCCAGACGTATGGATGGCGAGGATGTCTTCTTATAGTTGGAGGTCTCATGGGGAATATGATCTGCTTCTTTGCTGTTTGTCAGCCACAATTGGTTGATAAATCCTACTATAGTCCTGGATTACTGGAAACGGAGGGAATGAGCCAGCAAACGCAACACAATCAACAAATATGCGAAAATAGAAACTCTGCAATGAATGGGTCTGGCACTTTCATTCCGAAGCAGCAAAGACCATCTATTGAAAAGTTACGATTATTATCGAGAAACTCTCCTTTTATTGTATTCATCATTGCGGTGTGCTGTACGCTACCAGCGTATGATTCAACTTTGATCTATTTGATAGAGTTCTTCAAAACTAAGTCATTTGCAAACAAAGAAGCTTTGTTGCTATATTTCTTCATGAATGTAGGAAACACCACTGGAAGGTTAATCCCAGGGTTCTGTAAGCACATTCCGCACATGAGTGTTCTGATGATTCCGGCGCTTTTTACATGCCTTAGTTGTTTATCAATCGTCTGTCTACTTGAGGCGACTACATACTACCAACATGTGCTCCTGATGTGCTGCTTTGGAATATCAATGGGAGGAAATGTGACGGTGTTGTCGATGACTACGATGAAACTTGTGGGACTTGAAAGCTATTCCGTTGGTGTAGGTATCCTGATGACGATGGTTGGACTTTGCTGTATGTGTTCTGGAGCCATTTCAGGTACTTAACCTCTGGAAATATTCAAGGATTCAACTTTGAATTTGTTCAGGTTATACTTATACTAAAATTGCGCTTGGGTAAAATAATCATCAGGCGAAGCGTGTTAGGAAGAACAGTACTTATTCCCAAAAGAACACAAGGAAAATATAAAGTTATTCATTATATCGAAAAAAAAAAGTTCGTCGTCATGACCAGTTTCCAGTTCTATTATTTCAAAGAATAGTACACAAAATAATAGCACATTTCTGACAAATTGAGAGCCAGATATATATAAACAAAATTAATTTGACTACACCATATAGCTATTTCGTCTTCCTAGGACTTGTCAGTGATGATGCTAAGGGCCTAAATACTCGATGATGGAAACCAAAACTAGGAAAATATCAAAAAGAAATGCTGAAATTTGAATTACGTGGTGCGAAACATCCGCAGTTCAATAAGATTTGATAATTTCATTTTAGAATAACAATGCCTAGATATGAATATTCTGAATTGTGCAACTTCAAATGAATTAAAGCAAGCAGGTTACAAAAGCCCACTGGGAACTGAAAAACAACAAGCAGCGCCTACCACTCGTAATATCAAAGCATTGTACAAATGAACTACCAAATATTGGAACTTTCGAAACTATTCAGAGTTAGGTACAGTAAAGCAAAAATGAAACACCATACAGCTCTTTCAAGAAATAGGAATATACATCCGGTTTTTTTTTCTTTTCTGAAAACGTTTTTTGGCACTGATATCATATCAACAAAACATACAACACGCACGTGATAGATAACCATTATTGATATATAAATGTATATGACAAATGTTATAGAGCCAATTAAAGTAACTAAGATATACAGATATATTATTTATGTACGGAACTATTTGATATGATTGATTGTTTTGAACGACTGTTTTGTAGTTTTATATTCATTTACTATCTATGCACGTGTCATTTTTCAGTCTTTATATTGGATAAATATCAATATCTTACCGTACTGTAATAAAACAGCGTTTTATTTCAATTTAAGTAAGGAACAACTGCCTATCAATCAGTGTACTTGTCTGAAAGTTATCCAAGATTGTTTACCACCCGTGAGAACACGTGCTTTCTGCTCGTTATATTAATATTGATATATCAATCATTATTGTTGCAGGTTGGTTAGTTGACATCACGGGTTCTTATGTGACCTCGTTTTATGGTGTGACAGTCTGTCATGGTATGGCTGTATGTCTATACATTGCTGCCGCTTCATTACGTAAGTACAGACAGGTCACCGTGAAAGCATTCCCCATCACTCCTGATGGAGATAATCCGATGTCTTGATTGATGTTACCAGTAGTTTTCTGATGGCGGTGCTCTACATCGAATTTGTATTCCATTCCACTTTCTCCAGGAATAGAACGTTGGACTGAATTTTGCTGTGGAATAATTCCCCGTCACTCACAATGGTGTGAATCAGATGCTTTGATTGATACTACCAGTGTTTTTCTGATTGCGGTTCTCCACACAACTTGGTATTCCATTCCACTTTCTTCAGGCATTGAACATTGAACTGAATTATGTTTTTGTTTTGGTGGAGATATGTAGAGCGACCTATTATCAATAACACTGTAGAGTGACCTATTATCAATAATACTGTAGAGTGGCCTATTTTCAATAACACAGTAGAGTGACCTATTATCAATAATACTGTAGAGTGACCTATTATCAATAATACTGTAGAGTGACCTATTATCAATAATACTGTAGAGTGACCTATTATCAATAATACTGTAGAGTGACGTATTATCAATAACACTGTAGAGTGACCTATTATCAATAATACTGTAGAATGACCTATTATCAATAATACTGTAGAGTGACCTATTATCAATAACACAGTATAGTGACCTATTATCAATAATACTGTAGAGTGACGTATTATCAATAACACTGTAGAGTGACCTATTATCAATAATACTGTAGAATGACATATTATCAATAATACTGTAGAGTGACCTATTATCAATAACACTGTAGAGTGACCTATTATCAATAATACTGTAGAGTGACGTATTATCAATAACACTGTAGAGTGACGTATTATCAATAACACAGTAGAGTGACCTATTATCAATAATACTGTAGAGTGACGTATTATCAATAACACTGTAGAGTGACGTATTATCAATAACACTGTAGAGTGACCTATTATCAATAACACAGCAGAGTGACCTATTATCAATAATACTGTAGAGTGACCTATTATCAATAACACTGTAGAGTGACCTATTATCAATAACACTGTAGAGTGACATATTATCAATAACACTGTAGAGTGACCTATTATCAATAATACTGTAGAGTGACCTATTATCAATAACACTGTAGAGGGACCTGTTATCAATAACACTGTAGAGTGACTTATTATCAATAATACTATAGAGTGACCTATTATCAATAATACTGTAGAGTGACTTATTATCAATTACACTGTAGAGTGACCTGTTATCAATAACACTGTAGAGTGACTTATTATCAATAATACTGTAGAGTGACCTATTATCAATAATACTGTAGAGTGACCTATTATCAATAATACTGTAGAGTGACCTATTATCAATGATACTGTAGAGCGACCTATTATCAATAACACTGTAGAGTGACCTATTATCAATAACACTGTAGAGTGACCTATTATCAATAATACTGTAGAGTGACCTATTATCAATAATACTGTAGAGTGACCTATTATCAATTATACTGTAGAGTGACTTATTATCAATAACACTGTAGAGTGACCTATTATCAATAACACTGTAGAATGACCTATTATCAATAACACTGTAGAGTGACTTATTATCAATAAAACTGTAGAGTGACCTATTATCAATAACACTGTAGAGGGACCTATTATCAATATTACTGTAGTGTGACCTACAGTGTATTATCAATAACACTGTAGAGTGACTTATTATCAATAACACTGTAGAGTGACCTATTATCAATAATACTTTAGAGTGACCTATTATCAATAACACTGTAGAGTGACCTATTATCAATAATATTGTAGAGTGACCTATTATCAATAATACTGTAGAGTGACCTATTATCAATAACACTGTAGAGTGACGTATTATTAATAATACTGTAGAGTGACGTATTATCAATAATACTGTAGAGTGACCTATTATCAATAATACTGTAGAGTGACCTATTATCAATAATACTGTAGAGTGACCTATTATCAATAATAATAAAGAGTGACCTTTTATCAATAACACAGCAGAGTGACCTATTATCAATAATACTGTAGAGTGACCTATTATCAATAACACAGTAGAGTGACCTATTATCAATAACACTGTAGAGTGACCTATTATCAATAATACTGTAGAGTGACCTATTATCAATAATACTGTAGAGTGACCTATTATCAATAACACTGTAGAGTGACCTATTATCAATAACACTGTAGAGTGACCTATTATCAATAAACTGTAGAGCGACCTATTATCAATAACACCGTGGAGTGACCTATTATCAATAATACTATAAAGTGACATATTATCAATAATACTGTAGAGTGACCTATTATCAATAATACGATAGAGTGACATATTATCAATAATACTGTAGAGTGACTTATTATCAATAATACTATAGAGTGACGTATTATCAATAATACTGTAGAGTGTCCTATTACCAATAATACTGTAGAGTGACCTATTATCAATAACACTGTAGAATGACCTATTATCAATAACACTGTAGTGTGACCTACAGTGTATTATCAATAACACTGTAGAGTGACTTATTATCAATAACACTGTAGAATGACCTATTATCAATAACACTGTAGAGTGACCTATTATCAATAACACTGTAGTGTGACCTACAGTGTATTATCAATAACACTGTAGAGTGACCTATTATCAATAATACTGTAGAATGACCTATTATCAATAACACTGTAGAATGACCTATTATCAATAACACTGTAGTGTGACCTACAGTGTATTATCAATAACACTGTAGAGTGACCTATTATCAATAATACTGTAGAATGACCTATTATCAATAACACTGTAGAGTGACCTATTATCAATAACACTGTAGAATGACCTATTATCAATAACACTGTAGTGTGACCTACAGTGTATTATCAATAACACTGTAGAGTGACCTATTATCAATAACACTGTAGAATGACCTATTATCAATAACACTGTAGTGTGACCTACAGTGTATTATCAATAACACTGTAGAGTGACCTATTATCAATAACACTGTAGAGTGACCTATTATCAATAATACTGTAGAATGACCTATTATCAATAATACTGTAGAGTGACCTATTATCAATAACACTGTAGAGTGACCTATTATCAATAACACTGTAGTGTGACCTACAGTGTATTATCAATAACACTGTAGAGTGACCTATTATCAATAATACTGTAGAGTGACCTATTATCAATAATACTGTAGAGTGTCCTATTATCAATAACACTGTAGAATGACCTATTATCAATAATACTGTAGAGTGAACTATTATCAATAACACTGTAGAATGACCTATTATCAATAATACTGTAGAGTGAACTATTATCAATAACACTGTAGAATGACCTATTATCAATAATACTGTAGTGTGACCTACAGTGTATTATCAATAACACTGTAGAGTGACTTATTATCAATAATACTGTAGAGTAACCTATTATCAATAATACTGTAGAGTGACCTATTATCAATAATACTGTAGAGCGACCTATTATCAATAACACCGTGGAGTGACCTATTATCAATAATACTATAGAGTGACATATTATCAATAACACAGTAGAGTGACCTATTATCAATAATACTGTAGTGTGACCTACAGTGTATTATCAATAACACTGTAGAGTGACCTATTATCAATAATACTGTAGAGTGAACTATTATCAATAACACTGTAGAATGACCTATTATCAATAACACTGTAGAGTGACCTATTATCAATAACACTGTAGAGTGACCTATTATCAATAATACTTTAGAGTGACTTATTATCAATAATACTGTAGAATGACCTATTATCAATAACACTGTAGAGTGACCTATTATCAATAATACTGTAGAATGACTTATTATCAATAATACTGTAGAATGACCTATTATCAATAATACTGTAGAGTGAACTATTATCAATAACACTGTAGAATGACCTATTATCAATAACACTGTAGAGTGACCTATTATCAATAAAACTGTAGAGTGACCTATTATCAATAACACTGTAGAGGGACCTATTATCAATAATACTGTAGTGTGACCTATTATCAATAATACTGTAGAGTGACCTATTATCAATAATACTGCAGAGTGACCTATTATCAATAACACTGTAGAGTGACTTATTATCAATAACACTGTAGAGTGACCTATTATCAATAATACTGTAGAGTGACCTATTATCAATAATACTGTAGAGTGACCTATTATCAATAACACTGTAGAGTGACTTATTATCAATAACACTGTAGAGTGACCTATTATCAATAAAACTGTAGAGTGACCTATTATCAATAACACTGTAGAGTGACCTATTATCAATAATACTTTAGAGTGACTTATTATCAATAAAACTGTAGAGTGACCTATTATCAATAATACTGTAGAGTGACCTATTATCAATGATACTGTAGAGTGACCTATTATCAATAACACTGTAGAGTGACCTATTATCAATAACACTGTAGAGTTACCTATTATCAATAATACTGTAGTGTGACCTACAGTGTATTATCAATAACACTGTAGAGTGACCTATTATCAATAATACTGTAGAGTGACCTATTATCAATAACACTGTAGAGTGACTTATTATCAATAATGCTATAGAATGACATAATATTAACAATATTGTAGAGCGGTCCATTTTTTAACTACTTCACCGTACGTATGGAGTTACTACTGTACTAGTCGTGAGTGACTACTTTGCAATACGTTAGTGACAACTATACAATACGTGAGTGACCACTATACAATAGGCTAGTGACTACTATACAATACGTTAGTGACCACTATACAAAACATTAGTGACCACTATACAATACGTTAGTGACCACGATACAATAGGCTAGTGACTACTATACAATACGTTAGTGACCACTATACAATACGTTAGTGACCACTATACAATACTTGAGTGACCACTATACAATAGGCTAGTGACCACTATACAATACGTTAGTGACCACTATACAATACGTTAGTGACCACTATACAATACGTGAATCTCCACTTTACAATACTTGAGTGACCACTATACAATACATATACATTTTTGAAGTGTTTCATATGACATTCTTGTTTGAAATTTTTGTATTAAGGGCATATTTCTTTTCATACGTTTCAAAATAAATTGCCATGAATGTCTTATTGCCAATGGATAGTCTGTACTATCGCCAAACTATAATACTTCATTCATGTAAATGTTTCATAATAACAATGAATATATCAAAGGAATTTGTATGGATTACTTACATTAAACGTGCTATGCAATATGAGTAAAATGATAATCTGCATGCTAGTTACCATTTTGTTCCACATTTTATACAGTTTTTTATACAGATTATTCATGGTTATTCATCTATTGGTATGTTGAATAAAGTTGTGAAAATGTTGACTATATACAGTTATAGTTTTTAATTCTTAAATTTCATACAAACATTGAATTGTATATAAAAAAAACTCTCTGATTGTAGAGACAAAATGATTTTAAAGTTTTGCTTATATGATTACAAACTGTCTTCTTAACGTTAGGAAATTAGGTTAACATCAAAATATGATAACGTGCATAAAACATCGATAGTTTTATTTTGACTGTCGCAGTTGCAGTCACGTGAACTGTCCAGTAAGCAGACATGTCATAGACACGGTACATGTAACTAGGTCGAACAGTACTTTGTTTTAGATACAACGCATACTAAACTATGCACTTTCATAAACAACCCATGGCTGCAGTATAGTTGGTAAATATAATTCACAGTAATTAATATCGGTATGAAATTGAAAAGAGTATAATCCGTGAATCAAACACCTATAACATTGTTTTGTGTGTATATATAAGTAATTAAAGGCATAGTGATAAAGATTCTCACACAAACATCGTCCATTTTAATTGATATAATTATAATATATAATGTAAAGTAAATAACGTAAGAAAGATTCTTTTACGCAAAAAATACTATGTAATCCATTATCAGTAAGATGAGTTGGCAGCAACATTCGTTAATATCTCTTAACACGAATAAAAGAATGAAAAAAGTACGGTATTTTCTAATTTATTTATTCATTCAACTTATGAGTCGTGTCCCTGAAATCTGGACATGTTTTTCACATGAATATCGCAAACCCTATCACTTTAAAGGGACTAAATGATTAGATTTTCATTTAATAACATATAAAAAGGTATGAGAATTAAAAGTATGTAAAAAGTTTTGCACTTTGCGTGTGTTAATTATAAACCTTTAAAACAAATAAAAAAAGCCAATTGTGGCAGACGCATCTTCCAGTGTTCAGCGATATTTTGAAGTTGATATATTGCCAATATTTCACAAGAAGTGCTTTATTTTTGTAAATTATATAATTTCATGTATCACAACGCTGTCCGGAAATCAAATACATGATGAAAAGTAATGAAATCTAACCACTTAGTCCCTTTAAAAGAACTTTACACTAACCACATCATCACTGGTGCCATTCTTTTGTTTATATTCGAAATCTTGTGTTGTTAATTGTTTCCGTCAGTATTCAACATCTGTCAGAATAATGGGAACAAGTCCTTGAATATAGAATAAACCTGGACTCATAAACACAGTAGGAAGGGAAAACAGGAATGTTTCATTGAACTGAAAAAGTAGGATATTGAAACCATCACGCTTATCATATGGCTTAGCTGTAAGCTGTCCCAGCTGGTTACGTTCTAATAAAGGTCGACGTAAACAGCTGTTGTTAAAGAGTGTGTAGTGTACCTTATTTCAAGTTCTACATTGGTATACACTATACTCTATCGAAATGATCAATATAGTTTTCGTGATTTAAAGACATCGTCAATATACCTATAGAGGTGTTTGAAAGACTTCGCGAGGTTTCCTGTTTTGTTAAACTCCTGAATAAAATCAATCCGTATGGAAACAAAAAAATATGTCGGCAAATAGAGGGGCACAGTTCATTTTATTTGAGTTTACTTTCTACATCATGATAATGTTTAAAACAAAGAGCAAAAGCTTCATATGCAGTTATCCGCACAATATTGATGTTTAAACATGGAACGTATTTAATTCTTTTTAGATTTGTCACCTCAATGACATGAGAATGTGTGTTACATGATGAAATATCTTATGGCATGTCATCTACGATACCAAGCAATCTTGATTATGCAGGATAAAGTTTTTAAGTGTCACAAAGATAATGAATGTAACAGCGGAGACAGTATGCTACATTGCATCTGTTACACAGTAGTAGTTGAACAAGTCTCCCAAGTCGTTAAGGGATATGTCTGTGCCTGTGGTTCATACTCCGTTTGCCATTATAGGCACATTTATCCACTCAACACTTTCCTCGCCTATGGTGATTTTACGTGATTATTGCATCGGAGTCATTTCAGGAAAGGTAGGATTGGGATTTTATAAGTGGACTTAACAGTTGGTGTATATACACAAATAGGCAATATGTAATGTTCACGTTTGCGTTGCAACGCGCTTTTTCAGTATTTTATTATTTTATCTAAAAGAGAAAATGAAGCAGATGTTGATGTTTCATGCATGACGAGTGAAGAGATTGATTTTCTTATGTGATCGTTCACTTCTATCTAATATAGATTTTGTTGGCCGTAAAATGCCATTTTCCATCGAATTTTCGAACGATTTTAGATTGCAGTTGTGAAATTAACATTTTTTTCAATCATATTTTTTTTCTTTTGGGTTTAGAAGATGAATTATAATACTTGAACAAGATAGTATATTGATCTTTCGATGTATAGACATTAAACTAAAGTGCAATATTGCACTTTAGTTTCCAGTCTATATATCGATTTACTAGTACCCAGAATAGCAACTCCTTCAATCAATAAAATATGTGCTCCATATCCTTCTATTGTATTGCATTGAGTTGTGGTATGTGGTGTGAGCTAATAACATCATTTGACCACGTGACAACCAAAGACCTCATCATGATCAGACTGACTTTTTAGTTACAATAACTTTTCAATTCACGTTAGAAGAATGAAATAACAAGCGACACTATGTTAATCGATATGATAATAAATGATGCAAGGGTCCCTATAGCACGTTGACAAACAATAATTATACTATTCTACCGAGCTTTATCAGCAAATGTAATGTGTTATAGGACCATTGCACCGCTTGTTAAACATACACAGCAGTTTCAAACGACACTTAACTTAACCGAATAAATACACATTAACATTACTCGAAAATATACGCACGTCTGACTTTCCTGCATCATCAAGAAAGATGAAAATAAGCCCAATATTTCAAAATAATCATTATGTTAATTGGCCTCACATCACCCATTCCTCATATCAATTATGTGGATAGTCACTTAATTTCATTGTTTTTTGACCAACATATTGATGACATTGGTGATATTTCAGTGTATTGCTATTACAGATTGTTTTTATACTGAGGAACGACGACAAAATCAATGAAGTATTACAGAGATATGATATTGAAGAAGATACTCTCATCTACCTTAAAGGATCGTTAGTATACACATATATAACTCCGCTAGTTGTCATAATTGATATTGTCATTTGATTAACGTCACATTGGACTGGTTTCCATTTCCAATATACTACTATTTATGTGGGTAAACATTAATTAAACTCTAACCTTTATGGCCTGTAATGACCATGCATGGATGTCTTTCATTGTAAGTACAGCTGTACATGTGGTCAAGTTCTCTAATCGTAATCCGATCTCAGTTAATAGTTTTGTCACCATTGCAATCTTATTTTTAATGTCTCATATATTTAAAAAAAAAAAAATGATCAAGTATAGTAAACCTTATGGTCCCTGTACATCACAGAGAGGCGGCCATGATCGATGAATACATTACTTTACGGAGACCGACCTCTGTTTACTCGTGTACATGTATGGTAAATAAATGTTCAATCATCACAATAAATATCCCCGGATCGCAATAAATGTTCCCATATCGCAAGCAAAGTTCAAACATCACAATAAATGTTCCCACATCACAATAAATGTTCTCACAACACAATAAAAGTTCCCACATAACAATAAATGTTCCCACAACACAATAAATGTTCCCACAACACAATAAATGTTCTCACAACACAATAAAAGTTCCCACATGACAATAAATGTTCCCACAACACAATAAATGTTCCCACAACACAATAAAAGTTCACACATCACAATAAATGTTCCCACAACACAATAAAAGTTCTCACATAACAACAAATGTTCCCACAACACAATAAAAGTTCACACAACACAATAAAAGTTAAAACGTAATAAATATATCTTGATTAAAAAACGGCACAGTACATGCTCTTATTGACACGTCATTCGTTAAAGCTTCCAACTTAAATTCAAATATATATACACAGATTCAGTTCTCAGAAATCCCTGTGAGATAATTCCTTCTGATGACATTATGCCCCAGTAATCGTGTCTAAGGAAGTACCGACATTTCAATTCGTGCTTTGCTTGCAGACTAATACGTGAATCCGACCCAATTGCAAGTGTTGAAAGGCATAGTAATTCATGGTAATATTTTCCTTGTGGGGGTTAAAATATCCCATACCGGAGTTAAACTAAAAGATTTTTTGGAAAAAGAAAGAGATTTTGGAATGTTTTAGACTTGGAAAATGTTTCCGTCAAGTTTTTGGCACAAGTGTTGAAACGTATGAATACATCACTTTATAATTGTACTAGGGTGTTGATAATTGGCGATAGAGTCCCTATGGAGTTAAACTATCCCCTGCCGGAGTTAAACTAAAAGTTGTTTTTTTTTTTAAAAAGAACCCAGATTTTCAAATTATTGGACTTAGAATATTTCTGTGTTAAGTTTTTGGTGCAAGTATTAAAAAGATTTTAATTCATCACTTTATAATTATACTAGGGTGCTGATATTTGGTAATAGAGTCCCTCTAGAGTAAGACTATCCCTTCCTGGTGTATACAAATAAATGGATTTTTGTTCTTTTTAAACCTTTTTTTTTTTTTTTTTTTTAAATCTTTGGAGTTTTTTTTGTTTTGTTTGTAAGTTTATGTTGCGAGTGTTGAAAGTCATATTTTTATACATGGTATAAGGTTAAACTATACCTTGCCGGAGTTAGACTGAAAGACATTTTTTTTGGGGAAAAGACATTTTTTGTTTTTGTTTTTTTTTCTGTTTGCGCAAGTGTTGAAAGCTATTAACACATCACTTTATGATAGTACTAGGGTGCTGATATTCGGAAAAAGAGTCTCTCTGGAGATACACTATCCCTTCTTGGCGTGAAACTGAAAAATAACAATGTGAAAATGCTCACAATAGACAATTTATATACCGGTCCACATTTTTCAAGGGAGACAACTCTCATTAGGATAATATTTTATAAAAAAAAAATGAAGAAATATCTCTAAAAGCAATTACATTGTAGTTAATATATTTATTCAATCTACAACAGCAAATCTTGTCTCCCGAATGTTTGTCAATAAATAATTTACATAGATATATATTAATTGGTATGGCTTTGAAAATTGCATGAAAACACAAAACAAAAAATCTGATCAAGTAAACATTATAAATATTATCAATGTAATTTGCAAAACTATACCAATTAATATATTTTAATTATTTATTGACAAACATTTGCGAGACGAGCTATGCTGTTCTCCAAAAGCTCTTGTTATAGGGATCGGATCTGCGTATTCATCTCCAAGCAGACTACAAACTTAAACGCCGGCACTTCCTAAGATATGATGACCGATACATATTGTAATCTTAAAGGGGATATCTCATAACTTACATTGTCATCTTTACAGGGACATGCTAAAGTGTTCACCTGCGGTGTGTTTAGTTTTGGTTAATGCTATCGTTATTGTTTCACAGACATTTCGTCGTCCCCGGGTTCGTCGATACCCACATCCATGCATCACAGTACCCGAACTGTGGTAAATGCCTGGATGTAGGTATGTTATCGTGGCTTCACAAATACACCATTCCGACAGAAGCTAAATTTGCCGAGCTCGAATTTGCCAGGAAAAAATACTGGAAGGTCGTTGTAAGTATATCGAATTGATTAGACATCAGTCTTGTGCTCGATTACCATACTACTTCACCACTGTAGCTAGGGCGTAACTATGGGAATTGTTCCTACTGTCCGCATTTTGGCTCGGTTATAAGAGGCGACTAAATTTGGGAACTCTCCTTTCTAAACAACTCTTTTTCTTCTTAATATATACTGACACTGCTAAACGTTTAGCCTTTAGTTGAGAGTTTACCCTTTCGAGGAAGGCTCGGATTCTGTCCCCTGGCCGAGACATACCAGAGTCTATAAAGATGGTTGTTGCTACTCCTTCTTAGCACTCGGCATTATGGGAGTAGGACGACCGGTTCGCCAGCAAGTTGCCAGTATAATGTGACTGGGTGGGGTGTCTTGCTGGATGTCTTCAGTAGTATATTCCAGTGAGGTAATACTATAAAATTGCCATCACATTCGCACTATCACGATGATCGCGGCCTTCCATAACATTACATGCATACGTCTCAAACACAGGAGAGACTGTTCTTTCATGATCAGAACTGTTGAACGGAAGTTACTATAACAAAACTGCTTTAAACGTGAAAATTTACGGGAGGGGGAAATTAACGCTTATTACGCGGAGTCCTTTTGATCGAGAACATGTCCCACACGCGTATAATCTTAATTTCAATTTGAGTTATCTCGAACTATAAACGAAGGTGGATCGATCGCGAAAATTGCTCCCACACGTATAGTTTAATACCGAAATCGCGAGATTAACCCCATCGAAAATAAACACATTTATAGTATATAAAGCTAGCCCAAGGTATTAAAATAAGATGGTACGGACAGAAGTGTTGATACTAAATTAAAGTAACTCACAATGACCAGTCATACAAAATGTAACCTAAACATTGATAACTATTCGCCAGTCTTATTGAAAGAAAGATCACAATTATGTAATATGTTATGAAGATCTGACAGGGACCAGTAAGGGAGATTGACTTTTCAAATAACACTATTATATTCTTTCAATTTTGATATTTTTTCTAAATATTTCAAACTTACCATTCTTTGCTGAAAATTGTTTCTATTTTGAAAAATATAATTTTGGTCGACCTCGATCGTGCTGAATTTATTAAGTCCGCCAATTCAGGAAAATATTAATGATTTAGCGTTTTGTTGTAGACCCGGGTAATTAAGAACGGAACAACAACTGCTAGCTACTTGGCAACGATTTACACCGATTCCACACTGGAGCTCTGTGATATCATACGTGAGTGGACTGATCGGAGTCTGTTAAACATTGTCCATCATATGATTCCCTTAGCTATTATTTCAATACTAAAGATAACAATATCATGTAATTTATCATATCACATACTTAAGAATTAGAAATAATTTTATTTTCATTTTGTTAAAATCCAAGGAGTCAAACTGCATTGCTTTTTTAATCAGACTTTCTTCTTCATATAATGTATCCATTCCGATCATCAGATATTGTTTTTGATTATGTAGCATTTGTATTTGTTTCTGTTTTATTAGATGTCCGTCTGGTATCATCTCGAACATAAACACAATTTGGTTTCACTTCGAACATTTACATGATTTGATATCGACTCGAATATTACCACAATTTGGTATCACCTCGAACATTACCACAATTTGGTATCACTTCGAACCTTACCACAATTTGGGATCACCTCGAACATAAACACAATTTGATATCACTTCTAAAATTAACACAGTTTGATTTCACTTCTAACATTAACACAATTTGATTTCACTTCTAACATCAACACAATTTGATATCAATTCTAACATTAACACAATTTGATATCACTTCTAACATTAACACAATTTGATATCACTTCTAACATTAACACAATTTGATATCACTTCTAAAATTAACACAGTTTGATATCACTTCTAACATTAACACAATTTGTTATCACTTCTAACATTAACACAATTTGATATCACTTCTAACATCAACACAATTTGATATCACTTCTAACATTAACACAGTTTGATTTCACTTCTAACATTAACACAATTTGATATCACTTCTAACATTAACACAATTTGGTATCACTTCTAAAATTAACACAGTTTGATATCACTTCTAACATTAACACAGTTTGATTTCACTTCTAACATTAACACAATTTGATATCACTTCTAACATTAACACAGTTTGATATCACTTCTAACATTAACACAATTTGATATCACTTCTAACATTAACACAATTTGATATCACTTCTAACATTAACACAGTTTGATATCACTTCTAACATTAACACAATTTGATATCACTTCTAACATTAACACAGTTTGATTTCACTTCTAACATCAACACAATTTGATTTCACTTCTAACATTAACACAATTTGATATCACTTCTAACATTAACACAATTTGATATCACTTCTAACATTAACACAGTTTGATTTCAATTCTAACATTATCACAGTTTGATATCACTTCAAACATTAACACAATTTGGCAGCTGTGATTGTGAATGTCTTTATTAGATTCGTGCCATTCCTTAGTGGCAGTTCAAGTAAAATATTCCGTATTTAGTCAGTTTTTTCTTATTATTTTCTTTTGAAACAAAAACCACAACAAGCAATCAAAATTAAGGAAAAGAAAAAAAGATTCACAAATAAAAAACAAAAAACAACCAATTGAAATGTTCGTTTCTTTTCTGTGTAGAAAGCGTTGGACAGAGAGCGATTGTCGGCAAAGTTAATATGGACCAGAATTCCCTTGACTTTTACACAGAGAAAACAGTAACATCTGTAGAGGAAACAATAAGGTTTAGTACATGTATCCTGTTTAGGTATACTTAACGTAAACCCTTTTTTATCCTGTTTGGTGACTTGCTTATTGATTATTGAATGCATTAGATATGTATTAATTTATCAAAATATTCTTAACAATAATGATTTTAAAACATATTCATATAAATATAATAATGTGGATCAAGTTGTCGGCATATTAGATTTGTTATTTTTTTTCTTTAGATACATCCAAGAGGTTGCAAGGAGAAAGGTCTGTGATTGACAGTGATACACTTGAATGTTTCACACTCATCTACATGTCTCCATACTATTACAGTAGTAAATACTGATATTGAAATAAAACAATGGTTCTAACTCTAAATACGAGTAAAAATATAGTTTTACATAACATCAAATGAAACTGATTAAATATCAGCCCGTCTTTTATATTGTCTCTATGTTTGGGTAAATTTTTGGACAGAATTGTATCATCACAATGAAAATCTATGAATTGTCAGAACATCTATATCATATAATGTACAATTGTATTACTTCAGTCATATTACTTCCCTATTTAGCCGATTTGTATAGATCCAGCGCCCATGTTCCACCTTACTGTCTGTATAATAAACTTTTATCTCTTCACTTGATTTAATAAAATAGGCACAGTCCGAAGACTCAATACGTTTCCCAGTTTTAGGTGAATCTTATTTTACTGTGTTTACTTTCTAGTACACACATATCAAGCCTTGTATCACTCCAAGATTTGCCGGGAATTGCAGTATGGAGTTGATGACGCAACTAGGACAAATTGCCCAGAGTGGCAAACTTCACGTGCAGGTAGTATTATTTTTACTTTCACATTTACTCCAGTCAGTGATTACTTTATACTGTCTCGATGTAATCAACTTTGTCCTTATCAGTTTTACTTTGACATTTACTCTAATTCGTCATCACTTTATGCTGTCTTGTGAATAGTATCTTGTTCATATAAGTCTATAGTCATCTTTTTCATTTAGGATATACACTTCATGATCTGCCATACATGTGAATGATGAAAATAAGTCAATTGATGATCGGTGTAGCTTTTCCTGGAACATACATTAGTTGTGGCTAATAGCTTCTGCCACTACTCATTAATTTGTCTCCGATTATAGCTGTACAGAATTTCATTGCCAACATCAACGGCATGACAGATTCAAAGCTCCATTCTTCAGAGCAGGAAGTATGCTGTGTTAGAGCTAGAAAGTGACATCACAATATGTTAGTGGCATAAATGAAAACTACTAGTTTTACCGAACGTTTCGTATTATTTCAAAATGACATTTTGTTGCAATATAGATAGAGGTCATATGCCTTCATAAAATAACTGAAGCGGTGTATGCAAAACAATGTTAAATTTGAACAGAGGTTATTTAACTTAGTAAAGACCAGTAATTGAATTGAGATCATTGAAAGCTTGGAGTGAAAGTGTAACATTTACACATTATTCTTATTTATTTACACACGAAACAATCGGTGCAAGGAACATAAATATTTCTTGTCGCAACTTCAAATAAGAAAACATAGTCTATAACTCCTTGTTTATCTCAATCTATAGGGTAACTCACACTCAAATGATTCGTGGTACAACATAGAATCGTTAACTGTATGCGTGTCACAGATTTATAAGAAGAGGTTCCACTTGAAAACAGTCAATTAGTTTGGCATGTTTTTACTTCTTTTGCATCACTTTAATTAAAACATCGATAAATATAGCAATCCCGATCGTTATATATCATAATTGATATGAACTTGATACAACATGTACAAGAAAATATTGGTTCAAATTAAATACAGACCCATCTTGCTGAAACCAGGGAGGAGTGTGACATGGTTAGGAAACTGTTTCCGGAAAATAGGTCATATACAGACATTTACAACGACGCCGGTCTGCTGACGCAAAAGGTAATTACAATGTAAGATATACCTAGATATATAATAGTAACGCATTTATATAAATATTATACAGTTATTGAATGGGTGTGAGGGCATTGACACTTTTACTGTCTCCCGAGAATGAAATTTCCGAAATGAATTTCTGATCAACAACATCTTTTGGAGTTTGGTGACTAGATCTTCCAACAATATATTAGCATACCCGCCGGAACAAACTTTGCCTCCCTGCTGGCTGAGGTTTTTGTTTTCTTACGAAGATGATTTTATTGAAGAAGTAACAGAGACCTTACCAAGTCCTTCAATTTCACCTAGGTATATTTACGATGTGTAATACTTATTATAACAAAAACGTTATCGACCATAAAGAAAGGATATACCATGTATAACTTAAATCAAGGATACTACAAATTCTTTAACATCAGCCAGCATCGATATTTACTTACACCGTACACAACAAGGACAGACCCTTCAACATCAGCCGACCTCGATTTTTTCCCGTTAAATCGATTTTCAGTTCAAATTATGATTTCGTGATTATGTCGTAATTCTTTGTTCTTGTCACTAAACGAAGATGGTGTCGACCTAAAATTCAAGTATCACGATTTCATTTTCAGTATATATTATTGTTTTCATCACATGAAATACGCTTCAGTATAGTTCGCATTATATCCTTCTTGAGAGCTCGCATAACAAGAGAACGAATGTATTCTTTAATTCGGAATGGAGAATAGAAGCATTAAGTGTGAAAAAATAGAATATTTTGGCAGAAGGCATTTTCTTTATGGGAAGGACATTAGTTCGCATAAAGCACTTTGGAGTTCTTCAAGTCAAGTCTTATTTCTGCAGACAGTTCTCGCCCACGGAATACACCTGACGTCAGAGGAACGTAAACTTATCCGATTACGTCACTCCGGCATTTCACACTGTCCTAATTCCAACATAGCGTACGTTTATCTTTATTATTCAAGCTTGTGAAATTATTCTCATTTATAAAACATATCATTGAAACTAATCTGGCACATTGATATAAAGATTGTTAAAATCAGCATGTCAATGACTGAGAAAAGACAGACCTTTATTTTATTCTACACAGAATACGTAGCGGTTTGCTTGATGTGAGGACCTGTCTTGATGAGAATATAAGTGTTGGTCTGGGCACCGGTATGTTTTAATGTTTGTATAACCTCCGACATCGGCCGTTTGTCTTGTATATCCTGGCACTAGTGTGTTTGTATAACCACCTACATCACAAGTTTGTCCTGTGTATTCTGGCACTGGTATGTTTGTATATTTACATATATTTACATATATTTACATTTACACTGCAGCCCCACTATATAACTTTACCAAGCTCACTTGGAAGTTATGAGTCCATAACTTCCAAATCTTTATTATGACGTCATTATTATAGTGACGTCATAATTGTCACGTCGGCGAGAACGAAATATGGCTATTGAAAAGGCTGTTCCGTCTTTGACGATAATGATTTGTTTATTCATAGTAAGAGCGAAATTCCTGGATATAGTCTTTAAAAATTGTTGTCAAATGTAAATATAAGCATTGAACTGCTTTCATTTGGAAGTTATGGGCTGATGAATGGCAACTTGACAAAGGCAAATTCAACAACATGAAGCGCTAGCGCGCTTCTTTAAATGCCTTTGTCCAGCTGGCATTCATCAGCCCATAACTTCCAACTGAAAGCAGTTCAATACTTAAATATTTACATTTACACTGCAGCCCCACTATATAACTTTACCAAGCTCACTTGGAAGTTATGAGTCCATAACTTCCAAATCTTTATTATGACGTCATTATTATAGTGACGTCATAATTGTAACGTCGGCGAAAACGAAAGATGGCTGTTGAAAAGGCTGTTCCGTCTTTGACGATCATAATTTGTTTATTCATTATCAGAGTAAAATTCCTGGATATAGTCTTTCAAATTCGTTGTCAAATGTAAATATAAGCATTGAACTGCTTTCATTTGGAAGTTATGGGCTGATGAATGCCAGCTGGACAAAGGCAAATTCAACATTAAATTTGCCTTTGTCCAGTTGGTATTCATCAGCCCATAATTTCCAACTGAAAGCAGTTCAATCCTTAAATTACCACCAACATCGCCAGTTTGTCCTGTGTATCCTGGCACTGTCAGTTTTGCTTCTGTATCCACATTTGATGATATATTATTACATGCATGTCACTGATAAGGTTGTAGAAATGATACGTGCTTGTTCATTTTTAACAACTTTTAAACCAGCAATCAACAGCGAAGCGCTTTCAAGTCGACCCTCTACATGTTTAAAAATGACCGAAAGATATGTCAGAGATTGATAAATATACAATGACCATGGCCTAGTGTTTTCCTTCGGCACCCGTTTTTTGCGCTAGAGTTAGTAAGCTAGTGAATGATCAAACAAGACATTTTTTTATGTTTCAACCTCAATACTTGTATATCATATTGGCGATCTTTCTAACAGTACATATTTCTTTTTTAATTAATTTTAAAGTAAACATTACCTTGGTGTCAAAATATAATACCACACGTACATGTCACTCGGAAATAAAATTCTTTTCGTGAGTTGGGACGTGTTTTTCCTTAATCTTACTTATATCTTACATCTTTATTGATCAGACATTTCCGGAGGATACAGCTCATCAATTTTGAATGCAATGAGGGCGGCCATCTGTACGTCAAACACTATCGCTATACAAACGAATCTCGAGTACAGGCCACTCGACTACAAAGACGTTTTTCAAATGGCGACGTTGGGAGGCGCTAAAGGTAAGTGTTGTTAATAAACAATGAACACTGTCTTCATTTTAAGTGTACTTCCATGATAATACTAACTGTTAATTAGTTTGTTAATCCAGTATTACATCTAATCATCAGTAAATCCATTTTGTATGAGTACCATCTACTCAATCCGGAACATCCTCCCACCTTCTATATGACTCCCTGAAAAATAATCGAATAAATGTCCTTACGCACATACTGTTTGTGACATCTATTTGTATTACGAACTACAGTTTGGTACATCAATCGTTTATGTTTTGTTGTGGATTTTAGGTTTTGTGTTTCCATAGTTTTAGATATGGACGACGTGATCGGTAACTTTGAGGTCGGAAAGGAATTCGATGCCCTTCTTATCGATCCGGCTGTTGATGGAGGACCCATCGATGTCTTTGAGGATGATTCAATAGAGGATATTGTTCAAAAATTTATCTTTCTCGGTAAATATGATGAATTATTTACTATATACATGTATATAAAGTTTAAAACATCATGGCAAAGTTAACTAGTTATTAGTTCTTAACAGCCCATTAACGCTATAAAAGTCATTAGGGTCAAAAAAGGAGAGTACAAATTATGAACAAAATGGGTAACCAAGAAAACCACGTCAAGCAAATGAAGCGTGTAAAATGTAATTATATGCAGACACACTAACAATAGTTTAAACTCCAAAAGATGCTATGGCTATTCAGATCTTGTGACAGTCCCACATGTTTTAGATAGTTTAGGATTTTGTGTGTACTAACATACCGGAAAATAGCCTTCAGACTTGCTGTGTCTTCCCCGAACGAGTGTAGTTTATTGTCGGCCCATTGATTCCATTCATTTTGTCACTGTAATAATAAAACTGTAGTTGCAAACGGTTTATAATCGGTAAAATGGAGTTTAAAATCAATTTGTGGATATGACATTAACAGAGCATTTGTGTTTTCAGGTGATGATCGAAACATCTTGAGAGTGTTTGTCTCCGGAAATAACATATTGGAAAATCTCATTAAGAAAAGTTCGGAGGCCTAAAATGGAATGTTGGTATCCTTGGAAATACCTGTGTACCTGGTGACAAGATTGATACTCCTCTTCCGTAACTTACAACTAATGTTGGTACGGAGCTAGCTCTGGGCGGCAACATCAACCAGCAGGAATATTGACGTTAATTTCATATCAATTCTAGCAAATGAAGAAAATTTTTCATAATCTTAAAGTTTCATAAAGTATTTTGATGGTTTAAAGATGTCTGTTGAATTAAATCACGGTAAAAAATGTGCAATAAGTTTCACAAAGCAGAATTCACTAAGCACGTTTGTTATTTTCAAGTCCAATACATTATTTGACAATTACATGTATATGGAGAGGCAACACATTTTATATGTAAAGTAAAAAGATAAAGGATTCTTAGTCATATTCATGCGAGCTTGTTGTCGAATAGTCTCATTCCACACCCGATATGCGATAGTCCTGGGTGGTGTATTATACGTACATTAGTATAAATAACTAAAGTTTTATTACGTCATACCTGTGTTTGCGACTGTTAGAAGAACATGTTTACATCTGGTTTTTTGGCGAATTCCACTTTCTCCCACTGCACATTCAACTTTCATAGCTAAACTCTGTCAATGCTGTCAGCCGTTGCGTGCGCGTGGTGACGGGTGAAATTTCCATCCGCATAATTGTTCCGGATGGTAAATTTTTAAAAAAAATCCGAAATCGTTAACAAACTGAATAATTCATCCGTATATTCTGAAATACTGACTACCAATATTATTGATATTGTTATTTGATGATGTTTTCAGTATTTTTTTAATGATTTCCACGCACTATTTTTTTTATTTTTTTTTTGCCAATCAGCACGTGAATCACAATAGGCTGTTCTATTTGTTGACCTCTGACAGTGGAAACGTCGGTAAAAGTCAGATTTCAAATTATAATGAAAATTAAAGTTGAAATCGAAAAGAAACTAATATAGAAAACGTAAATATAAACATTAAACTGTCTTTTTATGGATTATATGGTCTATATAGATGCCAGAGCTTTGCAGACAATCATTTCATAATGCGCTAGCGCGCATTATGAAGATTGTCTGCAAAGCTCTGGCATCTATATAGACCATATAATCCATAAAAAGACAGTTTAATGCTTAAATATTTACATTTACACTGCAGCCCCACTATATAACTTTACCAAGCTCACTTGGAAGTTATGAGTCCATAACTTCCAAATCTTTATTATGACGTCATTATTATAGTGACGTCATAATTTTAACGTCGGCGAAAACGAAAGATGGCTGTTGAAAAGGCTGTTCCGTCTTTGACGATCATAATTTGTTTATTCATTATCAGAGTAAAATTCCTGGATATAGTCTTTCAAATTCGTTGTCAAATGTAAATATAAGCATTGAAGCGCGCTTCATGTTGAATTTGCCTTTGTCCAGCTGGCATTCATCAGCCCATAACTTCCAAATGAAAGCAGTTCAATCCTTAAATAACCACCGACATCGCCAGTTTGTCCTGTGTATCCTGGCGCTGTCAGTTTTGCTTCTGTATCCACATTTGATGATATATTATTACGTGCATGTCACTGATAAGGTTGTAGAAATGATACGTGCTTGTTCATTTTTAACAACTTTTAAACCAGCAATCAACAGCGAAGCGCTTTCACGTCGACCCTATACATGTTTAAAAATGACCGAAAGATATATCAGAGATTGATAAATATACAATGACCATGGCCTAGTGTTTTCCTTCGGCACCCGTTTTTTGCGCTAGAGTTAGTAAGCTAGTGAATGATCAAACAAGACATTTTGTTTATGTTTCAACCTCAATACATGTATATTATATTGGCGATCTTTCTAACAGTACATATTTCTTTTTTAATTGATTTTAAAGTAAACATTACCTTAGTGTCAAAATATAATACCACACGTACATGTCACTCGGAAATAAAATTCTTTTCGTGAGTTGGGACGTGTTTTTCCTTAATCTTACTTATATTTTACATCTTTATTGATCAGACATTTCCGGAGGATACAGCTCATCAATTTTGAATGCAATGAGGGCGGCCCTCTGTACGTCAAACACCATCGCTATACAAACGAATCTCGAGTACAGGCCACTCGACTACAAAGACGTTTTTCAAATGGCGACGTTGGGAGGCGCTAAAGGTAAGTGTTGTTAATAAACAATGAACACTGTCTTCATTTTAAGTGTACTTCCCTGATAATACTAACTGTTAATTAGTTTGTTAATCCAGTATTACATCTAATCATCAGTAAATCCATTTTGTATGAGTACCATCTACTCAATCCGGAACATCCTCCCACCTTCTATATGACTCCCTGAAAAATAATCGAATAAATGTCCTTAGACACATACTGTTTGTGACATCTATTTGTATTACGAACTACAGTTTGGTACATCAATCGTTTATGTTTTGTTGTGGATTTTAGGTTTTGTGTTTCCATAGTTTTAGATATGGACGACGTCATCGGTAACTTTGAGGTCGGAAAGGAGTTCGATGCCCTTCTTATCGATCCGGCTGTTGATGGAGGACCCATCGATGTCTTTGAGGATGATACAATAGAGGATATCGTTCAGAAATTTATCTTTCTCGGTAAATATGATATATTATTTACCATATACATGTATATAAAGTTTAAAACAACATGGCAAAGTTAATAAGTTATTAGTTCTTAACGGCCCATTAACGCTATTAAGGTCATTAGGGCCAAAAAAGGAGAGTACAAATTATGAATAAAATGGGTAACAAAGAAAACCACGTCGAGCACATGAGGCGTGTAAAATATAAATATATGCTGACACACTAACAATAGTTTAAAATCCAAAAGTATCCATGGCTATTCAGATCTTGTGACAGTCCCACATGTTTTAGATAGTTTAGGATTTTGTGTATACTAACATACCGGAATATAGCCTTCAGACTTGCTGTGTCTTCCCTGAACGAGTGTAGTTTATTGTCGGCCCATTGATTCCATTCATTTTGTCATTGTGATAATACAACTGTAGTTACAAACGATTTATAATCGGTAAAATGGAGTTTAAAATCAGTTTGTGGATGTGACATTAACAGAGCATTTGTGTTTTCAGGTGATGATCGAAACATCTTGAGAGTGTTTGTCTCCGGAAATAACATATTGGAAAATCTAATTAAGAAAAGTTCGGAGGCCTAAAATGGAATGTTGGTATCCTTGGAAATACCGGTGTACCTGGTGACAAGATTGGTACTCTTCTTACATAACTTACAACTAATGTTGGTATAGAGCTAGCTCTGGGCGGCAACATCAACCAGCAGAAATATTGACGTTAATTTCATATCAAGTCTAGCAAATGAAAAAAAAAAGTTTCATAATCTTAAAGTTTCATAAAGTATTTTGATGGTTTAAAGATGTCTGTTGAATTAAATCACGGTAAAAAATGTATAATAAGTTTCACAAAGCAGAATTCACTAAGCACGTTTGTTATTTTCAAGTCCAATACATTATTTGACGATTACATGTATATGGAGAGGCAACACATTTTATATGTAAAGTAAAAAGATAAAGGATTCTTAGTCATATTCATGCGAGCTTGTTGTCGAATAGTCTCCTTCCACACCCGATATGCGATAGTCCTGGGTGGTGTATTATAAGTACATTTGTATAAATAACTAAAGTTTTATTACGTCATACCTGTGTTTGTGACTGTTAGTATGAACCTGCACACATATGGTTTGTACATGGTCATTTGACATCCTGATATCTATAATCAACAGTCGCATCGAACTGTCCCATTTCTAGTTGTACGACTTGGGTCGAATTTGTCGTTCTCAGTATTACAGTTTAATTCTCCAAACACTTCCCGTGATGGGTATGGGATACGTTAAACACGTTTTTTAGAATCTGTATGTATTTGCGAGTTGATATAATTCTGATTGGAAAATGGTGCTTAACCCAAATTAATGTAAACGATATATGAGAAAGTTTATCAATCCATTTAAACTGGAAATACTTTAATGGTTTCTCTATTATAAAGATGCTTATTGTCACTAATATAGTCACGTGATTCTAGTTAGAATGGTATAATCTATAAATTTTGTAACACTTCATAACTTTATTGTATGCCTGTCAAATAAAGCATTGCTTGGTGGTAAACACAACTTGCGTCTTTTTAATTGTTAGCCGTAACAATGCACTATCATAGCTACCAACATGAGTTTGTTATAATGTTTAATATTTGATCGTATGTAACACAGCTTGGTTAAATTGCGCATCCACAAAGATGTCAAACAACGCTGTAGTATTCATGTATTTATCCAAACCAATGCTTGATATAAATGATAAACATACCTTACGACAGGAGACTGGCTGTAACTGTAGCCGATATACCTTACGACAGGAGACTGACTGGAACTGTAGCCGATATACCTTACGACAGGAGACTGGCTGTAACTGTAGCTGATATATACCTTACGACAGGAGACTGACTGAAACTGTAGCCGATATACCTTACGACAGGAGACTGGCTGTAACTGTAGCCGATATACCTTACGACAGGAGACTGACTGTAACTGTAGCCGATATACCTTACGACAGGAGACTGGCTGTAACTGTAGCCGATATACCTTACGACAGGAGACTGGCTGTAACTGTAGCCGATATACCTTACGACAGGAGCCTGGCTGTAACTGTAGCCGATATACCTTACGACAGGAGACTGGCTGTAACTGTAGCCGATATACCTTACGACAGGAGACTGGCTGTAACTGTAGCCGATATATACCTTACGACAGGAGACTGACTGTAACTGTAGCCGATATACCTTACGACAGGAGACTGGCTGTAACTGTAGCCGATATACCTTACGACGGGAGACTGGCTGTAACTGTAGCCGATATACCTTACGACAGGAGACTGGCTGTAACTGTAGCCGATATACCTTACGACAGGAGACTGACTGTAACTGTAGCCGATATACCTTACGATAGGAGACTGACTGTAACTGTAGCCGATATACCTTACGACGGGAGACTTACTGTAACTGTAGCCGATATACCTTACGACAGGAGATTGGCTGTAACTGTAGCCGATATACCCTACGACGGGAGACTTACTGTAACTGTAGCCGATATACCTTACGACGGGAGACTGGCTGTAACTGTAGCAGATATACCTTACGACAGGAGACTGGCTGTAACTGTAGCCGATATACCTTACGACAGGAGACTGACTGTAACTGTAGCCGATATGCCTTACGACTGGGGACTGGCTGTAACTGTAGCCGATATACCTTACGACAGGAGACTGGCTGTAACTGTAGCCGATATACCTTACGACAGGAGACTGGCTGTAACTGTAGCCGATATACCTTACGATTGGAGACTGACTGTAACTGTAGCCGATATACCTTACGACAGGAGACTGGCTGTAACTGTAGCCGATATACCTTACGACAGGAGACTGGCTGTAACTGTAGCCGATATACCTTACGATAGGAGACTGGCTGTAACTGTAGCCGATATACCTTACGACAGGAGACTGGCTGTAACTGTAGCCGATATACCTTACGACAGAAGACTGGCTGTAACTGTAGCCGATATACCTTACGACGGGAGACTGGCTGTAACTGTAGCCGATATACCTTACGACAGGAGACTGGCTGTAACTGTAGCCGATATACCTTACGACAGGAGACTGGCTGTAACTGTAGCCGATATACCTTACGACAGGAGACTGACTGTATCTGTAGCCGATATACCTTACGACAGAAGACTGGCTGTAACTGTAGCCGATATACCTTACGACAGGAGACTGGCTGTAACTGTAGCCGATATACCTTACGACAGGAGACTGGCTGTAACTGTAGCCGATATACCTTACGACAGGAGACTGGCTGTAACTGTAGCCGATATACCTTACGACAGGAGACTGGCTGTAACTGTAGCCGATATATACCTTACGACAGGAGACTGACTGTAACTGTAGCCGATATACCTTACGACAGGAGACTGGCTGTAACTGTAGCCGATATACCTTACGACAGGAGACTGGCTGTAACTGTAGCCGATATATACCTTACGACAGGAGACTGGCTGTAACTGTAGCCGATATACCTTACGACAGGAGACTGGCTGTAACTGTAGCCGATATACCTTACGACAGGAGACTGACTGTAACTGTAGCCGATATACCTTACGACAGGAGACTGGCTGTAACTGTAGCCGATATACCTTACGACAGGAGACTGGCTGTAACTGTAGCCGATATACCTTACGACAGGAGACTGACTTAACTGTAGCCGATATGCCTTTCGACCTAATGGACCTCCCCTTTATATGCTTTGTATCTGGTGCCATCCACCTAATGGACATTCCCTATATTTTCTTTGTATTTTGTGCATTCCACCTAATGGACATCCGCAGTATACTCTTCGAATTTCGTTTGATATTCTGTATATTTCGTACATGTACTGATTAATTAAGTATAACATAATTTTGTTTGGTGATCGGATAGTGGTACTTTATTGTGAAGCTTTAAACGATTGTTTAACCATTTTAATTGAAAGTTCCATATTTTTTAAACGATTGCCTCTACTGTGATACTTTGACAAATCTGTAGTATAGTTTACCATGATATACATGTTATTTTAGATATTCGGTATTGCCAAAGAACCATATATTACACTTTAAAGTGTTAATTTGTGTGATTTTCCCTTATTTATGTATTAGATAATGTATAGAAAATGTTCCCTACTGACGCGAGAATTACAGTTGATGTAATGATATATAGGCTAGTTATTACAGCAAAAAGGAAAGAAAAACTATATATTACGATGGGCGACAGCGGCCGCCAAATAACAACTACAGAGTAATAGATTTGTGTACATGTACATTTTGCAACTTGTCATGTACAGTACAACTACTCAATATTGTAAAATGCGTACATGTACATTTTGCAACTTGTCATGTACAGTACAACTACTCAATATTGCAAAATGCGTACATGTACATTTTGCAACTTGTCATGTACAGTACAACTACTCAATATTGCATAATGCGTACATGTACATTTTGCAACTTGTCATGTACAGTACAACTACTCAATATTGCATAATGCGTACATGTACATTTTGCAACTTGTCATGTACAGTACAACTACTCAATATTGCATAATGCGTATATGTACATTTTGCAACTTGTCATGTACAGTACAACTACTCAATATTGCATAATGCGTACATGTACATTTTACAACTTGTCATGTACAGTACAACTACCTAATATCCATTAACATTCCTAACATTCGAATCCAACATTCCACGATTTGACGGTATGAAATTGAGGTTACTTAGTGCAGGAGGATACGTGTTACATAGGGTTGAGCACGTGGTGACAAACTTATATTCCGAATGCCTTTTAGTCTGAAGACTCAATAGTTCGAAGACCCAACGGCCCAAAGGCCCAAAGGCTCGATAGTCCGAAGGGCCGCTAGTCCGTAATATACTTATACACGTTGTGCAGTAATGTTGATATTTAGTTTTATATTAGCATTACTCAAAATTTTTATTAAATCTTTTTTTAACCCTATTGTGAAAAATAAGAAATTAAAGATAAAGACAGATTCAAAATCAAATGGTTCAAAAGAAACTTTCACAGATAAAGATTTGGAGCGAAAAAATCAACAGAAATAAACAGAATAAAAAAGCATGCATGGCATGCGCAGAAAGAGTTCTTGGCGCGTAAACACAAACATTTTGAGCTTTTTACACTTCTTGGACTTGATAATACCTAACAGACTATCGTGAATCAGAAACTGAAAGAAAATGTGTATTTATGAAAGTATACGGGGAATTCCCCAAAAAAATGCCGGGCCAAGTTTCTCTGAAAATTAGTCCCTCAATGCAACGGCGGGTTTTACAGTCCATACGAAATGGCGGGACACCGAAAGCGTGGACCTGGAAAACGCAGACAGATTCTGCCAAAAGTGAGTGGAATCGGCAAAACCCGAGTATTTCCTTAGAAAAGGAAATGAGTCGTTGGAACTTAGCGAGAAAAGAAAAGGGAATAAACTCGAATTCCGATTTTGCCGGACGTCTATTGGATTGCTGATTAGCTTTTGAACATTGTCAACTTCACCGGTCTAAAATTTTATCGATGTTTTGTATGCACATGCTACATTTTGAAATTAAGTATTTAAATGTTAACCATGTTTGATTTTTCGTTCAGTTACCTTGGTATTACGTGAATATTCTGTTAATATGTTTAAATGAAAGCATTATAAGGCAAAGTTCACGTATGCTCGACATGTAAACAACGACCATGTATGTAGTTTATGTTCAGCACACGTTGTTAAAGCCTCGTTCTCGGCTCCGTGACAAATCTCGCGATTAATATAAATGCGGAGAGCGTGAGTGAGCTGTTGTGCCTTTGGACTAAAAGGCTTTCGGAATATAAGTTTGTCACCACGTGCTCTACCCTATGTAACACGTATCCTCCTATACACCAAGTAACCTCAATTTCATACCGTCAAATCTTGGAATGTTGGATTCGAATGTTAGGAATGTTAATGGATATTAGGTAGTTGTACTGTACATGACAAGTTGCAAAATGTACATGTACGCATTATGCAATATTGAGTAGTTGTACTGTACATGACAAGTTGTAAAAGGTACATGTACGCATTTTGCAATATTGAGTAGTTGTACTGTACATGACAAGTTGTAAAAGGTACATGTACGCATTTTGCAATATTGAGTAGTTGTACTGTACGTCTAGAAAATGTACATGTACACAAATCTATTACTCTGTAGTTGTTATTTGGCGGCCGCTATCGGCCATCGTAATATACCGTATTGTAAGATTTTGGGGCAGTTGTGCACTTTTCTGCAGGACTATAACCTTTCTTATGAAATACCAAGTACGGCAATATGACTTGCGCAAGTCTAAAAATAACTATATCAGGCCCATCTAACCGATAAACTATAAATGAAACTATTACTGGTGTTATTCCATCGGGCACACAGCCTATTCGGGACATCTCGGTATACATTTCACGTCTGTTGTTTAACCCGATTTCTATACCACAGACGGGTCGTAACAATATCTCAGTCAGGTAGGTGAACTCTGTTTTCTTTACCGCACTGACCCTACACTAAACATCCATGCTCAATACTTGGCCAATTTCTTTGTGTGAACACTCGTTGGAAATATTAAACATTTCTTTATAGTGGTATACTGTATAATAAGGTGGGATTCACGACACACAAACTAAATAAAATTCCGATATGGACAGTGGGTTTCCGGAGCTCGTGCCTGCAGTAAGAACGAAACGTACACTCAAGCTAGATTTAATTGTCCCATTTCACGTCTATATTACAGAAAAAATACAATCCGATGCGTCAGTAAATGTACATTGTGTCTTGACGTATGTCACTATGTGAAGCCATCACTAGACGACATACATTTAAGTCAAAGTACCGAGAGTACTGAAATACTATTACGTTAACAAAATACATGTATCACCGTAAAATTATTCTAAAATAAAGCAAAACAAAACTGACAACAAAATATGTGTAATTTTGTTACCAGTGATACTAAGGTTCTAAAACACGTTTTCGAGGTCACATGCTGCCATTGTTGTTGATATGCAGCTTCTATAAAGCGTATGTTAGCTTAAATCTGATTGGCTGAAATTTACCCACTGGTAATCAGTTGTTTAGGGTAGTGTAGTGCAATCAACCGTGGGAATCCGACGATGTCTTAAAGAAACAAATGTTCAAAGGATGCACGTTTTTAACTGTCTTTTCTTGCTAAAGCGATAGCCTACTTTCGATTCTTTTACACTAAAAATATTTTTTTTTATTATTTGGCATTTTCTGTGGAGTAATGATAGCCAAAATTTAAGAAAAATCGGAAACCGATAATTTGTCATTATGGGACAAATTGCTTGTAGATTGGGGCGCTACAATCGTTTGTTTGGTGGATTTTCGCCTCGTGAACGACCTGCATGGGTCATTCTAAGATATATATTTAAAAGCTGGTGTCTACCTAACTGAACAACATACAGATGGCGCATGTTATCTTGAGTAATTAGAATAAAGTGAAATACAACACTATCACGTCAATACAGGGTAGTCTATGGTCTCATCTTCACGAGAAAAGTAGTAGCGATTGACTGCACACACTTGATCTTCACCTGGGGGTTGAAACATCGTTATATGAAGAATATTTTATTAATGAAAAAGTGTATATCTTTTATATAAGTGTAGCCTACTTGTTCTCGCTAACTCCTCCTTGAAGTACTTCATTGAGGAATGCCTACGTTAACGCTGTCCTAATGCAATATTCAAGAAGATCGTGAACAAAGATTGTATGATATTTTATTTATTTTGTTGATCTAAACATATTCTGTTCATGACAATAATCTTGTTATGTTGCCTCTTGGATATGGCTATGTCGTTTGATTATGATGCAATAATATATATCCTGTGGCTTCGAGGCTAAATTCTACAATCCCCCTGTGTTAAATAACTCATCTTCACGTGTAACTGTTTTAAAACATGCATTAAACATTGTGTAACGACAATGGCATATACCAAGACCGAGATCACTCACTTATTATTAACTGAAATATATACAAATAGTACAACATCGCTGATCTTCCATCCATACTAATTCTCTGTTGGCAGTGTTGGATGATGGTACCAAGTGACGTCACTTCCTTTTGACCCAGTAACGACAAGGCATTCTTTGAAATATGACGGCTACACAGAAGACTTTAGTATTATTTGTAAATGGAGCGAAAGTAAGACTTCTATTTCTACAACTAGTGGAGAACGACTGTTTCATTAAGATCTTAAAATATGATACACCGATTCGTGATAATCTAGAAAAATGGAATAAATGATCAATACCAAAATAAAAAAGAAGATATATTAACTTAATTAAAAAGAGTAAAGGAAGTGTCTGAAGCCTAAGTTTGATATCATAACGTTTTTATTGTGTTCTTATTTTTATTTGGTTATTTAACGTACTACAACTTATGTTACCTGTATTCACGATTTCCGCTTCCTTTAAGATTGTGGACGATAATCCAAATCCCACGACAACCTTGCTGCAGTATCTCAGACGTCACCGTATCCTTACAAACAGTTTCGATTAACTCACAATAATTCAAATACAAAAGTTATATAATTACAGAATTTCTTGAAAATTTAAAAAAACGAATGTGAATATTACGTTCCATTATATTAGAATAATTTCAGTTTCTGTCCTTCTTTTTGTATAACATAAACAAGATGTTTCTTTTAAAGATGTTAATCTCTCATGGCAGATTGTAGCAGGAACATTGATGTACAACAAGTAGGTATAGGTATTTAAAAGAACATGTGTTTTTTGTTGACAATGTTATAACGATATTAATTCTGTCACGTTTGAATGACTATCAGATTCCAAATTTAATATTTCAACCTATATATAGAGGATATCTAACAGTGTCTTCAGTAATACCAAATTTGGTCAAATCAGCAAAAGTGATATTTTTCACTAGTGAAAAATGTCACTTGTATAGAATGAATAATTTTTGATATTTCACTGGTAAAAATGTAATAAATATAAATATATATATATATATATTTAGACAAGGACACCATATTTCCTAAACGATGTCAAGTAAAACTAACCGGGACTAAGAACGGCTGTAACCAGGGAGGATGTGGATCGTGTACAGTGATGCTGTCATGGTGGGACAAGGCAGAACAACAATTCCAGTATCTTTTGTCAAATAATCTTCATATATGTATATTTTAGTTTTTGTTCTTTGTTTTGGGGATTTAAAAAAAAAATTTTTTTGTTTCAACATCAAAAAAATATCAAGATATTCTATTGTTCTAATATATTGAAATGTACAGACATTGATTTTACAATTTAATTTGTTCCACTATGTATACTGCAAACATAGTTTGTACTTGGGGGCCGCGGTGGCCGAGTGGTTAAGGTGTCCCGACACTTTATCAACTAGCCCTCCACCTCTTGGTTGCGAGTTCGAAACCTACGTGGGTCAGTTGCCAGGTACTGACCGTAGGCCGATGGTTTTTCGTCGGGTACTTCGGCTTTCCTCCAACTCCAAAACCTGGCACGTCCTTAAATGGCCCTGGCTGTTAATAGGACGTTAAACAAAACCAATCAAACCAAAGTACTACTAATACTCATTCCGGCACGATAACGAAACCATATTTCAAGCTCAAAATCGACGAAACACGGACAAGAAGACTTCATGTTGCATAAGGAAATGGTTTTCTTTTCAAAATGAGATTATTCTGACGATCCTAAAACTGTCCTACGGTCTTCAGCAACCTGCATTTCTCAAAGTTTGTGTTGATGATTTCTTCTTCAATAGTCGACGGGAATCGTGATAATGGGAACAAGTCCTTGAATACCGAATGGCTGTGACATGTAAAAACCATAGGTAGGGGAAGCAGATATGTTACCTTCTAGAAATTGAAAGTGAACAATTGGCAAATTGAAATCATTGAGCCTATTATACAGCTTAGTTTTAAGCTGTCCCTGTTAGTTACGTTGTACGTAATTTTCGATTTAAGAGGGATATATTTTTAGCGTCCTCGATTTCTTGTCCTTAATTGACAAATTCACTTAAGTTTTTATAATTTAAAGAAATTCAAATGCATTTAAGCATTGATGTCATTTTTTTAAGTAAAAAATAATTTACATCAACGCTTATAATTAATTTTTGAATATGATTTTCTAATTTAAAACATGTTTCATGTACAATTTTACTGGTTTTAAATGGGATTCTTTTTCTCAAATCAATACGCAACGTCAATTGTCGTATTGTGACGTCAAATTTTTCGCGCCATTCTCGGAATTTCTTTCATAGAAGAATGAAAAGAATTTTTCGACCAATCAGATTTGAGTATTTACCATGAAAACAAAGAAAAATTAATTATTGTAAGGTAAATGTTACCTGTTTTGATAAGCTATTCAAAATAATCAGCTTCAGATGAAAATAAAAACAAGTTAGCCAACAGAGGCTGAGAATGAGAAATATGAAGTGTAAAGAGTATCGACAAAATAAACAACATGATAGAAGACAGAATCTTTAATAGTGGATGTTCAAGATTAATGAAAACAATTAGAGTATTTCAAAATCCACATTCAATTAACTCCACTTCTGGAATAATCGGAAAGATTAAAAGAAATACAAAGAGAGCAGTAATGATTAACAACAGTTACACCAATTACAGGATAATCTATGAAGATTATGACTTAACTTTCCAAAAGACATTCAAGTTTAAATGCTTGTCTCGTTTTGGTATGTCAACTGCATGGGTACGCCATTACAACGGTGGAAGGGGTTGGAAGTACAAGACAAGGACTCTGCCAAGTACAGGTATACACTTTCATCTCAAATCATGTTTATAATTCATAACGGAAGTGGAAGGGTAGGAAGACAAGGGGGATCTGATTGGTCGACACCTCTATACACAATATTAAGTATAATTGTTGACCGATCAAGTCTACTTCCGTTCCACAGTCGATGCATCGTAGATCTTAGACCAATTGTAAGGGATGACATTTTTAATAATACTAATGAGAAACAGACACCTGTGCTTTCATCTTAATTTTTTTAATCTATAATACATAGGCTATCTCATAAACTAAATTTTTGACATTCGTCAGTTCTTTAAAAATGCATGTCATATTATAACTTCTTTAAGAACTTTGATTTATTTTTTTATTCAAACAAGAATAAATGTTAACTGACAAACGGTATTCATGATGAAGTTAAAGACAAAGCTTCATTAGAAACGTTTGGTCTCGGAGAACTGTGTGATATAATAAGCATACTCTCAACTAAGCGTTCGGCCTCATAGAGAACTGTGTGATATAATTAATCATACTCTCGATTAAGCTTTCGGCCTCCTATTCAGTTGTGTGATATAATCAACCACACTCGACTAAGCGTTCGGCCTGTATGATATTGTGTGGTATAATTATGCGCTCTCTTGACTAAGCGTTTGACTTTGTATAAAGTTGTGTTATATTTATACACCACTCTTGACTAAGCGTTCGGCCTTGTATAAAGTTGTGTTATATTTATACAACACTCTTGACTAAGCGTTCGGCCTTGTATAAAGTTGTGTTATATTTATACAACACTCTTGACTAAGCGTTCGGCCTTGTATACAGTTGTGTGATAATTACAGAAACGCTTGGTGGAGTCGTTTGGTATACAGTGTGGTTTCTGTAGCCCTGGAATGGTGATGACAATGTATACCCTGCTACAGAATGACAAGAACCCATCCGATCAGTCTCTCGAGAAAGCCCTAGAAGGTACAACACTAGGAAGGACAACCCGCTCTTTACATACCATTCAGTATATGTTAACTTAATCTTAGCTAAGAATGAAAGTTTAACCAGGGGCATAGTGAGCATAGCTATATGTTCATGGGGTACCAGTTATATTGTCGTTTGAACTATATTGTGCTTTAAGTCAATTAATACCATTCAAATTGTTGATCATAGATTTACTATATATCTAAGTATCAATGGCGATGAAACCTATCGAGTGTCTTAATACGATGTATTTGAACATTGTAACACTGGGATATTACAGTGCATTTCGATCTTGTCCGTTCTTCAGAAATCCATTATTTTATAATTAGTAAAAACATTGAAATAGTTTGGAATACGAAAACGATAAGTGACTCAAATTCCATGTTTTAACTCTCTTTATACTTGTATTTAATCATTTTTCCAGGTAATCTTTGTCGTTGCACGGGATATAGACCAATAGTCGATGCATTTAAAACATTTTGTAAAAAGGTAATACATTGTTTATAATGAATAGCAAATATTTCTAGAATTATCAAAGTAGTAATTTAACAATTAATATCGAAAGTACAATTAATATGTAACTATTTACCGAGTAGTGTCACAGTGGCTTTTTAAAGTGTATTCATCTCTTTAAACTACGATATACGCTTTCTTTAACACATACTTACTCTTCCTATGTGTAAGGCCTGGGATTTAAGTGAGCACATAGCTGATGTTTATTTTTATTATTTCTACAAAAATAAGGGAGAGTGTTCCAGTGGGGATATCGAGGACCTCTGTCGTGTGGACACCGACAAACAGGGGACAATCCAGGTAAGATTGGTACTATGACGTCATGGCTGAAAAAGTACATCATATTGAATACATATTTCTTGATTCATTGAATTAAGCTTATTCTAAAACTGTACGATATGTTTGATTTGCACTGTATATCTTGGGTATATCATCCGCAATAATGTCGCAGTGTAAGAGCTATTTATGTATATCATTCAAAATATGGCTTTTCCACATTGAACTCATTTTTTGTTATTATCGTTACAACTGAATTTTGTTTCAATTTGTTCATGATTTTTAATGTTACATTAAAATAAAAATATCAGTTTCAGGACAGCAGCGTCTCTAAAAGTAGTGGTCAGTTACAATTTCAGAACGAACTCAAGGTATATCATTTAAAAATTGCATCATAATAATGTTCACGTTTATGATATAAAACTTGATGTATATAAATCGCCTGTCGAATCAGAACTATCGTGTTTCTGTGTTGACTTTGTACTTGAGGAGATAATTACTAGTTTAGAACAGAGGAAAGAACGATACTCGAGTGAATCAATATACGACATATAATGAATGTTCATTAACCATTACGTCAGGGATAATTAGTGGACAAAAACATTAATTACTCTGATATAAAATACACAATCATCCTTTAAGAATGTTGAAATCAAAACAATTTATATAGATGTGTATTGATAGTTTAAAATTACATACCACAAATTGATTCGATTCACAATTCAAATCCTTTTCATCTTAGAATGAAGCTATGACAAGTGTAGAGTTCCGGAATGAGCATTGGAGCTAGTTTCGGCCTGTGATGTTGGGAGACGTTCTTAACCTCATGGAGCAATATCCTGACTGTCACATCGTAATGGGGGCTACTAATCTAGGTAGAGTACAAACCTAATGCATCTACCATAGTTACTTCCTTTTTGTGACACTAAAGTTTGACGTTTTGAGTGCTACCATTCGGGCATGATTGTCTTCATATCAACAACAATGTTCTAGAAGCATTATCTTGGGTATAAAGTGAATGTATGCTGCTCACCAGGTATACAGTGTAGTGTACATGCGATTGTAATGGGGATCACCACACTGACTACACTGATGTGACGGGAGCCTCCTAATTAGGTACAGCAACCATAGTCGAATTCTGATGTACTAAGCATTGTTATTGTCACCGTGATCTTGGTACATTATTTTTATAGCCAGGACCAGTTTTATTTATACAAATGCGTAGTGAAATTAAAATGAGGTCAACAATCAAAGTATACAAAAGTATAGATATTGTACAATTTTAAGGCTACAATTCAGTGATTTAGCAAAATCTGTATCCATACATTTGATGCATTGAGTCTTGTGTAGAAAATTCCTGCACCAGAAATAATTATAATCTCAAAAAATAACAATCACACTGTTTCATGGCATAGGGGCTCTCATTCTAGTAGAAACCATCGTTGTGATTACCATTAAATTATGTTCTACCTACTAAAGTAAGCCCCGATGTTGTATGAAATTATCTGTTGAAACAATGGTCGCTAGCGTTTTATTATAATGAACGTAATAGAGGAGCAATGTACATGTATATCCACAATTATGTCGGTTGTCAGGGTGTATGACTACCTTGATTTTAATGCCATACACTATTTATACATGTACCTACAACATTGTTCCATCATTCTTTCACAGGTGAACAAATTAAATCAAAGCGGATCACTCACGGAACATTGATATCGTGCACACATGTACAGGAAATGACGATATTTGAGCGAACAGACGAGAGCATCACCATAGGTGCCGCTCTGACACTGACCGATATTGAGGAGCGTTTGAAAGCATGTGCCTTGTCCCCTGGAGGTGTGTAATTCTTAATGTTCTATTATCAAATTGGTATTTAAACAACGCTACAACGTAACAATGCAATTATATGTATGTCTTCATATTCTTTTAATTACGATTTATAAAATAGGAGCATCAAATTAATCATCTGACATTGCTGTATATCACTTTCTAAAACTGATATGGAGATGATCCTCTATAATAAACAGACGTTTATGTACCCAATATATGTATTTAGAAACAAACGTCTCGGTTGACTCTTTATTATCACTAATTAAAACACTGGTTTAAGATGTTCTAAAAAAGTCACTTATGTGAAATATTGTGGTACGTTTAAATTAGAAGTTTTTATTAATTTGGCTGATTTTTAAGTGTACACAAAGTATTAAATGTATTTGCATCATAAACTGCGAATGAGTCTTCATAATACCGTATAGAGATTTATTTTAGCGATTATAAAATCCAGTGTTTTAACGTCAAAATTCAAGACTTAGATTGTCCAATATTAAATTCTAAGTTTAGCATACAAAGATGGCCAGTACCTTATTTTCAATAATGAGCAGTAAAAGAGGAAGACAATGTTAATCTACTGTTGATTTTAAAAGATTAATTATGGATGCGTTGGTATGTATTAGGATAAATTTCAGCGGTCTTATTTTAGATGACGTTAATATTTAGCAGTTCTTATCTTAGCCTTTCAAAACTAGTCGCTAAATTACCCCTTCGCTAAAATAACCCGCTATACGGTATGGTGTAGGTTTGTATTTTTTGTATTTGGCGCCATACATTGTAATAACAAGGTAACATTAAAAGTTTACTATACATGTTTTAACACACAGTATCACCATTACTTTTTAAAAGGTCAAAGTGTACGCGGTCATGTCATTAGTGCTATGCAGGAGAGTCTTCGATGGCTAGCCTGTCAACAGATTAGGAACCAAGCGGTAAGCTTCATTCAACAACTTGCATGGCAACACAATTCACAGAATATCTTGTCAGAGAATGTCATATTGGATCGTATCGTATCAGAGAGTATCGTGTTGGAGAGTAACGTGTATCATATAAGGATAACTTGTCATAAATTATTGTTTTAGAGTGTATCATGCTAAGCAGTATCGTGTTGGAGGGTAACGTGTCAGAGAGTATCATGTTAAAGTGTCATATTTGAGAGTTTCGTGTCAGAGAGTATCGTTTACTGGTTTTGTACCAATCTGTCAATTAAAGTAAAGATGTAAATTGAAGGCGTCACGTGATTGTTGTATAAACAGTGTTGTCCATACACAGCTGATGCATTTAGGATTGTTCAGTTGTTCATGTTTTGTTAATTAGACTCTCGGAGGTCACGTGATGACAGCCGATCCTCGATCTGATCTCTGTGTCGTTTTAATGGCAGCAGGAGCGATAGCTAAAATTGCTTCTAAAGGTAGGTTTAAAACTTGTGTATAATTTTAGTTCGTATACAAAAGCAAGTTTAGTTTCAGGACAAGAAACTGTATTTATAGTTTTATTTCTTATATAATTCAGTGATTCATAAAACTAAGAAGTTTCATTTTTCATTAACGAAAAAGTAAGCATAGCATATATAGCTAGGCAAAACATATTCATTTATCGTCCTGCTATGTAAAGTAATATAATGTTACATTTATAAATATGATGTATGATTATCATCAGGTATTAAGGTCTAATGGTTCGATTACCTACTAACAAAGGGTACAGTTCCACATATGGTTCATTCTCACTTATTACTTTGGATTGATTAACTGATAATCAAATTAAATAATTACTTGATTATAAGGCAGGAACAAATAAATATGATGATTAACTAAAAAATATCTTATTAAGTAAGAATATGCCATCTACGCTCATCTAAATAAGAATTAATTCTAAAATATGGTATAGAATTATCTCGGAACCAAATGAAAGTTCAAACATGATTGGTTTCTCGTAGAAAATGAATTTTAAAATAAATCTATGATTAACTAAAGTCTATCTTATCAAATAAGAATAAGCCATCTATGCAAAGCTGATAAGAATAAATCACAAAATATGGTAAAGAATTCTCTCGGAACCAACTAATAGTATACCATGATCGGTTTCTCGTAGACGGACTAATGGAGATAGCACTGGACAATCAGTTCTTTATCAACAATGGGAACACATCACTTCGCCAGACTGATATTTTGGTTTCTGTTAAGCTACCGATAAATTCTGTGGTAAGTCAATATATCGTTTTATATAACGAAATGAAATCGAAATATTCATAATAACAATATACATGAAATACATTGAATTAATTTAGTTAGCATTTACAGTAGATTGTGAGTCTTGTAAATGATGTTGGTATAGCAAGTCTTGTAAATGATGTTGGTATAGTAAGTCATGTAAATGGTGTTGGTGTAGTTAATCTTATAAATGATGATGGTATAGTTAGTATTGTAAATGGTGATGGTATAGTAAGTCTTGTAAATGGTGTTGGTATAGTAAGTCTTGTAAATGGTGATGGTATAGTTAGTATTGTAAATAGTGTTGGTATAGTAAGTCTTGTAAATGGTGATGGAATAGTTAGTATTGTAAATGGTGTTGGTATAGTTAGTATTGTAAAAGGTGTTGGTATAGTAAGTCTTCTAAATGGTGTTGGTATAATAAGTCTTGTAAATGGTGTTGGTATAGTTAGTATTGTAAAAGGTGTTGGTATAGTAAGTCTTGTAAATGGTGTTGGTATAATAAGTCTTGTAAATGGTGATGGTATAGTTAGTATTGTAAATGGTGATGGTATAGTAAGTCTTGTAAATGGTGTTGGTATAGTAAGTCTTGTAAATGGTGTTGGTATAGAGACTTACAATATCGTATTTTTATTCCAGAACACATGCATTACATACTATAAACAGCCTGATAGCGGCTACGCTCACCTAAGTGGTTGTTTTTATGTCAAACTGAGTGAAACTGGTTCCATTGATGACCTCATTATCTGTTTGGGAAGCGTATTCAACACTACAAGGAAACTTATCAGTGCCCCTCTACTGGCAAAAGGAAGGTAACAGTTACTTGAGGGCAGAAATATAAAGTATCCTGGTAATAAGAATAGAATCTTCGAAAATATCGAAAAAGCTTACAAACTATCGAAATCGTGCTGAGGTTTTGATAAAATCCGTTATTTACAAATTATTGAATATTTATTCCATTTAACTCGAACTTGATCTTGGTATTAACAGCATTGACTTTGCTCCGTAAAAAGGTATCCAGATGACGGCACACTAGCGTTGGTATGTGACGAGATAGAACGGGAAGTTGTTCTGGAATCCAACGGTACTATCAGCGAGTACAGAAAGAAACTAGCATGTGCTTTTATGGTGAAATACTGGGAAGAAATGAAAGATACGCTTAAACCTGTAAGTAGAAACACAGTGCTTTAAATTTTATTCCTTGTCCTAGCTTGCCTTTGCTTATCAGTAATTTATATCATCGGTAAATATGATAGCGGTAGAAGGGTAGTAAAGAGATAACATTTTTCATTCCAATAAGCGCCAGAGCGAAGTAGAGGATACCAATGACCTCCAATGGACGACTTGCGAAGGTCAGCAGGTGTACCAGGCGCCATCTCCTGGACAACCAGCGCATGACAGTGTTGGACGTCCTGTCCCTATTGTTGCTAGCCCGGCGCTGGTGACCGGAGAGGCCATGTTCCTGGACGATATGCCAAGATTTGAAAGTAAGAAATAATTTGGGAATGCATACTACTTTTCATGATATATAAAATGTAACATTCCGGAACAATTTACACATATACGAGGGCTGATTGATATGGTGTGAGCCTCATTGAAGCATTTGAATTTTGCCGGACATATTGTATTATTTTTTAACGTAATTTCCTTCAGTATCTATACACTTTTGCAAACGGTGTTTAAGGGCCTCAATGTCACTTTTATAGAACTCCTTTTCTTGGCTGTTCAACAAGTCACCCTCTGCATCTGTGACGTCATCATCGGACTGAAAGTGGAGGCTTTAAATAGCTGTTTTCAGTTTTGGAAATAGATGAATGATGTCTGATGGAGCGAGATCAGGTGAATAAGGTGGATGCTCAATCAATTTAAAGCAATGAAAGACTTGTGATCAGGAGCATTGTCCTGATGGAATAACACATTTTTAGTGAGCTTTTCGCGGCGCTGGAGTTTAATTGCCTCAGTTGGACTCATGTTTCATCCATGACCAATCTCTGAAGAAAGTTGGTAGGATCTTCCTCAAATAGGTTAGGATTAGCACGTGATAATATGCGGCTGATGTGCTTCTGATCAACTGTCAGAAGATTTGGTATCCTTCAGGCCGAAAGCTTTCGCATTGCAAGATCCTCGAATGTTATTGACCATATCTGGGATTGCAACATTGACAGGCCTTCCAAGACGGGATTCATCCTCATGGCCTTGTCGGCCGCGCTTAAATTCCGTCACCCACCTTTTTACTGTTGCATATAAAGGGACATCTTTCTCTGGTTTTGCTTCCATATCATTATAGATATCTTTAGGTGTTAAATCTGTTTTTATGCAAATATTTGATCACTGCTCTTTCACCGATTTTATCCATTTTGCAAAAGTCGCTTGTCTTGTTTACTTTAGAGTGATACCGCGTCGACATACACTTAATAAATGCAACCAGTCCTTGGTTACACGGCCCTATATAGTAAGAGAATAGTAGGTCTGTAAAAGAACATTCTTGAGTACCTTCTTCATTATGAGGCTCACAACATATCAATCTGCCCTCGTATACTGATGTCCAAATCTTCAAGTTCTTGAGTTATGTTCCTATCAAACAATTACATACGTTGTAGTATAAAATGTTATACGTATCGATGAATTGCATGTATTTCATTTGGACGCATCCATTTCCAGATGAACTTTACGTGCAAACAGTTTTGAGTACAAGGGCTCATGCGCGGTTAACATGTGTTGACAAAAGTGTCGCTATGAATACGCCTGGGGTTTTAGACTTCTTGGATGCATCATCAGTACCCGGCGAGAACCTGTGGGGACTTTTCGTACAGGATGAGCCTGTATTTGCTGAAAATGAGGTGATACATAGTTTCGATTTTGTCAGATTGTTTTTTGATATTTAAGAATATCCTTTATGAATTTCATTGAAATCCTATGCAAACATATCATGTCTGAATAATCTTACGAAACGATGAAAGAACCATATTCGATAGTAATTCACTTCTGTTGAAGTGAAAAACATAATCATTTAGTTATACTTCTGAAAGTTCGCGTTGATGGTTTGTTATTAATATAATGTTTAAGTTCTGTGATTACCATGCTGTATCCTGATAAAGGCTTCTTCTGTTACAGGTGTTCTGTGTCGGACAAATCATTTGTACGATTGTAGCATCATCGGAGGAGTCCGCAAAAACAGCAGCCAACCTTGTTCGTGTCACGTATGAGGACCTACCTAGCGTTATAACAATAGAGGTACATTTATGTACATTGTGATATACAAGTGTTTTCGTTTGTCCCCTTGAGATTGTACGCAGTATGACAACAATTAAGGTTATAGAAATGTTTTCAGTGACCCGTCAAGTAACTGTATTGCCTGGTATTCTTACTTTACCAGACAGACGTTTTAATCATTTGTGGTAGGATTAGTATAGTCACTGATATGGTGGGTCTTTGAGACTAAATAAAAATAAATAAAAATCTACGGATTTGCATTATTTGAACCCCAAATTTTATTTCATCTAGTGACAGAACAACTATGATATGGTTTGTAAACCTTCAATCTATCTGGAAAACATTATTTTTACATATTATGTTGCCTCCATGTTATCTGTTTACACTACTTTTAGACAAAATTATAGATTTAAAACGTCAAAATACTTTCATATATATGATGCATCGAATAAATAGGAACCAGACAAACTGCGTTGCCTAACTAATATTATTGATAATTACTACATTATGTGATCCGCAGGAAGCTATATCAGCCGGCTCCTACTTCGAGTACACCTCACACCCGATAGAATGTGGAGACCCAGAGAAACAATACCCACACTGTGACTTGTGATAGAGGGCCAGATACAATCAGGACTCCAAGAACATTTCTACCTAGAACCTAGTGGGGACACTTGTTGTACCGAAAAATGAGTCCAGTGAAATAGAAATATTCACAACATCACAAACACTAAGTTTCTGTCAGGTAAATATCTAGATATCACATGTATTTCCAGTCAATCAATATACAAAACATTTAGTATGTATTAGAATTGAGTTAAAATTTGTTTGAAACTGAAGGATTTACAAGGATACAACATCTGTTCAAACGTTTTCTACTAAAGTGTAACTGTTAACAATACAATACACACTATGCATAGTAATATTATGAAATTGTTTAATTTCCAGTCATCGGCCTCCCGGATACTAGGAATACCGATGAACAAAATCATCGTCAGACAGAAAAGACTTGGTGAGTTGATGAACCGTTTTATATCCACAATTATAAACGATGTCATTATATACAGTGGCTTGGTGAGTTGATGAACCGTTTTATATCCACAATTATAAAAAATGACATTATATACAGTGGCTAGCACTTTTATGAAATTATTTGTTTCTAATCAAGCATTATGTAGGGATGCCGGAACGTTGTATCAAAACCAGAATAAATACATATAGGCCCATATGTGATGTACATGTATTCCTAATACAGGTGGAGGATTTGGAGGACGAGAATACCGTACGCCGTTAATGTTTGGTCCAGCGGCAATAGCAGCTCACAAGTAAGTTTACCAAAAATAAACGACATATACATTGACAGGTACAATGTAAAGGTAATAAAACATAAGGAAATGAGAACAGGTGATGTACAAACAATAGCCTTACCTGTAATCGACTTACAGGTGAATCGTTCAGAATTATGGCGATATTACCAATTAAACATCTCCAGATTCTGGACAAGTTGGGGGTGACACTCTTCTGTGTACCTCTTTTGTTTTAATGCTAGGTTAATCATCATTCGTGACACGAACAAGGTCGCTATGAGAGAATCGCAATAGCACAATAATATAATTGGACGAGATTGATCAAATGACAATGTATCTATACCATATTGTTTATTTATCTGTTATAAGCTAGATGTAGCTAATATGGAGAGTTATAGCTGTATACTTCACATGTCGATTAAAAAATATATACTTTTTCACAACATATATATTTGACACAGAAAAGTTAAGGGGCGAGATTAATGATTGAATGAAAACTATTAGATCTGTTTTTTTTTGTATTCACAGATGGGGTAAGCCTGTTCGGACAATAATGGAGAGATCCGTGGATTTCAAAACTACCGGAAAGCGGCACCAGTTCATGTCAAAATTTAAAGTAAATATCCAATTAATAGTACCATTAGAACTTCTGTCCGCGAATTGTTGTTTGGATTTTGTATGTAAAAATAGAACGGTATTGACTATTGACGGATAAAAATATGCATAGTAGTAAAGAAACGACAATGACAAAAGAAAATAGTTAAATAAACGATAGAAAAAACGGTTTTATATGGTCCATATGTTTAAACACTTCTTGTTTATAAAAGATGTCTAAAATCCCGATATTACATTACCATATTAATGACTCCGATTACTTGGTGTAGGCGGGATTCCGGCGTGACGGGACGCTAGAGGCTGTGTCCATACACTTTTATGTCAATGCTGGGTACACTCTAGATGTGTCATCCGTGGTAAGATAATACTCTCCTTACTAAACATAAAACATTGTGTGGTTTGATTTAAATATTTTCAGTGAGGTAAGTAATATATAGCGATCTCTCATGAAAATGTAATGTAAACCTGAAATAACATCGTGTTTTTTGTTAAATAAATCGTATTGTGTATTAAATTACATCGTGTTGTGTTAAATTACATCGTGTTGTGTGTTAAATAACATCTTGTGCATTAAAATACATAGTGTTGTGTGTTAAATTACGTCGTGTTGTGTGTTAAAATACCTCATGTTGTGTGTTAAAATACATCGTGTTGTGTGTTAAATAACATCTTGTGCATTAAAATACATCGTGTTTTGTGTTAAATTACATCGTGTTGTGTGTTAAAATACCTCGTGTTGTGTGTTAAATTGCATCCTGTTGTGTACATCGTGCTATGTGTTAAAGTACTTCGTGTGTTGTGTTAAATTACATCGTGTTGTGTTTTAACTTACATCATGATGTGTAATAAAGTACGTCGTATTGTATGTTAAATTGCATCGTATTGTATGTTAAATTGCATCGTGTTGTGTGTTAAATTGCATCGTGTTGTGTGTTAAATTACATCGTGTTGTGTTTTAACTTACATCATGATGTGTAATAAAGTACGTCGTATTGTATGTTAAATTGCATCGTATTGTATGTTAAATTGCATCGTGTTGTGTGTTAAATTGCATCGTGTTGTGTACTGGAGTACAACGAGATGAGTGTTAAATTGCACCAACTGGTGGATATTTTGTCTCTTTTTAAGATTTTAGACACTGCCTGTTTTAAAGCCGACGCAGCCTACACAATCCCCGTGTTTTCTGTATATGGCCACGTCTGTAAGACGAATACTCCCTCTAATACATCAATGAGGTCATTTGGCACAGTAGAGGCTGTCTTCGTTATGGAAGCCATCTTGTGTCGTGTAGCAGACACAGCTGGTCTTGACCAGGAATTGGTATGTTTATGTCAATTGTCATTCTAGAATTAGTGTTTGATATTCCTTATTTAATTAATTTGCACACACAAGATTTTAATTTAAAAGGTGCAATGGATATGACTTGTAAGTACAAAATGGTAAACACACTTCACCACTCGTTACCTCCATCAAATTAGATTCTTCATTAATTGTAAAATTAACACTCGGTCAGTCAAACTACATAATTCAAACATTTGATTTATGTAAAATCATATTTCTGATAAATCTTTTGAAATTTTACTCACCCATGGCATGTATCAGTGATGTAATGGATTTTGGTTGATAAGCAATAGTATATGTTTAATATGATTTATTGTATCATGTCTTTTAATGATGGATGTTCACATGTCTTTCCTGCAGGTCCGGGAACTGAACATGTACAGGGAAGGCAGCCTTACTCATTATAAACGGAAACTGGAAAACTGCATGTTACAACGTTGCTGGCGGGATTGTATGCTACAAAGCCAATTCGGTGAAAGGAAGAAAACAGTCAGTTTATACAATAGGTAACAAGATCTACTGTCAATTCATACAATAGGTAATAGTATATACAGTCAATGTATACAATAGGTAATAGTATATAAAGTCAATTTATACAATAGGTAACAGTATATACAGTCAATTTATATAATAGGTAACACAATCTAGTCAATTTATACAATAGGTAACAATATCTAGTCAATTTATACAATAGGCAACAATATGTAGTCAATTTATACAACAGGTAATACCATTAATTTATACAATAGGTAGCAATACCTTCAGTTTAAAAATGTACTTATCTTTTAACCAAAAATAAGGAATGTTTAGAACATAAATACACTCTAAAAATCTTGGATTTAATGGTCAGCTACATACATGTACAGTATGTATATGTTTGTTACAGACAGAACAGATACAAAAAGAAAGGTATTGCATTGATGCCTTTGAAATTCGGTATCGGGTACCCGGTTCGTTTCCTAAATCAGGTAATATTGTTAATCTCTTCGATCTTATTTTACAGCAATTAGAAATTGGAATAACATCGACATTTATGTTGTTGTATTATTTTCTTTGGTTTCAATTTGTGACCTAATCAGGATTTGACCTAGATTTCTGATTCTTCTAATTCCTTTCACGGGCGAAATTAAAAAAAAAATCGTTAGTAAAATTAACGTTTAAGAAAATTATTGAAGTTATACTATTTTTAAATTAATTACAAAAGCAAGGGAGTATGAGAGTAAAATTCAGTTTTTTTCTCCTTTCAAAACCTAGTTGAATTCTGGTTTGGCATAAGCGGGACAGTATTGACAATAGCGTGTCCTTTCTCCATCTCCGGCCGGCCGATTAAATAATGTCACAATAGCTGGACTGGCGTTTCATTATTGATTATCACATTAAATGGGATATTTAGTCATGCAACTATAAACGGTTAAACATGCTATCTACATACATTGACTATTGCGTTTCTGATTGGTAGGGTTCAGCATTTTTGAATATCTACTTGGATGGATCCGTGACACTAGCTCATGGAGGGGTGGAAATGGGACAGGGACTCCATACCAAGATGATACAGGTGAGTATCGTCTCGGGGACCGTGATGGAACACATTGACCAGCCAATCAACCTATCAGGTATACAGATCTTCACTATTGATCATTATGACATTGTCGTGACCATGCATGCGTTTTAATAACTAAATCATGCTCTTCTGGTTTATTTCAATCTTCTATCTCCAATCTCAATCCCCTGCATGCCAGATCTGATTTTTTTTATAAATATCGGAACAAGTTCATAATCTACCCACACGTTCGATATTTCTTTTATGTTTTAACATAACAAAGTTGATGGATTAATGCGATAAAGGTTTTATTGTACCGCCTCATTTTACCAGGTTGCTTCCCGTGCTTTAGGCCTGCCTATAGACAAAATCTACATCAGCGAGACAGCCACCAATACATGTCCAAACACCACCTCTACATCCGCCAGTGTGTCGTCAGATCTGCAAGGCGCGGCTGTTCTGGTACAACTTAGGATAACCGACGGGATAAATAATAAACGAAGAAAACATTTTCTCAAATAAGACAAGCGAGTGATAAACACATGATAGAAAGGGAGACAATTTATGTCTTCATTTATAAATGTTTTCCAAATATTACTAAAGGCTTAACAATGGCTTTCTAGAGAAATATAAATACAAGGTTGAACAGAACAAATATAACTGTTTATCTACTTTGTCTATAGGATGCCTGCAGAAAGATCAATAAACGGCTACAGCCATACAAGGAGAAAAATCCCTCTGGCCAGTGGACAACGTGGGTAAGTACAGAAATAGAAAGTTATAAAGGACGTGCACGATATGTCTATGTTTGATTATTTCTGTTATTAGAAATCACTAAAATCTTACATGTTGATTCAGGAAAAAAAGTACTATAGTATCTGATAGTGATTTGCATGCCTTTTAGTACCACACTATTACTAACAATAATTACACCAAAGTCTGTTAGAGTTTCATTTCACTATAGTATGTCATGATATATATATTCCCTTGGCTAAAGTATTTTAAGGGTCTTTATCTATATATATACTTCATTCATATCGTTTGAGAAAGTTCAAGTTAGACGTTGTTCAGATATTTATCTTGTTTCTATAAATACTGTTTTAGATAAATTCGGCTTATATGGACAGAGTCAGTCTTTCCGCCACTGGAATCGGCAGGTAATTATATGTTAGAGAAATAAAATGCCCTTCATGCAATACTATACTCTGCTAACAAGACTAATAATCCGTAAAACGAGTAATATTATATCTCTTGTTTAAGGTCAGGGGACCAGCAGTGGGACTATGTTGAGGGTGTGGGCAATCCTTGTCACTACTACACCTACGGGGCAGCGTGCACGGAGGTGGAAATCGACTGTTTGACCGGAGCACATCAGGTATGTAACGATGATAAAGTCTTAAAAATGATTATTTTACAATGGTATACACGCAGATATTTCGGGCGCGTTTGAGAATATCCATATTTCTAAAGCTACCATGTAAGTTTGTTGGGCGATGTTGATCCAGTGTTGAATCCTTGTACATGTTACTGAGATTATCTTAAAGTGTTATGCACTCGTCTTCTCGGCTTTTTAAATGAACTATTATGTAATGTGCAACGTTATTTACAGGACCATTTTATAATAATTGAAATATTCGTGAATTGGAAACACCTTAGATTTAAGATATATTCTATCAAGTATTCAAGAAATCATTAATGCAAAACACATAAACGTTAACAAATTTCTAAATCTGCAGCAAGGTAGTATTGTTCTTATGGTGTAGGCACAACAATGATATGTTCTCTACATGAACTAATGACAAAATAGCGATCTTATCACAATAATATCATTCATAGGCCCTGAGTGGATCATTATACTTTTTCTGTGTTGTACTGTTTTTAATATAGGTTTTGCGCACCGACATAGTTATGGACATAGGAAACAGTCTTAACCCTGGGATAGACGTTGGTCAGATTGAGGGCGGGTTTGTTCAGGTAAATATGTTTTTGGACTTCTGAAACCGGTTCTAAACTTTGGTGAGACTGAGAGCGGGTCGATGCAGGTATGTATCTATGGCGAATTCTGAAACCGGAGTTAGATGTTGGTGACATTGGGGGCGGGTTTGTTCAGGTAAGTATCGATTGGGAATTCTGAAACTAAGCTAGACGTGGAACAGGCTGGGGATTATATGTTCAGATACGTAGCTGTGAGGAATTCTGAAACTGTAGCTAGACGTGGAACAGTTGAAGGCGGATTTGTTCAGTTCAGGTGTCATAGGCGACTGTCTGATAGAAGAACCTAATTTTATCTAATATAGATCCAGGTTTTGGTTGCGGGTATAAAGGTACGTATGATTAAAGGGTCGGTAAAAATGATCGACGTTAGCATCACTGACACAAGTTATACATGGATTTAAACGCAGATGTATTTCTAAATTGCTAGATTGGTTGAGACGGTGACCTTTGACTGGAGCTATGCTTAAGCTATAGTTTTTTGTTTTTAACTTTTGAAATATAACTCACTCGAGTGCAAGAAATACCACATACAACAACCACTCGTTATGTACCCTGTACCTTTTTTTTAAGTAATGCTGATAAAACCTATCCGATGACATTTTTGTATGATTGTATGATGTAAATATTGAATTCCTTGACTAGAAGATTTATCCGTTAATAAACCTGATACAATATAAATATGTTTTCGTAAACTGTTTTGCTATCATCCAGGGATACGGATGGATTACTATGGAGGAAGTGAAAATCTCACCCGAAGGCCATACGCTAGCTAGCGGGCCAGTAGATTACAAAATACCGGGGATAAGAAACATCCCACGTCAGATGAAAGTTTATATACTCAAGGACTGTCCTAACGCAGGCACCGTGTATTCCTCAAAGGTAAAAGGCATTGTCATTACATTAAATACAATGTGTGCATTGATTTATATTTTCTGACATTTATCTAGCTTTGATGGATACTTCGTTTGCTAGGTATGATTTTTCTCCACTTGATATTTTGTGTGATGAGTGATGTTACATAGGAGTATAAAAGCCTGGCCAAGATATCATTACGTAGATCAGATGTTACGTGATAGTTGGGCCAAACGGTCGTATATTATTAAGTATTTCTTGTGAAAACAAAAGTGAAATTATCTACACACATTTGTTACATTTTTAATCGTAATTCTTACTCTTTTTTCCTTGACAACATTGAACAATAGATCTGTATCCAATACAACAATATAAGTTAATCAGTATAATCAGCGGTATATTTTACAGATATGTTAACATTGTGAAATCATATAAATATATTAACTTTATTTGTATCTATAACAGGGTGTAGGCGAACCGCCCCTAAATCTGGCGTTATCAGTTTACATAGCTCTGAGGGAAGCAATCCGATCCTGCCGAATGGACGTCGGCATTACCGATTCATTCGACCTTAGTATTCCATTAACCGCTGAGAACATCCGATTAGCATGTCCGATTACGATCCCTTCAGACAAAAGGCAACATTAGACCCTAAAGTTTTGTGGTTATCATGGGCAAGTGTGTGCCCTCATAAATACCTAGATCCCCGGAAGTTTCTTGGTGATATTGCATTCATCGTCTCCATCCGGATTGGATAGTTTATACAGTCAAACCTGTATTAAGCGGCCACCAAAGGGACCGACAAATATTGGCTGCTTAAGACAGGTGGGCTGCTTAAACCAGGTTGGCCAGAAACGGCCTGTTGCCCAATTCTTTTTTTATGCAGTTTATTAAATTGATGATATCATAATGCACTTAATGGTATTGATAACAATGTATCATGTACAGTGTATTTTGAAATGAAAACCAACAAAGATAAAAGTTTTGATGAATTTGATAAAAATACCTGGTCATGTGATCATCGCAGATGTCTACTTCCGGACACAATGACCGCTTAATACAGGACGATACAACGACTCGGGGCAGATTTGTGTGGATGTTGGCCGCGTTAGACAGGTGACCGCTTATTTAAGGTTCATTATATAGTGTTTTCCATCGGGAGGACCACATACTGGCCGCTTAAGGGAGGTGGCTGCTTATTCAAGGTGGCCGTTAGAACAGGTTTGACTGTATCTACATACAGAGTTTAAAGACATTATACCAGCATTAAGTACAAGCATGTTGTGTTTGGTAAAAAGACTGTTGTGATACCAAACGAAGTAACATTCGTACATTATATCGTTAACACACAATTTGGTTTGTTTAAAGGTTCTGGAAAGCTATTTGCCATCATCTGAAAGTATGTTTTGACCATTTGTACATATTAATTTGCTCTCATGTGCCGTCGTTACAGACGTATTCTGTTTCGGTGTGTGTTGTTGGAGTGATACCACGTCGTTACAGAATTACTGTTTTGGTACGTGTGACTGGAGTGATACCACGTCGTTATAGAATGATTCTGTTTTGGTACGTGTGACTGGAGTGATACCACGTCGTTACAGAATTACTGTTTTGGTACGTGTGACTGGAGTGATACCACGTCGTTATAGAATGATTCTGTTTTGGTACGTGTGACTGGAGTGATACCACGTCGTTATAGAATGATTCTGTTTTGGTACGTGTGACTGGAGTGATACCACGTCGTTATAGAATGATTCTGTTTTGGTACGTGTGACTGGAGTGATACCACGTCGTTATAGAATGATTCTGTTTTGGTACGTGTGACTGGAGTGATACCACGTCGTTATAGAATGATTCTGTTTTGGTACGTGTGACTGGAGTGATACCACGTCGTTATAGAATGATTCTGTTTTGGTACGTGTGACTGGAGTGATACCACGTCGTTATAGAATTATTCTGTTTTGGTACGTGTGACTGGAGTGATATCTATATGTTTGTATTAAGGTCTGTTATCTGAGATTATGAATAGTTTATTATAATTATCGTTTCTCTTATCTACTCAATACATGTATCTCCTTCTGAATCTCGGAATACTTCCAAACAAATATATCTTGACGTTTTGTTTTCAATTGTATCATTATTTTTCGTTAAGAAGATACCCGGAATAGCGTGACATCATTTGATCTTTCTTTACAATATTTAACTACTCATATATTTTATATATACATATATATATTTGTATACATTTTAACTATATACATTTCTTTTTTCAATACCATATAACTAAAGGTCATATCTACTCCTTGAAATCAACGATAGAGTTATAAATAGTAGATTAACTTCAGAATGAAATGTTTGAACTATTTGTTCCGGTCCTGTGTCCTAAAGATTAAAACCTTGTTGCCAAACATTGAAATTAAGGTGATATTTTGTTTTGTTTCATGAGCGTGTGAAAACAATATTTACAAACATATTTCTGAATGGTATAATTATGTATGATGTTTTATCATTGATACATCTTTATCATTATGTATTATATATAATCATTGATACGTCTTTATCCACAATATTTATGATAACAGGACGGTATTACGCATCAAGCTTATTTTATGGACAGTTTGTGTTAAGAAATCTAAATAATATTGTTATATTGGACTAGCATTACAGATCAAGTTCCTTTCCACGTTATTGCATGTGCTTTCAAAGTATTCAGACATTCGTTTCCTTCTGTTTCCGTCCTAGCCTTCATTACAAATACCCTAGGTTTCGACAGCTAACAAATAGACATATGAACACGCACCATTTCACGGTTTGCGACATGATTTGCATCGCCAATTTTTTATACTAGGCAGTTTGTCCGTGGTAAAGTCCAGCTCTACTCTCAAACCTGATATTTACCCACCACCTGTTAAACAATAGCAAATATACTGCATCATGACAACCATCGAATTGTAGTCAGGAAAGTCTGTTTTATAAACAATACATACCAGTAGATGACAATGCGAGACCAACACGGAAATAGACACAGTTACATGCTAGTCCTTATCTAGTAATGCGGCAATCTATGTGGCACATACGTAGATAAGGAAAGACCGAGGAAGAACATGTCTACCAACGTCGTTTGTCTGGTGCTTCTGGCACTGGTATCAGGTCAGTTATCAGAAAGTTCCTTTCGGTTCCATGTTTATTGATGTTTATACAATTAATGCCATGTTTAATCTCTTAATATGTAACATGTTAACTCAATTGAAATAGCCCATGTTACCCATCATATGGCCAAGTTAACGTACATAGATTATATTGTTACTTGTATAACCTGTTATTAAGTAAGTATATTCTTCAAAACTGAATATTTATACCAAACTAAGAGATTTGTTTTTTTAATATTCCTCACAATTTAAACAAACATAAAATAATACTCAACTACTGCTTGAGTGAAACAAAGTTATTATATATAGTGATGTAAATTACAATTAACAACTTTAATATCAGTTTTTGATGGACTGGACTGGACTGGACTGGACTGGACTGGATGGATATTGTTATGTGACAGCAATAGCTTTTTTAACATTATAATAATGATTTATAATCTTACTGTTCTTATTTTATTATTTGAGAGAACTCCAAACATCGACAAAAAATTATTTTACAAATTAAAACTCTCCTAATATGAAATACCATAATATGCAGAGTTGCTGATGAACTACCATGTATCTCTGTTGGGTAGATGGTCGATGTGTTGATACACAGGGACGTTATGACCTGTTTCCCAAAGAATCCGTACTTGGCACCTTATCGGTAAATCTGCAATAATGGAATGATGATAATTGATCTAATGAAGTTCTATAATACTCAACTTAAGTTGGAGTTCTCTCTCCTCATGTGTGATAGTGGATACCACTGCAAAATAACACATGTAAATATTTATTCGACTGTAATAATTTGGAAAGGACTTACGTGGGCGTAGCCTTTGAAATTGAATTTGTACAACCTAGCTGAAGTACGACAACATATTAGCCGAGGAAACGTATACAAAGTGTTAAGTATAACATCTTCCTTTAGTACATGACGACAGAGCGACAGTCTATTTCATAAGTATGTCTAATGATGGTAAAACATACTTGGTAATTCAACGACTCATATCTTATATCATGTACAATCTAAACAAGATTCGTTTACAATCTAAACTACATGTAGATGCGTTTACAAGCTAAACAAGATGCGCTAAGAAGGACGAAACAGATGTGGGTATACAGTAGTTTAATTTACTTTTGCCCTGTTGTATCTGACTCTCAATTTGATTTGAAATTCATTACAATCAATGTAACAATATATGGGGTGTCTTTTGTACAATCTTTATATAGTGGTCCAGCTTTGGCATCGGCAGGTCATACCTTTAGTTTGTGTACCAGAAAGCTGATATTTGGCTTAGATGTTTTCGAGGAGTCAATAGCTGGCCTAAAGAAATAGTCTTCTCTAATTTGTTGTACCTATATTTGAAGGTCGGCTGAAATGTTTACTCATCCAGTGTATGTTCTAGAAAGCAAACATTTTCTTGTTCTTGGGGGATTCACCATTGATAAAGCAGTCCAAAATACGATTTAAAAAAAAATACTTGGGCTTTATTTTAGGCTAAAGATTTCTGGTTATGTTTCGGAGCGGGTTAAAATGTAGTCAGCATAGGTTATATAGGAGATATAATTGATATGTTGTGAGTCCCGTATTGAAGGAGATACTCAAGGATGTTCTTTTTAAGGCCTACTATTATCGCACTACATGTATGTAGGGCCGTGTACCCAAGGACTGGTCTCATTTGGTTAGTTTATATCGTCGAGTCAGCTCTCTAAAATAAACAAGACAAGCGGCGTTTGCAAAATGGAAAATATCGGTGAAAGAGCAGTGACCCAATATTTGCATGAAAAAAAATTTAAAACCTCAGGATATCCATAATCATGTGGTAGTAACATTAGCGAAAGATGCCCCTTCATATGATACAGTGAAAAGGTGGGTGGCGGAATCTAAGCGCGGCCGACAGAGCCTTAAGGATGATCCCCGTTTCCTGGAAGGCCTGTCAATGTTGCAACCCCAGAAATGGTCAATAAAGTTCATGATATTGTTATGACTGACAGACGAGTCACAGAAAGATACATAGCCAGTAGAGTTGGCATTTGACAGGAAAGACTACATTTCATTCTGACCGAGGATCTGGCAATGAGAAAGCCTATGGTACCAAGACTTAACACGGTTGATCAAAAGCACACCAGGCGCACATTATCGCGTGCTAATCTTAACCTTTTTGAGGAATATCCTGCCAACTTTCTTCAGAGATTTGTCACTATGGATGAAACATTGGTCCATCATTTTACCCCAGAGGCCAAGCAACAATCGAAACAATGGAAGCACCCTGGCTCAAAGAAGGCAAAGACTGTTCCATCAGCTAGAAGGGATATGGCCTCGGTTTTCTGGGGTGCAGATGGTATTCTGCTGATAGATTATCTCCAAAAGGGACAAACAATCAATGGCACATATTATGCTTCCATTCTGAGGCAGTTACGGGGAAATATTAAGCTCACTAAAGGTGTGTTATTCCATCAAGACAACACCCCTGTTCTCAAGTCTGTCATTGCCATGACTGCCATTCACAATTATGGATTTAAATTGATTGAACATCAGCCTTATTCACTTGATCTCGCTCCATCACACTTTTATCTATTTCCAAAACTGAAAACAGCTTTTTCAGGCACCCACTTTCAGCCCGGTGGTGATGTCATACATGCAGTGGATGCCTTTCTGAACAGACAAGAGAAGGAGTTCTATAAAAAGTGGCATTGAGGCCTTTAAACATCACCGGCAAAAGTGTATAGATACTGAAGGGGATTATGTTGGAAGATAAAATGTGCCCGGCAAACTCAAATCCTTCAATATGAGCCTCACAACATATTTATCGGCCCTCGTATATACATGTACACATGTTTTGTACGCGATGATGATATCTGTCTGATATTATTTTTTCACTGCGGCATCTGGTGTAATTGTACATACAGTAGAGGTAGATCACCTTAGAGCAATACCGACCAATAGAACATACGATGAATACGATCGTGATAAGCCTTATCAATGTAAAAAAAACATGAATTTCACTGAGGACTGTAGTGTACGCATACAACAAACAAATTTAAGTGTTTCTGACTGCAGCTGGGGAAGCGGGTGCGTGCCATGATGGCTGGCAGTCATTCAGGGAATCATGCTACCTTTTCTCAAGGGAGAAGGATAACTGGGCAATGGCGAACGTAAGTGTTTAGTTCATTCCCGAGTAAAATATAAATAAAACAGGTATATTTCAATACATCCCTTAACGAAACCGATACCTCACTTCGTAACGGTTATGCAAGATAGGTGAATATGCTTCAATGAAAACCGCCGTATGTTTTTTTTTTTTTTTTTTTTTTGAAATAATATCTCGCACAGGAAATAATTTAACAGATGGATTTATTTTACGTTCGGCATTAAATACGAACACATTTTACTTACCTGTGCGAAATAAGTATGCTCTCGATATGTTATGTAGGGGTGATTCATTATATATTAGTTCAGAAATATACTGACCAGGTTATTCATCTGATTAATTTTCTTTCTTTTTCAGTTCAACTGTCAATTATTTCCACAGTGAATTAGTAACTATTACTGATGCCGATGAAAACAACTTTCTGAAATCAGAACTTATGCGCCTTCATCAAAACGGTACGGTTGGTGTAAGGCGTAATTTCTTACGGACGTCATATCAAATTAGTTAAATTATCTCTAATTATTACTATGTAATCACATCTGATCATATTTAGTTAAACTATCTCTAAGTATTACTATCACACCTGGTCTTATTTTTACTTATTCCTTTTCAAGGATTTTATTTATACATGTATCTATACATTTTGTTCGTAATTGGCCCTCGTTTTACCGGTTTAGATACAATTTCGTTAACCTTAATATGTATTTTCGTGTTTTGAATCGGGAGATAATACATCTGCGCTACTGTAAAATATAGTTATGTGATAATGATTTATGAGGCAGTGCCATATATACATATATATATCGCAGACCCGCACAAGAACGGAATGTGTTACTTCACCAGTGGAACAGATACACACGTGGAGGGCGAATGGGAGTGGGCCACCAATGAACAAAGGTTTACATTCACGGACTGGTACCCTGGCGAGCCCAATAATAATTACCAGGGCAGATTGGAAAACTGTCTATGTTTGTACGGATATCACGACTTCCGTTGGAACGATGAGCCATGTGAGCTCCAAAACCACTTCATCTGCCGGGCAGAACAGTAAGCCATTTTAGATTCATATCAGTACCGATTAATTAATATATATCACTTCTAATTCAATAAATAGGGTTCAGCATACACATGTAGATTTCCACAGTAATATAGTAAAGCATTTTATAATCCCGAACGAAAGAAAACCAAATCTGGTGTCTATTACATGTACTGCTGTGTAATTAGATCTTAGAGCAACTTGGCGATTTTTTGCACCTACGTTATACTGAAGATGTCATTTCGTTGAATAATTGATCCTATTTCTCGATAGTTACATACTTGCTTTCCCTGCCTACGGTGTTCATGTCACATCTGATTTGTCATTCAAAGGCGTCGTGTTCCAAATATCACGATTTCCGTAAAATACGTTCACGTTGATAACTGATTGTCAAACAGGGTTTCGAAAGACTCAGATTAATAATGACTATGTAGAATACTGTACGACCATCATGCTCAGAAGTCGTTGGTATTATATTGAGTTTGGTTTATGAACAAGAGATCCCAGAGGGATCTTGGCGCCCACCATTGAATGATCTTTATAGGTTCCATGTCAGATTGATCTTTTCTCAACTTTTCTCTTCATCTAAGTCTTACTAATCTGTGTAAATTCAGAAACAGCCCTCTAGTACTATTCAAACAAGGGGAACCTATATATAAAATTTAAGATTTAGCGATAATGGCTGTCTGTCGGCCATGTTGTTTTCGGATTGGTCCCAAAATGCAATACCAGGGACCAAGGGGAACCTACATATGAATTTCGAGAAAGATCCCTTCAGTACCTTCTGTAAAATAGCGATAACAAACTTCAATTGTCAAAATCCAAGATGGTTGCCTGTCGGCCATGTTGTTTTCCTATTGGTCCCAAGATGCAATATGCAAAACTACAGACCAAGGGGAACCTACAAAATGTTTGAGAAAGATCCCTTCAGTACTTTGCGATAACAAACTTCAATTATCAAAATCCAAGTGGATGCTGTCGGCCATGTTGTTTTCCGATAGGTTCCATTCAGATTGGATCTGCCTACTAGGCCCGGGGGAACCTTAACTATGAAATTCGAGAACAGTCCCTCAGTACTTTCTGAGAAATGCGCTATAACAACTTCAATGTAAAATCAAGTGGCTGCTTGGCCATGTTGTTTTCCGATTGGTCTCCAAAGCATATGCTACCAGGCACAAGGGGAACCTACATATGAAATTTCAGAAAGATCCCTTCAGTACCTTCTGTACAATAGCGATAACAAACTTCAATTTCAAAATACAAGATGGCTGCCTGTCGCCAGTTGTTTTCTGATGGTCCCAAAATCAATATGCATAACTAGACCAAGGGAACCTACACTTGAAATTTCAGAAAGATCCCTTCATAGTTTCTGGAATAGATAACAAACTTCAATTGTCAAATCCAAGATGGCTGCCTGTCGGCCATGTTGTTTTCCGATAGGTCTCAAAATGCAATATGCATAACGAGGCACCGAGGGGAACCTACATATGAAATTTGAGAAAGATCCCTTCAGTACTTTCTGAGAAATAGCGATAACAAGCTTCAATTGTCAAAATCCAAGATGGCTGCCTGTCGGCCATGTTGTTTTCCGATTGGCCTCAAAATGCAATATGCATAACTAGGCACCGAGGGGAACCTACATATGAAATTTGAGAAGATCCCTTCAGTACTTTCTGAGAAATAGCGATAACAAACTTCCAATTGTCAAAATCCAAGATGGCTGCCTGTCGGCCATGTTGTTTTCCGATTGGCCTCAAAATGCAATATGCATAACTAGGCACCGAGGGGAACCTACATATGAAATTTGAGAAAGATCCCTTCAGTACTTTCTGAGAAATAGCGATAACAAACTTCAATTGTCAAAATCCAAGATGGCTGCCTGTCGGCCATGTTGTTTTCCGATTGGTCTCAAAATGCAATATGCATAACAAGGCAACCAAGGGAAACCTACATATGAAATTTGAGAAAGATCCCTTCAGTACTTTCTGAGAAATAGCGATTACAAACTTCAATTGTCAAAATCCAAGATGGCTGCCTGTTGGCCATGTTGTTTTCCGATTGGCCTCAAAATGCAATATGCATAACGAGGCACCGAGGGGAACCTACATATAAAATTTGAGAAAGATCCCTTCAGCACTTTCTGAGAAATAGCGATAACAAGCTCCAATTGTCAAAATTCAAGATGGCTGCCTGTCGGCCATGTTGTTTTCCGATTGGCCTCAAAATGCAACATGCATAACTAGGCACCGAGGGGAACCTACATATGAAATTTGAGAAAGATCCCTTCAGTACTTTCTGAGAAATAGCGATAACAAACTTCAATTGTCAAAATCCAAGATGGCTGCCTGTTGGCCATGTTGTTTTCTGATTGGCCTCAAAATGCAATATGCATAACAAGGCAACCAGGGGAACCTACATATGAAATTTGAGAAAGATCCCTTCAGCACTTTCTGAGAAATAGCGATAACAAGCTCCAATTGTCAAAATTCAAGATGGCTGCCTGTCGGCCATGTTGTTTTCCGATTGGTCCTCAATATGCAATATGCATAACTAGGCACCGAGGGGAACCTACATATGAAATTTGAGAAAGATCCCTTCAGTACTTTCTGAGAAATAGCGATAACAAACTTCAATTGTCAAAATCCAAGATGGCTGCCTGTCGGCCATGTTGTTTTCTGATTGGCCTCAAAATGCAATATGCATAACAAGGCAACCAGGGGAACCTACATATGAAATTTGAGAAAGATCCCTTCAGCACTTTCTGAGAAATAGCGATAACAAGCTCCAATTGTCAAAATTCAAGATGGCTGCCTGTCGGCCATGTTGTTTTCGATTGGTCTCAAAATACAATATGCATAACTAGATACCAAGGGGAACCTACATATGAAATTTGAGAAAGATCCATTCAGCACTTTCTGAGAAATAGCGATAACAAACTTCAATTGTCAAAATCCAAGATGGCTGCCTGTCGGCCATGTTGTTTTCCGATTGGTCTCACCACAAAACCACGGACGCAGGGCGATTTGAATAGCCCACCATCTGATGATGGTGGGCTAAAAATTCAAGTCCAGTGAGCCAGAAACTCAGCTCTATAAGGGCCTTTTGCTTTAGAGTTTTAAGCTAGAAATAAGGTAATAAAGCCAGCAGGAGGCCCAATGATGTTATCGAAAAGTTATTTAAAGGAAAAGGTTGACGTCTGACGGCGGGACTAAGCTCATTTGCACTTTCAGCAAATGCAGCATAGTGATGGTCATATGATTACACACTAAAATATTTCTTTTTCATGTTGATTTTTTTCAGAGCTAACCACAACACCGAGGTGATAGGCTAAATGGTATTGAAGTCCCGTAAACAACCCAGTCACAGACGGTACACACTTTACGTCTTTGTTCAGAACTCATAAGTAAACTCTGACTTAATTGAGTCAATTTATTATCAATAATCATTTTTTATCATTTAATGTGAAAGTTGCAATTGATATATTTGCCTTTCACTGCTACATACAGGTATTAAATACGTCAAAAAAAAATATTTGTCTTTACAAACTTCTTGTGTCTAGTGTGCAAACACTTGTTAGTAAGTATAACCCAATGACGACTAAAAGGACCTTGTGACATTTCAAATTGAGATATACACAGGGAACAATGCCGCAAAGTTTTCATATATCATATGGAATAAAAAAAAAATAATGGACTGACTGGATTTTACGAGTTTATAGTCGTATACGAACAGTGATCAGAATGGGAAGTCATGGATTAGATTACTAATAATCATTTGTATCAAGTTCATTTCAGACAAAATTCTCAACAAAAGTACTACATTAATGCACAGTGTCCCATAACTAAGTGATGGGAAGAAAACGAGAACATAGAACGAGGACGTAATTATTTAGAGAATGTGGATTTCATGAGTTTCAGTAAAAACATTAACTCACAAATAACAATGCATGTTATAACACTTGTCCCAGACGCCCAGACGCACTCGCACCCAATCAAAAATGAAACCATACGAAAGTAATATATAAAAGATACATAAGAACTAATGTGCTATAAATAAAAAAAATATTAAGAACATCTCTTCTCTCTACATTCAAACACCAAGTGTTAGCAATGCTTAAGAGTATAGGAAGCTAAGGAGGGCAAAATTGTCCCATGATTTGTGTAATTCATTTAAATAAAGACACAATACAACACAACATTTCACACTTTTATCACTTAAATACCACAAGAGTATTCCTATTTGAAAGGCACATTTCACCACAAACGACATGCTGGTGTGTTGTACCAAGACAGTGGCTATATACCCTTACTACGGTCTTTACTACAACAGTATATTAACCTCTTCTAACAGGCAAAAAAAATGAATACACAATATACTACAGGCTATTCCAGAAAAAAAATACCTACCCAACAGGAGGACTCCAGGTATGTCAAACAGTGACCACCCATAGAAATGATTCAATGCGAAATGTACCATATAATAAACTGCATCTTCTCCACAGCACCTACCAGGTACATTGTATACCTGTAAAATTTCTTTTCTTCGTGAGTCCTCCTGCGGGATGTATATTTTACTGGCATAGTTCTAATTATAATAGACTATATTATGCTAACTATACATTGTTCCTAGGAATGTTTCCTCTCGTATTCATTTAAACAAGACAATTAATGAAATAACTTAATTTAAATTTACACACAACGTAGTGCAATACAACGCTGACATTGCAACATTTACCATAAAGTCAATTTTTACCCCACAATACCTCATTTAAATTGGGAATGGGTAAGTAAACTGAATAATTAAAAAAAGAAAAAAAAAAAAGGGGGGGGGGGGGGGGGGGGGGTAAGAAACATTTCATCTATGCCAATTTATATAAAAAGTGCAGTATTCCAGATACTCTTGAGTCTGTGTCCTTTAAATCATATAAAAGTTTTCTCAGTTGGTATCAAAGCCAATGGCTGAGATGGGTAGTAAAACCAGACAGGCTTATCACATTTCCTGTGAATACTAGTTATAGTCCATGGGTGGAAATATATCATCATCAATATCTACTCATACTCATAATGTTCAACAAATGAATAATGATACATTCTGTGATTTACAATCAGATAATCTGATGATGTCATCACAGCTGATTATGTCATCTCTATTTCAAATTCATCCTTACATTTGATTGGTTAAAATTCATCCTTACATTTGATTGGTTAATGTTAAATGTTTCTTTTAACACTAGAAAAATAGTTATTTTCTTTAATCATGAAACCTTTTATTTCACAGTCAAAACTGTATTGAAATGCTCACACAATAGCTATCATGATTCGTCATGATGTGATAACAGACGTAACAATTACAACTGGATTCTGATGATAAAATTATGCTCAGCTAGTAATATTTACAGTTAAGAATAAAGTTAAGCTAAATTTTCTGAGAAAAATGGCTGCTGTACTGCATGTTATACTAAAAGTATTGTTCTATAACTTAGGTTCTCCAATCATTAGGTTGTCATTTCCGAAGATATTTTCAGGGTCAATGAAATTCTTGATAGCACGCATTGAACCAAGGCCTATATCCCCAACTGTCTGCTTCAAGTACCGTTTCCTCAGCTTACCCACTAAAAAGAAGCAAAAATGAAGCTCTAATACATTTTGTATTTTGAAAATATTAAATATCTGAAACTGTAAACTTGATATTATGAGCCATCCACCCAGTGTTAGGACTTTAAACATGAAAATATATCAAGTCCATCTGGAATATTTCAGCACATGCTCTCCCTTCTATCATGACTGGACATTAATTGAGGATCATAGTTGACTGTTTGACAGAGAATCATAGTCTCCATACATTTGTATTCCAACTGTAATCAACTACAGGTGTCATCCAATCTTTTTACCATTATCCTTCCCCTAAGTTGTGTTCTAATTATAGAATTGTCTCTCCTATCCACAAACATGTCCTTCCATTACAATTCTACCACAATTCATCTCACGGCATTTACAATATGTATTATTTTCTCACATAACCCCCTCCTCTACTCCCAAGTCACATTTCCATGGTAATACATTGTATTCCCACATAACCTCCTCCTCTACTCCCAACTGTCACATTTCCATGGTAATACATTGTATTCCCACATAACTCCCTCCTCTACTCCCAACTGTCACATTTCCATGGTAATACATTGTATTCCCACATAACCTCCTCCTCTACTCCCAACTGTCACATTTCCTGTATTGCCATGTTTCTCCCAAGTCTGTATATTTACCTCCATGGTGATGGGATATACTTCCACCATTGGCAAGGATCTCCTCTCTGGCACAGTTCTGAAAACATGTATATTATAACGTTTTAGATAAAGTGTAGTTATATATATAATTAGTAATTATTTTACATATGCGTATAATTTCATTAAAATAATTACTACAGATCACAAATTGGCAGGCTCTATATTATTATATTGTTTTAATCACACAGATTTAAAAAAACTGAAGTATACTTATTGTTAATGCAATAAATAATGAATAATGAAATATTTACCTCGATGTCTTCATATATCTGTACAGGGTTTGACAGACCACGGTAGTTGAAACCAAAGTAAAAATATACACAGGCGCCAGCATCATATGTCTGCGTGACTCGACAGGTGATGTAAGGTGGAAACTGGATTCCTCGCTTTTTACACTCTCGATCTAGTCGGTCCTTTACGTTGTTACACAGGTCCAGACATCTATAACATATAAGTACTAGCTTTAGCAGGTTTCCTGACCTCATAGTGTTTTATCCTTAAATCCTGACATTCACTGCTACTTTAGTATCTTTATCAATTGACAATTACCATTAAAGAAAATAATAGTGATCATAAAACTAGGGATTTATTGATGAAAGAGGATGTGTTACAGCTAACTGAATATTTTTACTTATATAATGTAGAGAATTAGAGTAAGATCAAGGTTGGGAAAAAGTCATACAAAATATTGATCAAAAACAATGTCAGCAGTAATTAAGATTTTCATTCAGAAAGGGAGAAATCTTCCTGGATACCATACACTGTATATCTGCAACTGATAGAACTGAACATACCTGTCCCATGATACTAGGACTAAACATACCTGTCCAATAACACTGGGACTGAATATACCTGTCCCATAACACTGGGACTGAATATACCTGTCCCATAACACTAGGACTGAACATACCTGTCCCATGGCACTAGGACTGAACATACCTGTCACATGACACTAGGACTAACATACCTGTCCCATGACACTAGGACTAAACATACCTGTCCCATGACACTAGGACTAAACATACTTGTCCCATGACACTAGGACTAACATACCTGTCACATGACACTAGGACTGAACATACCTGTCCCATGTCACTAGGACTGAACATACCTGTCCCATGACACTAGGACTGAACATACCTGTCCCATGACACTAGGACTAAACATACCTGTCCCATGACACTAGGACTGAACATACCTGTCACATGGCACTAGGACTAAACATACCTGTCCCATGACATTAGGACTAACATACCTGTCACATGGCACTAGGACTAAACATACCTGTCCCATGGCACTAGGACTGAACATACCTGTCACATGACACTAGGACTGAACATACCTGTCCCATGTCACTAGGACTGAACATACCTGTCCCATGACACTAGGACTGAACATACCTGTCTCATTACACTAGGACTAAACATACCTGTCCCATGACACTAGGACTGAACATACCTGTCCCATGACACTAGGACTAAACATACCTGTCCCATGACACTAGGACTGAACATACCTGTCACATGACACTAGGACTAAACATACCTGTCCCATGACATTAGGACTAACATACCTGTCACATGACACTAGGACTGAACATACCTGTCCCATGACATTAGGACTAAACATACCTGTCCCATGGCACTAGGACTAAACATACCTGTCCCATGGCACTAGGACTGAACATACCTGTCACATGACACTAGGACTAAACATACCTGTCACATGGCACTAGGACTAAACATACCTGTCCCATGGCACTAGGACTGAACATACCTGTCACATGACACTAGGACTAAACATACCTGTCCCATGTCACTAGGACTGAACATACCTGTCCCATGACACTAGGACTTAACATACCTGTCCCATGGCACTAGGACTGAACATACCTGTGACATGGCACTATTAACATACCTGTCCCATAACACTAGGACTAAACATACCTGTCACATGTCACTAGGACTGAACATACCTGTCCCATGACACTAGGACTGAACATACCTGTCACATGACACTAGGACTGAACATACCTGTCACATGACACTAGGACTAAACATACCTGTCCCATAACACTAGGACTAAACATACCTGTCCCATAACACTAGGACTAAACATACCTGTCCCATGACACTAGGACTAAACATACCTGTCACATGACACTAGGACTAAACATACCTGTCACATGACAATAGGACTGAACATACCTGTCACATGACACTAGGACTAAACATACCTGTCCCATAACACTAGGACTAAACATACCTGTCCCATAACACTAGGACTAAACATACCTGTCCCATGACACTAGGACTAAACATACCTGTCACATGACACTAGGACTAAACATACCTGTCCCATGGCACTAGGACCAAACATACCTGTCCCATGACAATAGGACTGAACATACCTGTCCCATGACAATAGGACTAAACATACCTGTCCCATGACAATAGGACTGAACATACCTGTCACATGACAATAGGACTGAACATACCTGACCCATAACACTAGGACTGAACATACCTGTCACATAACACTAGGACTGAACATACCTGTCACATAACAATAGGACTGAACATACCTGTCCCATGACAATAGGACTAAACATACCTGTCCCATGACATTAGGACTGAACATACCTGTCCCATGACACTAGGACTGAACATACCTGTCACATAACACTAGAACTGAACATACCTGTCTAATGACACTAGGACTGAACATACCTGTCCCATGGCACTAGGACTAAACATACCTGTCCCATAACACTAGGACTAACATACCTGTCCCATGACACTAGGACTAAACATACCTGTCTCATTACACTAGGACTAAACATACCTGTCCCATGGCACTAGGACTGAACATACCTGTCTCATAACACTAGGACTGAACATACCTGTCCCATGACACTAGGACTAAACATACCTGTCCCATGACACTATAAACATACCTGTCCCATAACACTAGGACTAAACATACCTGTCCCATGACACTAGGACTAAACATACCTGTCCCATGACACTAGGACTAAACATACCTGTCCCATGACACTATAAACATACCTGTCTCATAACACTAGGACTGAACATACCTGTCCCATGACACTAGGACTAAACATACCTGTCTCATAACACTAGGACTGAACATACCTGTCCCATGACACTAGGACTGAACATACCTGTCCCATAACACTAGGACTAAACATACCTGTCACATGTCACTAGGACTTAACATACCTGTCCCATGACACTAGGACTAAACATACCTGTCCCATAACACTAGGACTAAACATACCTGTCCCATGACACTAGGACTAAACATACCTGTCACATGTCACTAGGACTAAACATACCTGTCCCATGACACTAGGACTAAACATACCTGTCACATGACACTAGGACTGAACATACCTGTCTCATAACACTAGGACTAAACATACCTGTCACATGTCACTAGGACTAAACATACCTGTCCCATGACACTAGGACTAAACATACCTGTCACATTAAACAAGGACTAACATACCTGTCCCATGGCACTAGGACTGAACATACCTGTCACATGACACTAGGACTGAACATACCTGTCCCATGACACTAGGACCAAACATACCTGTCACATGACACTAGGACTAAACATACTTGTCCCATGACACTAGGACTAACATACCTGTCCCATGACACTAGGACTAAACACACCTGTCACATGACACTAGGACTGAACATACCTGTCCCATGACACTAGGACTGAACATACCTGTCTCATAACACTAGGACTAAACATACCTGTCCCATGGCACTAGGACTAAACATACCTGTCACATGACACTAGGACTAAACATACCTGTCACATGACACTAGGACTAACATACATGTCACATGACACTAGGACTGAACATACCTGTCCCATGGCACTAGGACTGAACATACCTGTCACATGACACTAGTACTGAACATACCTGTCCCATGACACTAGGACTAAACATACCTGTCCCATGACACTAGGACTGAACATACCTGTCCCATGACACCAGGACTGAACATACCTGTCCCATGACACCAGGACTGAACATACCTGTCCCATGACACCAGGACTGAACATACCTGTATCTGTCCCATGACACTAGGACTGAACATACCTGTCCCATGACACCAGGACTGAACATACCTGTCCCATGACACCAGGACGGAACATACCTGTATCTGTCCCATGACACTAGGACTGAACATATCTGTCCCATGACACTAGGACTGAACATACCTGACCCATGACACCAGGACTGAACATACCTGTCCCATGTCACTAGGACTAAACATACCTGTCACATGACACTAGGACTAAACATACCTGTCACATGACACTAGGACTGAACATACCTGTCACATGACACTAGGACTAAACATACCTGTCCCATGACACCAGGACTGAACATACCTGTCCCATGTCACTAGGACTGAACATACCTGTCCCATGACACCGGGATTGAACATACCTGTCCCATGACACTAGGACTAAACATACCTGTCCCATGACACCAGGATTGAACATACCTGTCACATGACACTAGGACTGAACATACCTGTCCCATAACACTAGGACTGAACATACCTGTCCTATAACACTAGGACTAAACATACCTGTCCCATGACACCAGGACTGAACATACCTGTCCCATGACACTAGGACTAAACATACCTGTCCCATGACACCAGGATTGAACATACCTGTCACATGACACTAGGACTGAACATACCTGTCCCATAACACTAGGACTGAACATACCTGTCACATGTCACTAGGACTGAATATACCTGTCCCATGACACTAGGACTAAACATACCTGTCACATGACACTAGGACTGAACATACCTGTCCTATGACACTAGGACTAACATACCTGTCACATGACACTAGGACTGAACATACCTGTCACATGTCACTAGGACTGAACATACCTGTCCCATAACACTAGGACTGAACATACCTGTCACATGTCACTAGGACTGAATATACCTGTCCCATGACACTAGGACTAAACATACCTGTCACATGTCACTAGGACTGAACATACATGTCACATGACACTAGGACTGAACATACCTGTCCCATGGCACTAGGACTGAACATACCTGTCACATGACACTAGTACTGAACATACCTGTCCCATGACACTAGGACTAAACATACCTGTCCCATGACACTAGGACTGAACATACCTGTCCCATGACACCAGGACTGAACATACCTGTCCCATGACACCAGGACTGAACATACCTGTCCCATGACACCAGGACTGAACATACCTGTATCTGTCCCATGACACTAGGACTGAACATACCTGTCCCATGACACCAGGACTGAACATACCTGTCCCATGACACCAGGACGGAACATACCTGTATCTGTCCCATGACACTAGGACTGAACATATCTGTCCCATGACACTAGGACTGAACATACCTGACCCATGACACCAGGACTGAACATACCTGTCCCATGTCACTAGGACTAAACATACCTGTCACATGACACTAGGACTAAACATACCTGTCACATGACACTAGGACTGAACATACCTGTCACATGACACTAGGACTAAACATACCTGTCCCATGACACCAGGACTGAACATACCTGTCCCATGTCACTAGGACTGAACATACCTGTCCCATGACACCGGGATTGAACATACCTGTCCCATGACACTAGGACTAAACATACCTGTCCCATGACACCAGGATTGAACATACCTGTCACATGACACTAGGACTGAACATACCTGTCCCATAACACTAGGACTGAACATACCTGTCCTATAACACTAGGACTAAACATACCTGTCCCATGACACCAGGACTGAACATACCTGTCCCATGACACTAGGACTAAACATACCTGTCCCATGACACCAGGATTGAACATACCTGTCACATGACACTAGGACTGAACATACCTGTCCCATAACACTAGGACTGAACATACCTGTCACATGTCACTAGGACTGAATATACCTGTCCCATGACACTAGGACTAAACATACCTGTCACATGACACTAGGACTGAACATACCTGTCCTATGACACTAGGACTAACATACCTGTCACATGACACTAGGACTGAACATACCTGTCACATGTCACTAGGACTGAACATACCTGTCCCATGACACCGGGATTGAACATACCTGTCCCATGACACTAGGACTAAACATACCTGTCCCATAACACTAGGACTGAACATACCTGTCCCATTGCATTACGACTGAACATACCTGTCACATGACACTAGGACTGAACATACCTGTCCCATGACAATAGGACTGAACATACCTGTCCCATGACACTAGGACTAAACATACCTGTCTCATTACACTAGGACTAAACATACCTGTCACATGTCACTAGGACTAAACATACCTGTCCCATAACACTAGGACTAAACATACCTGTCACATGACACTAGGACTGAACATACCTGTCCCATGACACCGGGATTGAACATACCTGTCCCATGACACTAGGACTAAACATACCTGTCCCATGACACCGGGATTGAACATACCTGTCCCATAACACTAGGACTGAACATACCTGTCACATGACACTAGGACTAAACATACCTGTCTCATTACACTAGGACTGAATATACCTGTCACATGGCACTAGGACTGAACATACCTGTCCCATGACACTAGGACTAAACATACCTGTCACATGACACTAGGACTGAACATACCTGTCTCATTACACTAGGACTAAACATACCTGTCACATGACACTAGGACTAAACATACCTGTCACATGGCACTAGGACTGAACATACCTGTCACATGACACTAGGACTAAACATACCTGTCACATGGCACTAGGACTAAACATACCTGTCACATGACACTAGGACTAAACATACCTGTCTCATTACACTAGGACTGAATATACCTGTCACATGGCACTAGGACTGAACATACCTGTCCCATGACACTAGGACTGAACATACCTGTCCCATGACACTAGGACTGAACATACCTGTCACATGGCACTAGGACTGAACATACCTGTCACATGACACTAGGACTAAACATACCTGTCACATGTCACTAGGACTGAACATACCTGTCTCATTACACTAGGACTAAACATACCTGTCTCATTACACTAGGACTGAACATACCTGTCTCATTACACTAGGACTAAACATACCTGTCCCATGGCACTAGGACTAAACATACCTGTCACATGACACTAGGACTAAACATACCTGTCACATGACATTAGGACTAAACATACCTGTCTCATTACACTAGGACTAAACATACCTGTCTCATTACACTAGGACTGAACATACCTGTCTCATTACACTAGGACTAAACATACCTGTCACATGGCACTAGGACTAAACATACCTGTCACATGACACTAGGACTAAACATACCTGTCTCATTACACTAGGACTGAATATACCTGTCACATGGCACTAGGACTGAACATACCTGTCCCATGACACTAGGACTGAACATACCTGTCACATGGCACTAGGACTGAACATACCTGTCTCATTACACTAGGACTAAACATACCTGTCCCATGACACTAGGACTGAACATACCTGTCACATGACACTAGGACTGAACATACCTGTCACATGGCACTAGGACTGAACATACCTGTCTCATTACACTAGGACTAAACATACCTGTCCCATGACACTAGGACTGAACATACCTGTCCCATGACACTAGGACTGAACATACCTGTCCCATGACACTAGGACTGAACATACCTGTCACATGGCACTAGGACTGAACATACCTGTCTCATTACACTAGGACTAAACATACCTGTCCCATGACACTAGGACTGAACATACCTGTCACATGGCACTAGGACTAACATACCTGTCTCATTACACTAGGACTGAACATACCTGTCTCATTACACTAGGACTAAACATACCTGTCCCATGGCACTAGGACTAAACATACCTGTCACATGACACTAGGACTAAACATACCTGTCACATGACACTAGGACTAAACATACCTGTCACATGACACTAGGACTGAACATACCTGTCACATGACACTAGGACTGAACATACCTGTCACATGACACTAGGACTTACATACCTGTCACATGACACTAGGACTTACATACCTGTCACATGACACTAGGACTAAACATACCTGTCCCATAACACTAGGACTAAACATACCTGTCACACGTCACTAGGACTAAACATACCTGTCACATGACACTAGGACTAAACATACCTGTCACATGACACTAGGACTAAACATACCTGTCACATGACACTAGGACTAAACATACCTGTCCCATGGCACTAGGACTGAACATACCTGTCCCATGACACTAGGACTAACATACCTGTCCCATGTCACTAGGACTAAACATACCTGTCACATGGCACTAGGACTGAACATACCTGTCACATGACACTAGGACTGAACATACCTGTCCCATGACACTAGGACTGAACATACCTGTCACATGACACTAGGACTGAACATACCTGTCACATGACACTAGGACTGAACATACCTGTCCCATGGCACTAGGACTGAACATACCTGTCCCATGACACTAGGACTGAACATACCTGTCCCATGACACCAGGACTGAACATACCTGTCCCATGGCACTAGGACTGAACATACCTGTCACATGGCACTAGGACTGAACATACCTGTCCCATGACACTAGGACTGAACATACCTGTCCCATGACATTAGGACTAACATACCTGACCCATTGCATTACGACTGAACATACCTGTCACATGACACTAGGACTTACATACCTGTCACATGACACTAGGACTAAACATACCTGTCCCATAACACTAGGACTAAACATACCTGTCACATGTCACTAGGACTAACATACCTGTCCCATGGCACTAGGATTGAACATACCTGTCCCATGTCACTAGGACTAAACATACCTGTCACATGACACTAGGACTGAACATACCTGTCCCATAACACTAGGACTAAACATACCTGTCCCATGACACTAGGACTGAATATACCTGTCCCATGACACCAGGACTGAACATACCTGTCCCATGACACTAGGACTGAACATACCTGTCCCATGACACTAGGACTAAACATACCTGTCCCATGACACTAGGACTAAACATACCTGTCCCATGACACTAGGACTAAACATACCTGTCCCATAACACTAGGACTAACATACCTGTCCCATGACACTAGGACTGAACATACCTGTCCCATGTCACTAGGACTAAACATACCTGTCCCATGTCACTAGGACTAAACATACCTGTCCCATGGCACTAGGACTAAACATACCTGTCCCATGGCACTAGGACTAAACATACCTGTCCCATGACACTAGGACTGAACATACCTGTCACATAACACTAGGACTAAACATACCTGTCCCATAACACTAGGACTGAACATACCTGTCCCATGGCACTAGGACTAAACATACCTGTCCCATGACATTAGGACTGAACATACCTGTCCCATGACACTAGGACTGAACATACCTGTCCCATGACACTAGGACTAAACATACCTGTCCCATGACACTAGGACTGAACATACCTGTCCCATGACACTAGGACTGAACATACCTGTCCCATGACACTAGGACTAAACATACCTGTCCCATAACACTAGGACTAACATACCTGTCCCATGACACTAGGACTGAACATACCTGTCCCATGTCACTAGGACTAAACATACCTGTCCCATGTCACTAGGACTAAACATACCTGTCCCATGGCACTAGGACTAAACATACCTGTCCCATGACACTAGGACTAAACATACCTGTCCCATGACACTAGGACTGAACATACCTGTCACATAACACTAGGACTAAACATACCTGTCCCATGACATTAGGACTGAACATACCTGTCCCATGACATTAGGACTAAACATACCTGTCCCATGACACTAGGACTGAACATACCTGTCCCATGGCACTAGGACTAAACATACCTGTCCCATGACATTAGGACTGAACATACCTGTCCCATGACACTAGGACTGAACATACCTGTCACATGACAATAGGACTAAACATACCTGTCCCATGACACTAGGACTGAACATACCTGTCCCATGTCACTAGGACTAACATACCTGTCACATGACAATAGGACTAAACATACCTGTCCCATGGCACTAGGACTGAACATACCTGTCCCATGACACTAGGACTGAACATACCTGTCCCATGGCACTGATGTCTCGAATGACTCTGCTACAATGTAGTACTCAAACCCAAGATCCTGAAAAATAAACATGTTATGATTGAATTTATTTTGATCTACAATATTTTTTTTGTAATAAGCCTAAACACATAAAGACAAAGTGGGGGACCGACTCATCACATGACAAAAAATAGCATCAATTGTCGTTTTTACTCAAATGCAATATACCCTGTCTATACTTATTACTATAGGTATGGGGAAACTGTGGGATAAACACTGTAGGTTACTGTGTGGATTTCGATATGTTACAGAAAGGATGAAACTGTTAGTGCCATATTACCCTGAGATAAGCTATAACAAATGTCAACATGTAGCCCCTCTCTCCATTGTCAGCTCCTGCGGCTAGACCTCTGTAACAGTACAATAAATAGATACACTGCCATTAATCAAAATCTTGTTTAACCAATTTTAGAGAAGATGCGCAATTATTAAATTCAGAATCAGAATTCAGAATCACTTAATATTTATTTAAATTAATGGACAATACACAATGCAAGTCATACAAATGATCACAAGATATATTATGTACAATAAATCTACAACTTTTTTTTCTTATCGACTGTAATGGTACTTATTAGTTCATCATGAAAAGTAAACCTACCCGAATTTTGATGCAATTTCATACACTCTCTTTTCTTGTGCAGCCACTTCCTGAAAATACAATGCTACTGTAAGCACAGGTAGCCTATGGAAGTCATACATATACATATATAGTAGACAGTTTAACCATTCAACAGCCAATTCCTAATGCTAAATGAAAAGATCTGGTTTGCAGAAACAATGTCACTTTACACCTTAAAATTAGAGGCAGATCACCTGTCTGTTGCAATACTCTAAGATTCTTATTTCTGGTTATATTACTCTTTTAGTATTATAAGAAAAGAATGAGGTTGTCTGATCAGAACTATCAAGAAGGGAAAAGGTTGGCAATTATGTAAAAAGTAAACCCAATTACACCATACCTGTTGGGTACCTTCAAACAGAAGAGTTGCAACACTGAGCTTCTGCGGATCAAATCCCTTCAGCTTGGTAATATAAAATTTCTTAATTCCGTCAACAAAGCTTGTCAGCATGGATCCACTCTCTGGCTTCAGGGCATGACCTATATATGTTAGAATTTCTATAAGTGACAGTCGAAGTATAGAAACATATACATGTTCATGCACCATTCTGTAATATGCTTTTAACATAAATGATAAACATCATAAGTTATTTGTCCTGTCACACAAAGATTATCAGTCAGATATTACGAATCTGATGTATCATTATTGTACATATATATCATGTAACAGTAAAAGAAATTAATATTCAACGTTTAATTTAAGATGCATATAGACAGAGATAAATGTAACATTTGAATACCGATCCTCAAATTGTTATTTTTTTTAATAGTAAGAATGTGTATGCTGACATACCAAACTGGAACTGTTGGTTGTCCATAAGCCTGATGGAGGCTGGGGCACATCTCTGCATCAAAAATTAAAATCATCATTAAAAAGCCCAAAGGTTAACAAACTTATCTGTCTAAAACTTCTACTGATATATGTCTCAAACTCTGGTCATTAGACTGCAATAAACATTGACTAAAGCCCATGACCAACTATGAATCCAAAATAACTAGATGTCTGAGTGGATATCTATAGATATAACCCAGGTCACCAGATGTCTGGGAGGATATCTATAGATATAACGCAGGTCACCAATTGTCTGGGAGGATATCTATAGATATAACTCAGGTCACCAGATGTCTGGGAGGATATCTAGATATAACCCAGGTCACCAGATGTCTGGGAGGATATCTATAGATATAACTCAGGTCACCAGATGTCTGGGAGGATATCTAGATATAACCCAGGTCACCAGATGTCTGGGAGGATATCTATAGATATAACCCAGGTCACCAGATGTCTGGGAGGATATCTATAGATATAACTCAGGTCACCAGATGTCTGGGAGGATATCTAGATATAACCCAGGTCACCAGATGTCTGGGAGGATATCTATAGATATAACCCAGGTCACCAGATGTCTGGGAGGATATCTATAGATATAACCCAGGTTACCAATTGTCTGGGAGGATGTATATAGATATAACCCAGGTCACCAGATGTCTGGGGGGATATCTATAGATATAACCCAGGTCACCAGACGTCTGGGAGGATATATATAAGAGATAACCAAGGTCACCAAATCTAGGTGGGTATATCTATAGAGACTTACTTTAAATGTAGGGCTATTATCTGATAGTGCATTTTAATGAAACTAGACTGAGTAGAAGTGGAGTATAACATTTCCTAGCACAATAACATTATGTTTCAAAGTCATCTTACCTGCTTAGCAACCTCTCTCAGACATGCCACTCCATTCTCAAACCCTGGAAACACGATGGACCCATATTTCTTACATTCTGGTAGAGGTCTCACTTTGATAGCTACTTCAGTGACCACGCCAAGTGTACCTGTGTTGGAGCACCAAAAAAGTTAGAAAAGAACATAATGAACACCAGAAAAGTTAGTAAAGTTCATAATGAACACCACAAGAATTAGCAGAGTATACACAAGTGAAGATATGTTAACTGGACTTATCAACTAGGGGAATACAAAATATAACCCACAAATAGGTATAAAGTAAATGCAGTGAAATATCTAGATAAACATTCTCAAAATATCGCAATATACATTGTATGATAACAATATAGAAAACTGAGGTTGCTTGAACTACTTCAACAGAGAAATTGTGACTTTGACAAAATTGCCAGCTATGAATCACAGGTCAGTATTTAAGTCTTTCAAGGAAAAAAAAATAATTAGAAAAGGGAAATCCAACCTCACCTTCTGACCCCATAATGAAGTGGTGAATGTCTGGTCCTGATGATATTCGTGGTACTTGACAACTTTTCTCCATGACACCCTTAGGAGTCACAAACTTAATGTGTACAATCTGCCAACCCAAACAAATATATCAGTAATTCCATAATCACTACAACAACAATACTCATTATAGACAAATTTATACATTAAGAAGCATTCCATTAATTCCAGAAAGTAGTTAATTGAGAATTAATATCACAAGAATTACACGTAATTATATGTCTCACATGTCTTCTACTTCTACAATCATTTAGTGTATGAGTAAGACGACATTTGGTATTTATTGTATTCATTGTACGTTGTAAATACCTGATTTTTATGTCAGAAAAGATTATATTTCTTTAATGTTTTTTTCTCCAAATACAAAAGGTGACTAATTAAGCTCAACCCCCATTTAATCAGAAAACTTAAACATAGTACAATCAATTAACAAAATCCAATTAACGGTAAACTGTAGGTGAAGTACAGAATTTGAAATGCACCTAGATATGCCCTGCATAGGTGAAAGTATAATCCAGGTTTGGTTATGACAGCAGAATACTTTGTGAGAAATTAAACTTATCTCCCATTTAAACAGAAAACTTAAACATGGCCCAATTTATTCACATCGCAACAAAGTCCAATTAACAGTAAATTTCATTAGAAATTCTGAATCTGAAAGGTGTCTTGGGATGGTTATATACAGATACATGTATGTTCCAGGTGCCATGATGACAGCTTATATACTTGGACAGAAATATCGAGTTTAACAGAAGTGTTGACGCTGTTGCTGCTAGGAAAGTAACACTGTTTTGGTTTGTTTTTGTTTAACGTCCTATTAACAGCCAGGGTCATTTAAGGACGTGCCAGGTTTTGGAGGTGGAGGAAAGCCGGAGTATCAGGAGAAAAACCACCGGCCTACGGTCAGTACCTGGCAACTGCCCCACGTAGGTTTCGAACTCGCAACCCAGAAGTGGAGGGCTAGTGTTAAAGTGTCGGGACACCTTAAGTAAAGTAACACCTATGATGCAGGGCCTGCTTGTAGTATTTGGTGACTACATGACTGAACAAAATACGTGAGGCCCGTCACATCCCATCCAGAGCAATTATGGCAAAAAGTCTTGCCCATGGACACAACCAGCTTCCTGAGAACTACAAACTGACACGGGTAGAGAATGTCGAACTACACACATAAGATTTTTATCTGAGGTTACATGGCCAATGCTCTAAACAACTCAGCTATCACAACCCTCTCATAAAATACCAGTGACTAAATAAGAAGGTATAAAGTACTAACTAAATCCTCTATGTTGCCATAGATGTTCTTCTTCATGCCAGAAGCTCGGGTAGCTACCCAGCCCCCTAGGGAGCTGAACTCCATGGAGTCAGGTTCATGACCTGTACAGAACCCTTTCTCGGCTAGCTGCAAATCAACAAAACAAAAAGGGGAATTATTTGATAGATACATCAATATTTCTTATGAAAAGTTTTGCATGCTAGCACAAACATATTTTTAAAGCAATACATTCTGTATAAGCCATGGCCAAATATGCACTCATTCCCTATACATCAATTTGTGTAATTCGGAAGAACATCTTCAGATCTTGAAAATTATTTGTTCATTAACCTAATTTATCTATTATGACTGTATTTACCCGCCGTTCCAGGTCTTGACCTATGATCCCTGCTTCACATTTGGCTATCAAGTTCTTCTCATCTACCCACAGGATCTTGTTCTTATAAAAAAAATACATAATTAGGTTAAAGAATATCTAAAATGAAAGAAAATGGTAAATTTGCAGCTGTATATTCAGAGATTCTATCATTTTCACTATCGGGGATTGCTACAGGACAAAGGTTTTTCTTCTATGAAATGTCCAATGCCACTTTTACAAGGGGCCAGTCTTGAATGTGTCTCTTTACTTCCATAACTACATTGTATGTACATGACAAAACATATTTCAGCCTATCCTGCATGGCTGTTTTGAGTGAAGATATCACAAAAGTTTATAATGGTTCTATGTCAGAAAACATTCATATATATTTTTGTAAATCTGTAATTCAAATTAACCGTGACCAGCTATGGATGTACATGTATGACAGATATCTACAGGTAGGCATTTACTGTTTCAGACATCCTATGTACTGTGTCCTTTCTTGTAATCAAATAACTGCAGTTTCAAAGTGTATTTCTTCCTTACAGTAAACACAAAAGGGTGACATGGGTGAAACTATGGTTCCTAGGAGCTCCAGTAAGTGAGGTTTTACTACTGTATATTATTAATGACCTTATGTACCTACCATCTGTGATGTATCCAAGGATACTATCATTCTGGTTTCTCCCTCTGGACATTCGACAGCTCCAGACACAGTGGTGCCCCCTTGTAGGCAAATAAAATCAGAACATCATTCACTTATAGATTTACAATCATTGCTAAAACAAAGACTCTAAGAAAGGTGGGGTTTACCAGGAAAGCCTTGATAAAAAACAATAGATACAATGTTATAAAATGTTTCGTTATGCTGGCTGATGAATAACAGTTGTAGTCCAAATCCAGATTGATAATTCCTTATTGAAAATGATCAAGTAACTGTTGTTCATTAATTTTGATTTTTTGATGTTTTTAATGATAACTGAAGAATTAATTTCCATTGAATCTGAGCAGAAAAAAAAATTTCAAATAGGACTGTTTACATAATATATTATGCAAATTTAATTTAATAACAGGCAATTATTACTTAACTGTATTTAATATGAAAGTAGTTACACTTCAAAATATTGAACATAATGAGCTTATTTTTAATCAGTTTTATTAGTCATGTCTAAGGAAACAGAAACTTACCACCAAATGGGATGAGCACAACATTATGTTGACATGCCAAGTTGACCACTTTAACACAGTCATTATGGGAATCTGAAATCACAACAACATAACAATACACTGATATAATACCATCCAAACCTTGAAGATTTAGCAATTTCAGAAGTCAAATCACCACTTCTCAGAAATGTGAAGAGTCAAAACATATGTCAAATAGTCAATGATGTGCTTTCAAACCAAGATTCTAATATGATTTTTGTTAAAAAACATACTCTCAGGGGTCTACTGGATGTCCTGAGTATGGACATGCACGCTTATAAACTGAGAAACAAGTTAAAGGACTTCTCAAGATGAGACAGCAGGTGTATGCATAATCAACAGCTCAGAATCTCTGATACGAGGGATGATTGATAAGTTGTGAGCCTCATATTGAACGATTTGAATTTTGCCGGACTTATTGTATGATTTTTCAACATGATCCCCTTCAGTATCTTTACACTTTTGCCAGTGGTGTTAAAGGGCCTCAATGCCACTTTTATAGAACTCTTGTCTGTTCAAAAAGTCACCCACTGCATGTAAGGGTTAGGGTGTCTGAAATAACTGTTTTCAGTTTTGGAAATAAATGAAAGTCTGATGGAGTGAGATCAGGTGAATAAGGCGGATGATCAATCAATTAAATCAAGACACAATCTTTATATAGCCAGAGAATAGTACGACTTTAAAAAAAAAACACCCTTGGGTACCCCCTTCAATATGAGGCTCACAACTTATCAATCAGCCCTTGTATCAACAAAATTAATTTTAAAAGCCAATTTTGATGGAATAAAGAAAAAAAAAAGACTTTTAAGTAGATTTTTTCTTATTTCAAAGCTTTTTACTCAAAATTAAACTAGGAAACAGACTATAAAGACTGAATAAGGTTAATCCCATTATCCTCCCTAAATTGTAAACAAGAGACAGATGAATATAACATTTACACCCTAAATTGTAAACAAGAGACAGATTATTAGAACATTTACACCCTAAATTGTAAACAAGAGACAGATTATTAGAACATTTACACCCTAAATTGTAAACAAGAGACAGATAATTAAAACATTTACACCCTAAATTGTAAACAAGAGACAGATGATTATAACATTTACACCCTAAATTGTGAACAAGAGACAGATGATTATAACATTTATACCCTAAATTGTAAACAAGAGACAGATTATTAGAACATTTACACCCTAAATTGTAAACAAGAGACAGATTATTAGAACATTTACACCCTAAATTGTAAACAAAAGACAGATTATTAGAACATTTACACCCTAAATTGTAAACAAGAGACAGATTATTAGAACATTTACACCCTAAATTGTAAACAAAAGACAGATGATTATAACATTTACACCCTAAATTGTAAACAAGAGACAGATTATTAGAACATTTACACCCTAAATTGTAAACAAGAGACAGATTATTAGAACATTTACACCCTAAATTGTAAACAAAAGACAGATTATTAGAAAATTTACACCCTAAATTGTAAACAAGAGACAGATTATTAGAACATTTACACCCTAAATTGTAAACAAAAGACCGATGATTATAACATTTACACCCTAATTTGTAAACAAGAGACAGATTATTAGAACATTTACACCCTAAATTGTAAACAAGAGACAGATGATAAGAACATTTACACCCTAAATTGTAAACAAGAGACAGATGATTAGAACATTTACACCCTAAATTGTAAACAAGAGACAGATAATTAAAACATTTACACCCTAAATTGTAAACAAGAGACAGATTATTAGAACATTTACACCCTAAATTGTAAACAAGAGACAGATGATTATAACATTTACACCCTAAATTGTAAACAAGAGACAGATGATTAGAACATTTACACCCTAAATTGTAAACAAGAGACAGATTATTAGAACATTTACACCCTTGTATAACTCATAACCATCAGCTCTGTAATGCCAAAGACAGTAATTATCACCCTCAGCTTTCAACACATTCAAACATCTCTAAGAAAGTATATTCTACACAAGAATGGAAATCAGATACTTACTCGGCCACACTACGAGGTCTGGAATGCGTTTGAATATCCCTTCCCTAAGGACAAACACTTCATGCAATGTGTGACCTGGACGGCATAAAGAAATACAGGTTCAGAATCAAAATAATAATATATACATGGGTGAAAATGTACTGATAAAAGTCAGAACTGTGTAGTCAGTATATATATATATCATTCTTCATATAACAATGGTATATAAATGATAAATATGTTACAGTAGAAAGTCAGAATTTTACACCGTTACCTAACATTACATTCTGGATGTTCCTAAAATGCACAAAAATTATACTAAACTGTGACAACCCCAATCCCTCAATGACATTGAATCTATACTTGAAGCTTCTACCCAAATTTCTGGACAGAATGTTTTATTTATATATATACACATTAGCGTCAGTTTTGATCTGTCTGGTTTTATATTAATTGGTTGAAATAGAATATGATGTTCAAGTTTTGTATCTCTACACAGGCAAAATGTCTTGAGGTAAATTTGATCTTAATTTCAGAAAGAAAAACTTCTCATGTTATTTTTAGGTCTAATTCAGGTCAGTTTCTTGACATGAATTGACTGTTCTGTTCTGTTCAGGTCAATTTGACCTGAAAATATTTATCTGAATTTGACCTAAATTGACATGAGGACATTTTATCTGGTCCTGCGATGAACAAGGGAGACAACCCAATGAAAGTAAGTTATGATGGTTGGCCATGTTCATCAACAGAATTGATACTTACCGTGAGCTCGGAAAAGTCTGTCCTGACAATCATCAGTGAAGGCTACTCCTTTCTTCCGTAGCTCGGATATGAAGTCTTCATTCCTAACTGGTGCTGGAATGTCTTTTGCTGTGAGTTCTGGCTGCAAATATTGTCAAAATATTCCATAAATCACATGCATATCTGGAATATCTAAAACTTTATTAACTGGAATTACTGGTATTTATCAACTTCAAAAAATGTACAGATAGAATAAAACATCTGATATATACAAAGAATGTAAAAATCTTGACTGAAGACTTTTCTGCAGATTTATAATCATCAATGCATAACTTATAATTACTATCTATCTTAATAGTAAAGAGTCTATGTTGTTTAAAAGACTGCCAAAATAAATATATTTATTATGATATCTGCATGAGCAGATGTCCTCATTTTGGCCCATCTGGTTAGATGCTGTGTGTGTGACTTACCTGGTTAGGTGTTGTGTGCGTGTGTGACTTACCTGGTTAGGTGTTGTGTGCGTGTGTGACTTACCTGGTTAGGTGTTGTGTGTGTGACCTACCTGGTTAGGTGTTGTGTGTGTGACAGCTACCTGGTTAGGTGTTGTGTGTGTGTGACTTACCTGGTTAGGTGTTGTGTGTGTGACCTACCTGGTTAGGTGTTGTGTGTGTGTGACTTACCTGGTTAGATGTTGTGTGTGTGTGACTTACCTGGTTAGGTGTTGTGTGTGTGACTTACCTGGTTAGGTGTTGTGTGTGTGTGACGTACCTGGTTAGGTGTTGTGTGTGTGACTTACCTGGTTAGGTGTTGTGTGTGTGTGTGACCTACCTGGTTAGGTGTTGTGTGTGTGTGACTTACCTGGTTAGGTGTTGTGTGTGTGTGACTTACCTGGTTAGGTGTTGTGTGTGTGTGACGTACCTGGTTAGGTGTTGTGTGTGTGACATACCTGGTTAGGTGTTGTGTGTGTGTGTGACCTACCTGGTTAGGTGTTGTGTGTGTGTGACTTACCTGGTTAGGTGTTGTGTGTGTGTGACTTACCTGGTTAGGTGTTGTGTGTATGACTTACCTGGTTAGGTGTTGTGTGTGTGTGTGACCTACCTGGTTAGGTGTTGTGTGTGTGACTTACCTGGTTAGATGGTGTGTGTGTGTGACTTACCTGGTTAGGTGTTGTGTGTGTGACTTACCTGGTTAGGTGTTGTGTGTGTGTGACTTACCTGGTTAGGTGTTGTGTGTGTGACCTACCTGGTTAGGTGTTGTGTGTGTGTGACTTACCTGGTTAGGTGTTGTGTGTGTGTGACTTACCTGGTTAGGTGTTGTGTGTGTGACTTACCTGGTTAGGTGTTGTGTGTGTGTGACTTACCTGGTTAGGTGTTGTGTGTGTGTGACTTACCTGGTTAGGTGTTGTGTGTGTGTGTGTGTGTGTGTGTGTGTGTGTGTGTGTGTGTGTGTGTGTGTGTGTGTGTGACTTACCTGGTTAGGTGTTGTGTGTGTGACTTACCTGGTTAGGTGGTGTGTGTGTGTGACTTACCTGGTTAGGTGTTGTGTGTGTGTGACTTACCTGGTTAGGTGTTGTGTGTGTGACATACCTGGTTAGATGTTGTGTGTGTGACTTACCTGGTTAGGTGTTGTGTGTGTGACTTACCTGGTTAGGTGTTGTGTGTGTGTGTGTGTGTGACTTACCTGGTTAGATGTTGTGTGTGTATGTGTGTGTGACTTACCTTGTTAGATGTTGTGTGTGTGTGACTTACCTGGTTAGATGTTGTGTGTGTATGTGTGTGTGACTTACCTTGTTAGATGTTGTGTGTGTATGACATACCTGGTTAGGTGTTGTGTGTGTGACGTACCTGGTTAGGTGTTGTGTGTGTATGACTTACCTGGTTAGGTGTTGTGTGTGTGTGACTTACCTGGTTAGGTGTTGTGTGTGTGACTTACCTGGTTAGGTGTTGTGTGTGTGTGACTTACCTGGTTAGGTGTTGTGTGTGTATGACATACCTGGTTTGGTGTTGTGTGTGTGTGACCTACCTGGTAAGGTGTTGTGTGTGTGTGACCTACCTGGTAAGGTGTTGTGTGTGTGTGACATATCTGGTTTGGTGGTGTGTGTGTGTGAGATGTACCTGGTTAGGTGTCGTGTGTGTGTGACATATCTGGTAAGATGGTGTGTGTGTGTGTGTGTGTACATGTGACATACCTGGTTAGATGTTGTGTACGTGATGTACCTGGTTAGGTGTCGTGTGTGTGTGACATACCTGGTTTGGTGTTGTGTGTGTGTGTGTGTGTGTGTGTGTGACGTACCTGGTTAGGTGTGATGCGTGTGTGACATACCTGGTTAGGTGTCGTGTGTGTGTGACATACCTGGTAAGGTGTCGTGTGTGTGTGACATACCTGGTTAGGTGTTGTGTACGTGATGTACCTGGTTAGGTGTTGTGTGTGTGTGACTTACCTGGTTTGGTGGTGTGTGTGTGACTTACCTGGTTAGATGTTGTGTATGTGATGTACCTGGTTAGATGTTGTGTATGTGATGTACCTGGTTAGATGTTGTGTACCTGATGTACCTGGTTATAGGTATTCTGAGTATGACCTACCTGAGCAGGTGTTTTGTGGTCCAAACTAATGCCTACTGTCGCCATCATCCAATCTCGAAGTTGTGGCATTACCTGTCCACTAAGTCGATACCTGTCAGTAACATGAAAATGGTGGATTATTATTTTCATATATTTTAACCATCTAACTGGGAACAACTGTGAGAAACAGGACAGAATCAGAAAAAACAATGATGAAATACCAGGCTTTGATAAAATTGAAATATGTTTATATTGAAATGAACTAGTGGCAGTTATTTTTGTTAACCTGACTGTACCATCACTTATCAGAAATAAACAAACATGCTGTAAGTCAGAAAAGAAAAACTTACTTATTTACATTTAGATATATATCTGCTTTACTATTCATTAGTGTCTAGACTACCCAGTGGTTATACATTCCCTAAAAATAACATAACTCTCTTCCTTGTTTCAGATTGATCACCAAATGTAGAATAAATGGAGAAATAAATATTATATGAAGTTGAATTGAAGACTAAATTTAGCTATATTTTATTTGTATTTTTGTATATATTTTTTGTGAAAAAATTTAGAAGGCTTGTGAGTTTTTCTCTTTAGAATGTGAGATACCACTGTGGGTACTCTTTATACCAGCATAAAATATCCAGTTTAGAAGTTTACCTGCAAAGTTACATTACAGATGGCAAAGCAATATTATTGTTTAAAGACAACTGCAAAGTGATGTAAATGAAGTTTGATGAGATATAGTCCAGTCATTTAAAGATTTGACCTCAAACTAATTGCAAAAGAATTAACTTTATTGGTTTTAAATAGAATACGACACCCTTTAAATCATACCAAAAGTCTAGAAAAATCTAAGTTGGGGAAAATGAAAAATAATGGCATTGAATTAGTCAAATATTGTCAATACGGTGTTTTGCGAGTATGGGCCGCCGTAGTGAGATTTGAGACGATTCGCCCCACCGGTACCGCGATGTTACGAAGCAGAATACATCATTATATACAAATATATTCGCAAGTAAGTTATAATTCCAGTTTGAAAATGAAATGTTGTATGTAAAATTGTGGTCTTTTCATACAAGAATGATAATGTTATGCCATTTCTGAATATTATAATATGAAGTTTATAGTTACCTTTCTCCACTGAGACAGGAGACATTATAATATAAAGTTTATAGTTACCTTACTCCACCGAGACAGGAGACATTATAATATAAACTTTATTGTTACTTACTCCACTGAGACAGGAGACATTATAATATACAGTTTATAGTTACCTTTCTCCACTGAGACAGGAGACATTATAATATAAAGTTTATTGTTACTTACTCCACTGAGACAGGAGACATTATAATATAAAGTTTATAGTTACCTTTCTCCACTGAGACAGGAGACATTATAATATAAAGCGTATAGTTACCTTTCTCCACTGGGACAGGAGACATTATAATATAAAGTTTATAGATACCTTTCTCCACTGAGACAGGAGATATTATAATATAAAGTTTATAGTTACCTTTCTCCACTGAGACAGGAGACATTATAATATAAAGTTTATATTTACCTTTCTCCACCGAGACAGGAGACATTATAATATAAAGTTTATAGATACCTTTCTCCACTGAGACAGGAGACATTATAATATAAAGTTTATAGTTACCTTTCTCCACCGAGACAGGAGACATTATAATATAACGTTTATAGTTACCTTACTCCACTGAGACAGGAGACATTATAATATAAAGTTTATAGATACCTTTCTCCACTGAGACAGGAGACATTATAATATAAAGTTTATAGTTACCTTTCTCCACTGAGACAGGAGACATTATAATATAAAGTTTATAGTTACCTTTCTCCACTGAGACAGGAGACATTATGATATAAAGTTTATAGTTACCTTACTCCACTGAGACAGGAGACATTATAATATAAAATTTATAGATACCTTTCTCCACTGAGACAGGAGACATTATAATATAAAGTTTATAGTTACCTTTCTCCACTGAGACAGGAGACATTATGATATAAAGTTTATAGTTACCTTACTCCACTGAGACAGGAGACATTATAATATAAAGTTTATAGTTACCTTTCTCCACCGGGACAGGAGATATTATAATATAAAGTTTATAGTTACCTTTCTCCACTGAGACAGGAGACATTATAATATAACGTTTATAGTTACCTTTCTCCACTGAGACAGGAGACATTATAATATAACGTTGATAGTTACCTTTCTCCACTAAACTCTACTTGGCCATCCTTATTGAGGTTAAATTTTGAATCTTTGTAACCCCAACCATTCCATTTTAGTATTTCTTGCCTGTAACAATATAACAAATGACATCACAATTTCAGCACATACAAATTAGCAACAAATCATAGATTCAATCATTTTAGTTCAGTGGATAGGTTGGAACACAAGAAAGAAAAATCCTTCAATTACTTCTCAATAAATCAAACACACCTGTAACAAGAGAGGAAAACTACTATGACCACACTGGGACTTTAACCCAGAACCACAAATCTCTAGACAGATCTATATGTATCAAAAGCCTAACCATTTGAGCTGCCTGAACATTCGGAATGAAGTCCAGTCTAGTTCCATTACATTCCTATCCATCTTTCAACAAAGTCTCCGACCCTAAACACACCCAGAAAAGACCCTATCGTCTAATACCACCTTCTGTGGATATTAAGTATGGCACCAAACACAGGGAAAATGCAATGACCAGACTGGGACTTGAACCCTGGACCACCAACTCTAGAGAAACACTCTCCTAACCATTTGAACTACCTCAATCTGGCCACCAGCATCAAGTTCAGTCCACGTCTGCTCCACATGTTTGTGTATGTATAATGATAACAGATTGAGTGACACAATATCGACTAAAGGTGAATTGAACAGTCTATTACAGTTATATAAATGGTGTCCCTAAAATCTGTTGGAAGGCTTGCCTGGACAAGTTTCTGTCTACAAGACCGATAGAAGAGCACCTGATGCCAACATACCAATGATCGGAACATGCATCTTATAGACAGTTCTAATTTGATGGTTAAAGTTGATACTGTCATTTAATGGGGTATCCAGCAGATTAGAAGTAACTTACATTAGTAACTACAACATATCTTTTATGGAAAGACATGGATGCATTAAAGGCAAGAAAACACATCAGTAGTTTACAAAATACACAGATACTACATTTCAGACTCAGCCCTATATATACATGTATAGGCCTGTCACACCCCTCACACTGAGCCCTATATATACAACATGTATAGGCCTGTCACACCCCTCACACTGAGCCCTATATATACAACATGTATAGGCCTGTCACACCCCTCACACTGAGCCCCATATATACAACATGTATAGGCCTGTCACACCCCTCACACTGAGCCCTATATATACATGTATAGGCCTGTCACACCCCTCACACTGAGCCCTATATATACAACATGTATAGGCCTGTCAAACCCCTCACACTGAGCCCTATATATACATGTATAGGCCTGTCACACCCCTCACACTGAGCCCTATATATACAACATGTATAGGCCTGTCACACCCCTCACACTGAGCCCTATATATACATATATAGGCCTGTCACACCCCTCACACTGAGCCCTATATATACATATATAGGCCTGTCACACCCCTCACACTGGGCCCTTTATATGCAACATGTATAGGCCTATCAAACCCCTCACACTGAGCCCTATATATACATATATAGGCCTGTCACACCCCTCACACTGAGCCCTATATATACAACATGTATAGGCCTGTCACACCCCTCACACTGAGCCCTATATATACATATATAGGCCTGTCACACCCCTCACACTGAGCCCTATATATACATATATAGGCCTGTCACACCCCTCACACTGAGCCCTATATATACAACATATATAGGCCTGTCACACCCCTCACACTGAGCCCTATATATACAACATGTATAGACCTATCACACCCCTCACACCGAGCCCTATATATACAACATGTATAGGCCTATCACACCCCTCACACTGAGCCCTATATATACAACATGTATAGGCCTGTCACACCCCTCACACTGAGCCATATATATACATATATAGGCCTGTCACACCCCTCACACTGAGCCCTATATATACATATATAGGCCTGTCACACCCCTCACACTGAGCCCTATATATACATGTATAGGCCTGTCACACCCCTCACACTGAGCCCTATATATACAACATGTATAGGCCTGTCACACCCCTCACACTGAGCCCTATATATACATGTATAGGCCTGTCACACCCCTCACACTGAGCCCTATATATACAACATGTATAGGCCTATCACACCCCTCACACTGAGCCCTATATATACAACATGTATAGACCTATCACACCCCTCACACCGAGCCCTATATATAGAACATGTATAGGCCTATCACACCCCTCACACTGAGCCCTATATATACAACATGTATAGGCCTGTCACACCCCTCACACCGAGCCCTATATATACATGTCTAGGCCTATCACACCCCTCACACTGAGCCCTATATATACAACATGTATAGGCCTGTCACACCCCTCACTCCGAGCCCTATATATACAACATGTATAGGCCTGTCACACCCCTCACTCCGAGCCCTATATATACAACATGTATAGGCCTGTCACACCCCTCACTCCGAGCCCTATATATACATGTATAGGCCTATCACACCCCTTATAAATGTGGGTCCCACATTAGCACACATTTCCATTGTGCTAAACACAAGACGCACAGAGGCGTGTCTATTCTTTAAAATATCCAAAAATACCTATCTATTTATAAAGGGAATGACAGATTGCCACTAGTGGATCCAGGGGGGCAGGGCCGGGGTCCCCCTTTTCAAATTCCTGGATCCGCGCCTGGATTGCCATTGAAATTCTTACCTATTTCTTCAAATTTCTTTTTCCAGACAAAAACTACACCTACAGTACCTACATAATTCTACTACCAGTCTCTTCTATATACATACATAGGAATCGTGGCTATATTTTTAAATATAATACTTGAGATTAGACATGCCCCTGTGTCAGACGTTAGACATTTCGACACGCAATGACCAGAAAATTGTGTCGGTCAAAATGTCTTACATCTACTGTGGAGACCAGGATAAACTCGAGCTAACTGAGTGTCAGCTGTTGGGAATAATTTGTACTAAATATTAGCTTATGTAAGTACGCCATGTACATCACAGGTGCCCAGTTTCTAATAGTCCATATATAATATATATCAAAAATCCAGTCTACTACTAAAATTCCACTCTACTACAATATATTTATATAGTAGCAGAGTGGAACTTTTACATATATATCATATGGATTATTAGAAACCGGACACATGTGATGTTACTACATGTAGATATCTACTGTATAGTGTCATCAGAAGTTACCGGCGTTTTGGAATGGTGGGTGCCTCCGACTGGAACGTAACTCGGCCGTCATCTCTTGAACTGCAATCGTTACAGCAAATCTGTAACTCGTCTGTCCGTGCAGATGGATGTGTGTCTGATTTGATGTGTTCCTTGATTACAGTTAATCGCTGTTTCCCTGCCATGTCGCTAGCTGTAACTCGGGTATGTGTAACTCTTCAGTGTATCATGCCATATGGGGTCAAGGGTCAATTTATGTTCTCAATAAATTAAAAGTCGGGATCCGGACCGGACTAGAATATAAATGCTCCTCGGTGCACGAGAACTACACCTATTTGTAAAATAATGTTGTTCCACAAACATATCCAAGTGAAAAATCCGGTTTAATTTAGAATTAGGAATCTAGCAACACAACTTAACTGGATCCAAGGTATCAAACTAAGCCCGACACATTTATCAAACACTGTTTTGTTCTACGCTAGCACCCATTATATTCTCGTTTGTTATTTGAAGTCTTTATCACTGAGAAAACCGATTTACTATACAAATGATATCTCAAATAAACGAACCTTGTACACAGGAAAAAAATCCTTCACTTAAAATTCACATGAATTTCACATAGATTTTTTTCTCGTGAAAATGAAAAGGGCAAAAAAGTGAAATTCATATGAAATTATTCACGTGAAATTCACATGAAATAAATCACGTGTATTTCATATTAAAAATGTGAAAAAATGGAAGTGAATTTCACGTGAAGGAATTTTGCCTGTGTATACTGTAAACATATAATAATGTTGGTATTTTTGTTTTTTATTCCGTATGAATTGTTAATTAGTAAAATATCTTTCGAAATATATCTCTGGATTATCAAACTGAATCTCCTGAGACAAAACCAGAGACCTATATACTAACTCTGACAAAACTAACGGAATTTATGTTGAAAAATTACAGATCTTGGAGTCGATATGATTATTTTCATTGGCTAATTATATATATATTGTTTTTTTAGGGAGGGTATTTTTCTTTCTTTTAGCCTTGATTAATTTCCATCATCTCATTGCAGTGAAATCATGATATTTTATGAGATCCCACATGAATAACGGCGCCCCCTTCTGGCACCATAAGGCTTATGTTATCTCTACTCAGGTTAATGATTTGATAACAAGGTGAATCTACATATGCAATCAAAGAGGGATATCAGAACAACTTACATTGAATTAGAAATATCAATACAAAATTTAAAATTCAGCCATTTTGTTTCTTGGAAAAGACTTAAAATGAAGTATGCTCAATTAGAGAAAAAGGAAACCTACACCTGAAGTAGTACATTCCTCCCTGTAATCCTCGAGACAAAATATCGCAGATGCCTTATGGTAATTTCTGTACTTTTCCTTTTCCCCCTCCTTTCCCCTTTTCCACTCAATCATTTGATAACATGGTGAACCTAAATTAGAAAGTCTATGAAAGATATAAGGACTTTCTGAAATACAGCTGTATATCAATATCAAATTTTAACTTTCCAAATCCAAGATGGCCGCCTTTTGGCCAATTTGTTTTCCCAATCAGACCCAAGATCGAATGGACACAACCAGGGACAAACGAAAACCTATAAACATGTGAAGTTTGAGAAATATACCTATTGTGCTTTTTTTGGAAATAACGATAAAAATTGAGGAATGCATGTTATTATTAAATAATATATGTAATTCATACTCATCATTTACATGTATTTACAATGACTTTGTATATCTTTACATACCGGAATCATTGCTATAAAAAAACACCTTTATATCAAAGTAAAAGGAACAAAGTTTCATTAAAAAAAACAACCTTCAACTGTCAACATCGAAGATGGCTACCTGTCGGTCTTTTGTTTTCTGATTAGACTGATAATTGAATGGGCATACTCAAGGAACAAGGGTAACCTGCATGTGAATTTTATGAAATATCCCTTAAATTTATCAAGAAATAGCAAAAATAAATAAATAAATAAATAAAATAAAATAAAAAAATCAATTGTTTCAAAAGAGCCACCTGTCGGCCATTTTGTTTTGCCAATCGGACTCAAAATTGAACGGGCACAACAAGAGACGTTGGTGATCATTGAAGTTTGAGAAATATCCTTGAAATATATCACCGAGTTCAAACTCAACATCGAGGTCTCTAAACTGTGAACACGGGGGTCTCTATTCTGAAGCGGTAGAAAGTAGGTCAGCTAAGGAATCGTGTTTCTTGTACTCCAAATACTACATGTTGTATCTTTATTTATTTTTATATAGCGCACTGACCGCAGCGATATTTAAGTGATCTTCCATGAATGTGGCTGAATACTGCATGGTTATTTCAAACACCTCTGCACAGTTTCACCAGTCGGAGCAAATTGTGAAAAATCGCCTTTTCTCTTTTACAAAGCATTTCCCCCTGTCAAAGTTATATTGTACAAGTCGACTTTTGTAAGTGAAAGATAGCAGATTATGTGTCGTGTTTCTTGTGGTTGTATAATTTCATAATTAGGAATGTTTATTATTTGCTTTTCATGTTGACACGGAATCTCTTAACTTGTGAACCACGGGTCTCTAAACAAATTAAAATTTCAGCATCTCCTTGCCGAAATTGCCAACTAGACCAATTACTTAATTATTTTCTGTTACTATTGTTACTTAAACTTACAGAATCATTTTACAGTGTATATCTATATAAACTTTGTCAATATAAGTCTATATAAACGTCACTGTATCAAATCAAATATAGAGATCTTGTCGGACAACACGAAGCTCGTTTGTCAATTGTTCACCTTAAATATCCAAAATGTGACGAAAACAACAAATCATAGCCGGACGACAATTTATGTATTTTTGGAACTGATTAGCACAGTCTAGCGTTGAAAATTGGTACTGTACTAAGGCAAGTATTTCAGTTTATTATTGAAAAGGGGCAATTTTGCGACAAACCCTTAGGTGCTTGTTTGGACAAGAATTTCTCTCGCTTCAATCAACCCGACACTTCAAACGTACAAGACGTACCTAGGTTAAAAAGATCAAATAATAATTTATTTAATTTCAAACATATTTTACTTACGAATATATATAAATTCGTTAAATGTATCCGCCGACATGTTTGGCAGAGTAACTGGGAGTAACTCTCCAAACAAATCTCCTGTGGGATGTCCATATTGAAAACATCTGTGCAAAAGCAAATTCAGCTATTTGCTTCTAAACATCAAAATAGGTTCCAAACAAGTCAAAACGTACGTAATCGTTTGTCTGGGACCCATACTTGTGGTACAACGCAGAGCTGCCCGCTATGTTTCCAGCAAAGAGGTATGGTCGTGTTCCGCTTATCCTGACCTAGGCCACGTACAGCGATGGTCTGGGCTAAAAATACAGGTAAAATATCACGTGACCCCAGTGATCAATCAATCAATCAATATTCTTTTATTCCTCTTTTAAAGAGAGTACAAATACAATGTAATAAATACTATTTACAAAGACGTTTGTAGATCAATGTTCATTATTCATTTCCGTTATAACAGACATTTTCTTTCATTATTGGAAATATATTTTCGAAGCCATGTACAAGAATGACGCGCAATCATTCTGAAATGAGTTACAATGCTCATCATTATCAAATACACAGTCTTTGATTTTGCTTTTGAACATAGTCTGTACAAGAATTTCATTTTCCATGTTACTAACAGCTAGATATGGAGGTATACCATATTCATTTAAAATTTTGTCTTTGAGCACATCTCTCAGGGCGTAGGTAACCTTACAGGAAGTCAGGTAATGTCTGATTATATCCGATCGGAGTTCACCACATTGATCACAATGTTCTGAAACTGTTGTGTGTAAGGGAACACATGTTAACATTTTACATATATACATTTTCACATTCGGTTTAATTTTAGAATTGTTTAGAAGTGGATACGGTCTGTACGACGTGTTGTGTACATACTGAAATCGTTTAAAATCTGACTGTCGGAGTTCATTCTCTGTCGTAGTAATTTTTCTTCTTTCACGTCTGTAGCGTTTTTAACTATACGTTTCCATGTCCATTTGTTAGGAAAATGGTGTTTGTCTATATACTCGGTCAAGTACTGTGTTAATCCATATGTATCAAGTATGTTAAGGATATCGGGTATGAACCCGCCTTGTATTCTTTCTTGATCAAAATTACGGAATAGTCTCCGGATGAATATTTCCTTTGATATTGTATTCGGATTAGAGCTGGCCAGGAATTGCAGGAAATACAGTTTACGTTTATCAATTTCTGACCCCAGTGATGCCCACATTACCAAAATAGATCGTCATGGTCCATTGGCGCGCCGTGTGTAGTGAACGGATTACAGGTATGTAGTCAAACAATACCATATGAAATAAAGTTAAATTGACATGTTAAATAGGAATTTTGCACTACCCATCCATGTATGCCTGTGGTCGACGCTGCAGTTCATTTTACATTTTACTTTGAATGATATGGAGTAAATCGGTTATGATTTTACTCTTTTTTTATCCAAGTGAAAATTTTCTATCTCAACATTGCTATCTTGATACTAAATATTTTGTATTGAATACATGTATACACTTTAATGTTAAAAAAATTCTTTCAACTATGACCAAGAAAAAATATATGGTATTATTCTTAGAAACATAGCAAAATATTAATAAGATACACTTGGTGATTCGAACTCCGAACCTTCAGGTTGCTAAGCGATGGTTCTACCATATGAGCTATGCGGACTTCTGGGAATGTGAACGTTATGTTATCAATTATAGTCAGTCTAGTTAATGATAAAATTAAAATATTTTATCAACCACGTTTTTTCAATTTTTCGATACCAGCGCATCGGAGGACCACTTTTTAAGAATAGGATTTTAGTTGTTTTTTGGTACATGAAATAAGATAAGACATTGTTAAAGTTGGTCTTCCGATGCGTTCTATGTCAAAAAATGATATGAATGCGGGAAAACCCCCCTCGAAAGTTGCAAATAGCCCGATGATGCAACTTTACGGTCACTTAATGAAATATCCATTGCAATGAACAAACACATTTTTCGCAAATAAGAATTTTTATATGTTATAGATTTAAGGTTTGTATTCAAAAACTCAGTTATTAACAATAATTTTTTTATTTTGAAAACGGTCACAATTAGGTCGAAACAGGCCAATATGCGCCATACTTCTTTAGGAACCGCTGTAGTGTTGGAGATATAATAAACAGTATCAAAATAGATCGTCATAGTCCATTTGCGCGCTGTGTGTTGTGAACGGATTACATGTATTAGTCAATCAATACCATTTGAAATAAAGTTAAATTGACACGCTAAATATAAATTTTACACTACTCATCAATGTCATAATGACTGTTGTCAAAGGCTGCAGTTCACTTACATTTTACTTTGAATGATACCGAGTAAATCGGCTTTGATTTCACTCAGGCTTTTTTTATCCAAGTGATTTTTTTTATCTCAACATTTCTATCACCTTTATACTAAATACTTTATATCAAATATGCATTTACTGTTGAAAATATCTTTCAAAAACGATAAAAAAAGGTAATATTTTTAGAAACATAACAAAATATGAATATGACACATCTTGGTGATTCGAACTCAGAACCTTCGTGTGATAATGCAACTTTACGGTCATTTAATGAAATTTCCATTACAATGAACAAACAAAATATTCACAAATAATAATTTGTAAATGTTATAGATTTAAGGTTTGTATTCAAAAACTGAGTTTTTATTTTGAAAACGGTCACCGTTAGGTCGAAACAGGCCAATATGCGCCATACCTCTTTCAAAGGAGGTAGTCATGGTTCAACATGACGTAAAGACACCAAAATCAGAATGACATGTATATAGCACATACCAGTAATAGCCTATTTAACACATTTACATGCAAAGTGTCGAATCCCTACTGCTCTCCCGAACCGTAACCCTGGCACCCTCACATATTTTTCTTGATAAAATTCACATTTTACAGCTTAAAAGCGACCTTAACATAAAACCATTACTTGAATTATAACGCGCAACTCTTGATTACTTCCGAAAATCCTATTATACAAACACGTAATACAGATATATTGAAAGGAAATGCTCGCAAGCATAGTGAAGTCAGCATATGTATTAGCAGCAGAGATTTAGATAGTCAAGTCACTGAAACATTCTCTCAACCCGTGAACATCATTTTAAGTAAAATAGATATCTTTAGAAAAATATCTAAACAATTTAGCATGCCTTGTTGGTTACCCCACGCTTACCCATATCCCACAAATCCACATCCTCAAGTGTGTGGATGCACACGATTTTTTTTTTATTTGAACGTATTTTATTTGTCAAAACACAAATGGGATTAGACACAAGTATAAAACTTAAAATCCGTCTTTTCCCGTATAACATAAATAATGAAATGAATATACATGACCGAAAATATTAAACATGTAAACATGTCAAAAATAGCTATAAGATAAAATTTACCAGATACATATGTCATATTATGAAGTCACTGTACCCGCATGTCTGGATTGAATATGAGTTAACTTACAATGCAAAACTATGGAGATACATTTTTTTTCTTTTTCTTTTTCCCAAAAAATGCATTTATCTAAATTGCTTGCTCTAAAAGAATTTTCAAATAATATTAATTGTTATTAGGATCAACAATAGTGAATGCTGCGCATAAGCAGAAAACGTGCTGCATGTACATGTATTACAAATAAACTTCAATTATCAGAGTAAATGACTATATTACCGATTAACATACATTGTATTCATATGTATGCATGTATGCAATTACAGATAATAAAGATAACAAGGGCCCAATGGGCCCGAATCGCTCACCTGCTATCCGATCCATTTCATAAATAAACATAATTAAGAACAGGTGTATCAGAGACCATATATAAGATCCAAGGCCAATTTAACTCTTTTAAACTTTAATTATGATCAAGGTCATTCATTTGAACAAACTCACAAGGCTTCATCCAAGAAGGCTAAACGCCAAATATAAGGTCTCCGGACCTTTCAGTTATTGAAATTAAGTCATATTTTTGCCTATTTGACTGCTCTCACCTTGAAATATCACATTTGAACAAACTTGGTAGCCTTTCACCCCAGCATACTAGACCCAATTTCAACTCCCTGGGATTTTTTGTTATTGAGGAGAAGTCGTTTAAAGATTTCAGCCTATTTGATCCATGTGACCTTGAATTAAGGTCAATGTCATTCATTTGAACAAACTTAGTGCGCTTTACCCCAGCATGCTACAGACCCAATATCAATTCCCTTGACTCTTGGTTATTGAGAAGAAGTTGTTTAAAGATTTCAGCATATTTGAACCATGTGACCTTGAATGAAGGTCAATGGCATTCATTTGAACATGCTACAGACCCAATATCAAGTCCATGGGTCTTTTGGTTATTGAGAAGAAGTCGTTTAAAGATTTTAGCCTATTTGACACCTGTGACTTTGAATGAAGGTCAATTTCATTCATTTGAACAAACTTGGTAGCCCTTCACCCCAGCACGCTACAGGCCCAGTATTACGTATCTGGGCATCTTGGTTATTGAGAAGAAGTTGTTTAAATGGAAAAGTTGACGCCGGACGGACGGATGGACGGCCTTCGGGCAGATGAGCTAAATATACCAACATATTGCTAGCTTCGATAGACTTAGAATATTGAAATGCATTACAATTAGCATAAGGGAAATAGTTTTTGCACATGTGCTGTAATAACTTATAAACTTGATTAAATAGACTAAATAATATATACTTGACCGGTTTCCAGAACGCTTCCATTATAACCGGTTCCGTTCAAAGTCTGATACCACAGGTAAACAGGAACGAGTCAAACTTAAAGATTAATTATTTGATCAAAACATCTTTTTCAACATGTTTTATTGCTGACCTTGTCCATCTCAATATTGTAAATTTCAGTTGAAGGGAAGTGGTTAAAATAAGCTTGATAGTTTGTCTCCCTATCCTGTTCATTCTGAAGCGATTTTTGATGTGTTTTGATTTGTCTGTATTAAGCGATATCAAGTTGATACTAAGCATTCGTTCCCGGCAAAAATATTGTTCGTGGAAATAAACACAAAATCAACAATTTTATTTCAACATTTTAATAAATGTACTCCACCGTGAGGATACTACCATTTGATACAACATAACTATACATACAACTGTTGCGAGATACACTGTTCATTAGGGGATATCAATCAGGTAGCACGAATTTTCATGACGTCGAAATACGCCTAATGCAATGACCTCTGACAAAATGACATCATTTAGTGACGACGTCACGGACATTGTTCTCCATATCACTTCACCAATGAGAGTTATTGGGGAATTATGAATTGATAGCTTTCCTCTTTTTTTTGGTTAGGTTATATAGCGGTAGTGCGAAACAAATGGAACTAGAATATATACATAGAAGTCAATGTTAAGAAACCACCCGTCGCGTACATCAATGACGTCCTTAAATAGCAACAAGGGGGCTGCTTCCGGGTTTCATTTCAGCTTGCTGACACTACAAGACAAAGTACCAAATTAAGAAGACAATTTATCAGTACCAAAGACCCTTTGTTAACGACAAATTAAAAGAAAGTACATATGTTACGACTAATACCACAATAAGAAATATACCGTCGTAACAAAGGTAAAACAGATTTTATGCTGCTTATCAAATCACAATGATTTTTCTTGAAAATTTTTGTCATACAAGTGAACAGCGAGACCACTTTAAACTTTAGTAATCATAACTCAAAGAGCAATTGCCTTTCTTATACGTTTAGGTTCAAAATGACTACAACTATCGATCCCCCCTAAATCATATAAATCTGGATGTTTATCCTAGGAATGCATTATCGGTTTTGCATTGATCTGAATACTGTATGGTCAATCGATACTTACTCTATCTATGATCTTGTCCTGACAAGCCATTCGGATCCTTTCAGCAGTGGCCGGACACTTTAGAGGGTAGTCGTCAGTCAACCCTACTTCCGCTCTTGAACTTTGTACGGCTTCTTTGATCGCAAAGAAAACCGATGACGCCAATAAAAGAGGTGGCTCGCCTACCCCCTGTAGGAAGAAGTTCAAACGCTGTATGTATAAGAAATAAATCGGATAGGAATACTTCAATATCATAAACGATTTGATAAATTCTTTAAATCTTTTATGTTTTATGAATAGGTACTTTGACTGACTTACTTTTGACGAATAAACAGTTTTGACTGTTTCGCTATTCTGGAGAAGTTTGACCTTGAACTCCCGTGGAATGTTTCGGACACATGGTACTTTGTACTCCAAAGGACCGGAGGCTTTTATTCTCCCATCCTCTGTGATTTGCATCTGTTCCATAGTCATCAATCCGTAACCCTGAGTAAACATGACCACTCTATTATTACACTAGTATTAATATGTTAAGTAAGAATAGCTGTATAATTCCATACAAACTAAGCAATATAACAGCCTATTCGTCGTTTCCTTTTATATCTTATTAATTTTCTGAAATATTACTGGGCTCATATGCTATTTATAAATGGACAGATATGATTATTTCCTAGAATAATCCGAATCATGTAATACGGATAATTTACCGAAAACACAGAACATTTGGATGTCAACGATATTGGACTATTAAGCTTTATCTTTTCATTTCTTTTTTTCTCGCTACAGCTTACCGGATATACATCATGAAGTTTGTTCTATTATTTGGTCATACATTTTAAAGACCCTGTTTATCAGTAATACATGCTTGATAATAATGTTTCATATTCTTATGCCATATGCTCACAAGTTATACGAAAGCATTCGATATTCAATGACAAAACGAACTTTAAGTGTATGAAGTAATGTTGAAAACCCCATTTATTTAACAAAATCCCCACTAAATTAGTTTGTTCGTTCTACAATCAATATCAGCGAATTTTGTTACCATGACGAATCCTCCTTCGATCTGGCCGACATCTATGGCAGGGTTGAGACTCTTACCGACGTCCATCACGATGTCCACACGTCGTACCTTGTAAATGATAATACAGAGAACGCGTGTACTCATATCTCAACTTTAATACACACTACTGCATCGCATGCTATACATGTAAAATTGTTAGCTACAGTAACAACATCGATATACCACTGCATTTACACTATTTGTATAAACAACGAAATAAAACGTCTTATCAGAATCAAAATATGTTGAGTTTTCAAATTTTTCATTGTTTCAATATGTTATAATTAAGATATACCTGGTGCTCGTCAGTAAGACTGTCTTTATGTTATAATTAAGATATACCTGGTGCTCGTCAGTAAGACAGTCTTTATGTTATAATTAAGATATACCTGGTGCTCGTCAGTAAGACAGTCTCTATGTTATAACTAAGATATACCTGGTGCTCGTCAGTAAGACAGTCTCTATGTTATAACTAAGATATACCTGGTGCTCGCCAGTAAGACTGTCTATATGTTATAATAAAGATATACATATTGCTCGTCAGTAAGACGACCAATCTGTCATAATTAAGATATACCTGGTGCTCGACAGTAAGACAGACAATATATTATGATTAATAATCAAGATATACCTGGTGCTCGCCACTAAGACAATCTAAATGTTATAATTAAGATATACCCGGTGCTCGTCAGTAAGACAATCGAACTGTTACAATAAAGATATACCTGGTGCTCGCCAGTAAGACAGTCAATTTCCACCTCAGTACAAGCTGCACCGTACGTAAAGTAGTTGGCATGTACTCCAGTGTTTGTGTCAAAGTCAAAGCCTTCCTCTCTAGACCTACGGAAGAACATCAGATAACAGAAGTATTACATATATTGGTTCCTCACATAAACATCGACATTATACTTAATCAGTGATTAGATGAAAGACTTAATCGACAAAGTAATGAATTTGGCACACACTGTGAACTTGTATGTATCGACGGAGAAAATCACTATACTTGCTATTGCATTTATACTTACTTGAAAATACCTGTAGCTGATAGACTGACACGCTCAATATAGGCTGCATTCACCTAAAACGACACGGCAAGAATCAATCCATTCGCTGATCACTTATGGCATAGTCAACAAAATAGAAGGAGAGTAATAATACATGTCCCAAGACATTCACATGTCCGAAATGTTGTCGCTCGTAACCAACTACTAAGTTATAACGCAGAAAAGAATATTAATAACACGGCAACTATTCTAAAAGAGGCCAGGTACATCATTATGATATGCAATATTCCCTCATCAAACGATGAGGGGTCAATTTCAATCTGGTGAAGGTATAATAGTTACAGAGAGCCGCAACTGTGTCAGTAAGGAAGTGAGGAGCATAGTCTTAGAGCAATGACTGTTTCAGTATGGAAGCGAGATGTATAGTTTTAGAGCAATAACTGTTTCTAGAGCAATAACTCTTTCAGTAAGGAAGTTTAGAACAGCGACTGTTTCAGTAAGGAAGCGAGGTGCATATTTTTAGAGCACCAACTGTTTCAGTAAGGAAGCGAGGTGCATAGTTTTAGAGCAACGACTGTTTTAGTAAGGAAGCGAGGTACATAGTTTTAGAGCAACAACTGTTTCAGTAAGGAAGCGAGGTGCATAGTTTAAGAGCAACGACTGTTTTAGTAAGGAAGCGAGGTACATAGTTTTAGAGTAACGACTGTTTTAGTAAGGAAGCGAGGTACATAGTTTTAGAGTAACGACTGTTTCAGTAAGGAAGCAAGGGGCATATGTTTAGAGTAACGACTGTTTTAGTAAGGAAGCGAGAGGCATAGGTTTAAAATGTGACTTGGACATGGACAAGAATAACAGGTAAATGCCAAAGAGGCAATGGATGCCTGAACTTTGTCGAGATTAAGCCAAGGATAACAAATTATAAAACACAATGCGCCAATATATATTGTCATATAAGGTAACGTGCCGTTTTGCACGATAAAAGGTGACTGATAGTCAATCAATAGACATTATGAGCCTGACGAAACAACACTTGTGGTAGCAAGTCTCTAAAGTATCATAGCTGATTTCTGCATGCCACCGTCTACCGTACCTGGAATACATCAAGAGGCCCTGGGCCTTTACAGTCATCTGATGATATAGACCCGCTTGTATATGACACATACTCTGGAGTAGTATAACGGTACTAAAACAATTGTTCAATACTGTATGTTGCCCGAAACATTGTCAGGATTATCTTGGAATCATTGAAGATTTCAACTAAATCAAATGGATGGATCTAAATAAATGTATAATGTGTGATCTTTACCAATACTATGATTGGACATTGATCATGTTATAAAACAGCCGTTGAAAAATAACATTTGATCAGTACATCGCACAATCATGTTACAAAATGGTCGCCGTGGTTGCCATGTCAAAATACTGATCAAACCAATAAATAAACACACTTTTCCGGCTTTCTTTCCCAAATATTACAACCAATATTTGGTTCAATGTCATCCATAGAACTAGAAAAGAAATTAAATATGTCATTTTCAAGATGGCGGTCACGGTGGCCATTTTGGAGTTATGACGAACTAAATTTCATAGCATAACATTGCTAAATCAATCGAAATATTTATGCCGAAAGCAAAATTCTAAAATCAATATCAGTACTATGAAATAGGGGGAAAATATTGACGAAGTATCGCTATTGATAATCTAATAAAAAAGGAAACACGGACATGTAGTGGTAAAGAAGTACTGTGGTAAGAATTATACCAATAAAGGAGTATTCACGTCGTTCTGGATAATAAATTCGGCAATTCTTGAAAAATAAATGTATACATATTAACAGGCCTAATATATCGCTTAATTGTGGCTAACGACTTACCCAGTCTTCCCATGTACCTTCTGGATTCGCTTTTCTGAACGGTTCTAGGCGGTCCCGGATCTTAACACAAGCGTTCTGTAAACAAAAAACATATATGGTATATAACCCCACGCAAGTTATACTTTTGTTTGTATTTGGCCCTCATTTTAACGATTCCGTTATTATGTCAGTGTTATATGTTGTCATTGATCCATGACATGTTTTACATATACATTATTGTAATACGTAAATGGAAGTGTGGAATTACGTTTTCTTGTGGTATTTCGAATAGTTTCTGCTCATAAAGCATAAAGAACGTTCTGGTATTGTATTTTCTTGTTGGCGTTCTCTATTATTGATGGACGTGCCGAGCGTGAGAACAGATATTTTTAAAATAAACGATTCGAGATTATTAAACCCTTACCTTGATGGCGCCGGCGTTGAGGTCAGCCACTTGTGTCCCCCCAGACTCGGATGTATTTGGCACTGTTCCTGTGCTTACTTCACTGATGATAATCTTCTCCCGTGGTATATCCAGCTCAGTTGCGGCAACCTTAATAACCAAAATAACATAAAGTTCGGCATAACCATGGAACTATATCACTTATGCTTGGGGTAACAGTTTACTTCAAGTTAACTCGTTAATATCTAGATAACACTTTACATTGATGAGTTGGCGAGTCAGCTGATGCAGACATGTGTACTTATTGAATGCTTGGAATCATCCGTATTGTCCGAGATATTCATAAAACTTGTTTAGCAGAATAATATATCTGTAGATGCGTTTGATAAGCATCGAATTAGACGGAATATGACATACTGCACCAACCAATGTTATTGAACACGAGTATGTAATTCTTACTGAATATTAACTTGGTGAAACATTGCAACTGATACTTAGCACAGGCATTGCATTCCAATATAAGCTACATACTTGGATCATCTTGGTATGGACACCTTGACCCATTTCCACACCACCATGGGTTAGTAAGACAGACCCGTCCAAGTACACCAGCACTAAAGCCCCTGCCTGGAACATAATGATATTGTAGTGTTTATCTTCTAAACATTTTGATAGGATGGTTGTTCTTAAACTGGAAAATATGCTAATTCGTTTAACTACAAAACCTGTTCACCTAAACAAGGTTTCCCCTTTAATCCTTTCCACGGAAAACATCGCCATTATTCGCCCTCTCGTTGTTTATAAATATGTTCCTATGGAACCTATAACATCATAATAACCAGTTCTACACGTTATAACATGATCGTGGTACAACACGTTGGCATTCATAGCTTACCTGATTTGCATGCAAAGGAGCATAACCAACTCCGAACATGATAGGTATTAAACACATCCCTCGTTTCCTCCATCGGTTTGTCCTGAAATGATATATCAGCTTTTCATATATTGGATTGATATTGTCAAAGTTTATATTGCATTCTTAAACAATTATTTTCACAAACATGCATTATATATAGGTGTACATGTGTTAAGTACTGTACCTATCTACACGCACTATCAAATCGGCAGTTCTCTTAATTTTCATCTGAAGTAACAATGTCACCAATAACTACCCCAGCAGTATACTGCCGATAAGTTGTTATCGTAGAGTGTTACGACAGTGTAGCTTTATTGATATCTTGCCTATTATAAGTTGCTATCGTAGAGTGTTAAGATAGTGCAGGTTTGTTAAAATGTTGTTTATTATAAGTTGCTATCGTAGAGTGTTACGACAGTGTAGCTTTGTTAAAATCTTGCCTATTATAAGTTGCTATCGTAGAGTGTTACGACAGTGTAGGTTTGTTAAAATCTTGCCTATTATAAGTTGCTATCGTAGAGTGTTACGACAGTGCAGGTTTGTTAAAATCTTGCCTATTATAAGTTGCTATCGTAGAGTGTTACGACAGTGTAGCTTTGTTGATATTTTGCCTATTATAAGTTGCTATCGTAGAGTGTTACGATAGTGTAGCTTTGTTAATATCTTGCCTATTATAAGTTGCTATCGTAGAGTGTTACGACAGTGTAGCTTTGTTAAAATCTTGCCTATTATAAGTTGCTATCTCCTGTTTCCGTTGGTCATACAAACTATCAGCTCGACACTCCGTCCAGCACCGCAACATGTTTTCGTCTGGCACTACCTGTCGAGAGACAGTCAAAGCTCCCTGTCGTATCAGATTCACTTGCCGCACCTACAGAAAAAAACAATAACGTATACTATATTCAAGAATTCACACTTGCTACAGATTTATTTCCACCTAATAAAATGCTATTTTCAAAATAAATACTATTGCTATATATATCTTTAGAAAAACCTTACAGCTACGAATAATGAGATTAAAGCATTTGCAGGAAATCATATGATATATGTTAAGATCTCGTTTTTACATATTGGTTACAAAGCACATGATCCCCGCTAGGGATCGAACCCAGGACCTCTGGCTTATGAGACTAACGCTCAACCGAACAAGCTAAAGATAAAATCTTTCGTGCCGAACGGTGTATTGAACCTACTATTTATTCATTTATTTATTGATTCATGGTTACATACTCCTCCTCTAGGAAATTATGAGTAGTCGGGACAGGGTAGATGCTCTCAACTCTAGCACAGAAGTCGACTCTCGTCCAGTTACAAATATAGCCATGGACAATTTACAACATGCGACATTACCATTACATCAGATATTTAGTTAATACGTATACATGGCATGCTCCGCTTTTATCGGTTTACATGAGATTGCTAATTAAAACTACACAGATAATATTGAATACTCCTGTAGACAACTAATTCTTACATAGCATGTGTGGCATTATATAAACCACTGGTGAATACATAATCGATATGGCTGGTAATCTGTATGTCTGGTGACCAGCCTTTATACATGATTAAGTAATTTAGTTTAGTAGATGACACAGCCTGTCTAATACTGGACATAGTACACTAAATGTGAATATTTTTGAAATCATAAATAAAACCTTTTTTCGGCACATTCGTCCCTCTGAAATAATTGATGGCACACCATAATAACATATTATGACCATTAACTGGAAAACACACAGTTTCCATAGCGTACATCCAAATTAAATTTTACGCCATGTTCACGTTTAATGGTAATTCATCATTGATTTCAGTAAACATTTGCATTGTACTTCCAAGTGACATGTTAAATGAAACACTGATATTTTCCTAATTAAATTTTACATCATACACTTATTCATTTAAAAACGATGATATTCATGATTTTGGATTTTTTCTTCTCATATATATGCTATCCGCTTTGTGATTCCACGATAATTCCGGGTAGTTAATGATAGTAGTAGACCTATCATACGGTAAATGCAAACAAAATAATAGTTCTTAATGAAAAAACGAAGACACATATGAATACGATATAGACTTGGACAACCTTGAAAAGTATGTCACCGAATTACGGGAAGGTCAATTGTTTGTTTCATCACAATTAAAATAGAGGTCAAATCCAAGATATGTCATGTTCTCAAAATGGGTTTTATGAAATCATGTTACGTTGTACCTGTTTCAACGACATTTTCGATGGTGATAGATGTTTTAATAAAATGTGTACAATGTCTCGTTTAATGGTCATGTACCATCACTTTCATAAACATTAAAGATGAGCTCACTTTTACTGGTAATGCATCATTAATTTCAGTAAACATTTGCATTGTACTTCCAGGTGACATGTATGAAACAATGATATTTTCCGCAAATACATTAGTATGTATATTCTAGGTTTATATTTGGTGTATATGAAAAGATAACCTATACAGTTTCCATTTCGTGGTGATACTCTGTCGGGTCTGGTGAAGGTTTAAGTCTTTTAGCACTTTGGTTTGTTATACCCGGTCACGATGCCAATGGACAACCAGTCTTCCTACTCGAAAAAAAAAGCTGTGCTTCAAGGAGGACTAGCGTGCTTGAAGGGTCTAGAATGTCTTAACCATGGACCGAAACTTTCCTACAAAAGTAACAAGGGCTCAACTAAAGGTCAACAACAAAATTAAGTCCCCTTTCCTGAATCATACTCTACCTGTGATATGTGAGGAAATATTTACAGGTGATGCGTTACCTGATCAGGTGACATTCCGAGATGTGTTGCAACATGTTGCAAAATGTGTTCTACCGCAAACAACATCTGCGGTGCTCCGAAGCCCCGAAAAGCTGTATTGGAAGGCAGATTAGTTTTACACATGTATCCTTCACTCTTTATGTTCGGTATGTTGTAGCAGCCGTTCAGGAACCACATGCCAACTTTTACTACCTGTGAAAAAACACACAGAAAATGTTAAGGACATAACCCATGCCATGTATTGTATAAACTGAAAGCTTATTTACTGTTTACAAGTGTAAGGATAATTGAGAGCGATTTTTAATTTAATTACAAGTAATATAGAAAAGAAGTATGACCAAACAGTCCCTAAGGTCGTACACGTACATGTGTGAATCACTGGAATATTTCCTTAAATGCGATAAGAATATATTACAGGCGATTCGTTATTTTTTTTTAAATATTTACAAAAGGACTGCAATCCTGCGAATATCCGGCGTTGATATAAAATTTCGCATCCAACCCTTGAATTTGACCGTCGTCATTGAAGTAGACCTGTAAAAAACCGTACAGAACATGTCAAATTATTGTATTCTGGAATGTGAATGTGCAATAATCTACATTACTATTTCAGACGAATAATTGATATATTGTTACTACGTTACCTTGTATACTGTTTTGGAAGGGTGTCTCTTCCCAGTTATCTGAACATCTGTCGTCCTATCCCACACACAGCGAACTGGGCGCTTCGTCCTAGTAATACCAACATGTTTATTACCACTATATAGTAACCCGAAAACTGTTTAATAGTGACATGTTGGAAAATAACAGTTTGTTAAAGAATACAGAATAGTTAGCTTAAAAACGTGTATTCATCCTAGTAACAAATGTCACAAGGTATCTATAAACATATATAATATATTGCAGCAATTAACGCGCACGTAGTCTTAATTTTACTGATTTAAGTAGTGAAAGGTTTGATTTAACATACAAAATAACTATAATAAGTTAGCTCAGAACAGTGTGTTGAATTGAATTAACGTCCAGTACACTTAGTTGATATCAAGGTAAGAACGGACTTACTTCCACGCTCCCACGGCCGCTATTCCGGCCACTGCTACAGCATCCCCCTGTTTCCCGCCAAATGCTCCGCCTTAATAACCAACAACACATTACCAAATAAGATACTAAAGACTATAAGCAACTCTGTGATGCATTTTATCAAATTGTTCCGTATCTGCGTCCTATGTTAATAGGACGATAAACTAACAAACCAAATGTATCATGATCGTTTTAACAAATGCAATTAATGACATGTGGAGCATGAAACAGGACCTGTGTCGATATCGTTCACGATAGATCATCAATAGTGATTAAATTTGTTTTTTTAAGAGTTTACATTATACACTCACCAACTCGTTTCACTTTTAACGTCAATCTGTTCCGAGGTATATTTAGGAATTCAGACAGGATTCGCTGTTTGGTGGAGGAGTAACATAATAAACATATACCTTTTAAGCATGATATTCACTTCCACCCATAACATTAATATTCGGTGTATAAAGATGTCATTCAGAAGGCTCGTAGAGGAAATTTCGGTTCTTAGTAACAATTTCATGACCACAGTTGTTGTTATAAAAATTAAAATGTTTTCAAATATATACCAGCAAAGACGAAATAATCAACGTAATATCGACAAATGTAAACAATGAAGCCTCGCCATACTTCATAGTAAAATGGAAATTAATGAGAAACGATTTCCTCAAAGATGGAATTGAACACACCTGTGTTATAGTAAGAATCTGCGTGGACGTAAACACTTCCAGTTCGTGCTGTTCAAGTTTGGGTACCACCAATGCGGACTGGGTCTCTATGTACATATGTTCCTGTACGCCTGTGGAACACGACCCCTCTACACACTGACTAGCAGTCTTCCGGGTACTTTCTAGGTCACCAACATCAATCTTATGTACTCCCTCAAAGAATTCCTTCTTCTCCAGTGCCTCCTATGACAGTAAGATAAAACAGGTAATCCAATATTATGGTTACATATATCAACCCGTTGTTTTCATAGCTACATATCACGAATTCATTACTTGATAGGGCTTTTTGTAAACTGGTTGCATTATAATGTTTTAGTTGACATAACACTATTGTCACCATGAAACACGAGCAACATATACTATTGTATAGTATTACGAGCAAAGTAACATTAATCGGACGTAAATCATATGAACATTATGAAAGATACTGCAAGTAATAAATGATAGTGATGATCACAGGTACCTAGTATCACCAGTGCGCTGTTTGAACAATGGTCGCAGACGTTGATGAATTCGGTTATTTATACCAAAATGATTAATACATGTATAATCTTCCCACCATTGAGGGAATTACAGAGAAATCGCTAACCCTCGGGGAGATATTCTCGATTGTCTAACATTCAACAGGCACTCGGATTACACAACCAAGAATATCACGCCGAGATTTGGAGATTTCCCTGTTAGGTCTTGAAGAGAGAAGATGACTTTTTTTCTCTCATCACACTTTCTTATTTACGCAGGGTCCAGTTGTTTAAATGTCCAATTATAATGCGACCAAATGTTGACACGACGTGATTGCATTTTTGACGTAATGTTATTTGTGACGTCATTATGCTATTGTCAGCACGTGCTATCTATGATACTCTAGGGGTTGCCAGAAATCACACTCTAATGGACGACAAAGAAATATTCAACGGGTAAAACGTGAAACAATAAACGATAGGAGAAATTACTGTCTACTCAATTACGTTCTTTCTTATTTTGAAGATTTGACGAACACACCTTTTATTCACGTGCATTATTTGACATAATTCATACTTTTGCTAAAGATATACATGTATATAATTTCGCTCATCTGCATAATTTATTTACACACCTCAATGGTAAAGATAGCGTCCATCTTCTCGTATGTGACATCCACCAGCTGGACTGCCTTGGCGCCTGCAGTTCGGCTCTCAGCCAGGATTGCTCCTATTATCTGGCCATAGCAGAATACCTACACATAACAAAATAAGGTATGATAACTCAGTTAGTTTCCATTCCACACTTTATAGACATCACCGAGAAAAAATACTTCGAACATGGTGATGAATTCTTACATGCATAGTATCTACTACTAAATTAATATATTAATGTGCCATTCCCAGTTGTGTCTTTAGTCTTTGCATTGATTCCAAACATGGTATGGGGAAGGAAAGCAGTCAATATCAATGACTTCGACTTAATCCGCCTTAGCCTATCCGTATGGCCTATGGCCTAAGGCCTATCAGTTATGGTCGGGCTATCCGTATACCATAGGGCTATGGTAGAGCATTGTTGCCAAAATATTTAAAATGTGTAGCGTACATGTTCACTTTTTTTGCATTATCCTTAAAAAAAGCGAATTGAAAATGTCATATAATATTTTAACTAAACGTCACTTTTAACATACTATTGAATTTCCTATAGTTACCTCATCTTCAGCAAATAATGTTCCGTCAGGTACAACTTCACCGAATTTGTTATTACCGGGTACATCAGAGCAATTGATGTAGTCCACCACACCAGGAAGTGCCAGCGCACGTGACGTGTCAACAGATACGATCCGCGCATGTGCATGCTTACTGGTGACCGGGACAGCAAAAAGTTCACCTACGAAAGGACATATCTGGCTTTAAGTATTACTGGCGTAACCAAGAATAGTGAATCATCATGATTATGAGGTTTTTTTTTCCAAAATATTTCTTTTGGGTAATCAACATTTGCCATTTTGGCGTTCGGTATATCGTACACAATTACGTGTTTATGGATGGTTCAATTATAATACGTGTGTCGATACCCTGAGGCTCTAAACAAAGAGGAGGTAAAAGTACTTTGAAATGAAGGAATGTCGTCCACAAACTGAGCCTCTCCTGTCGTGATGTACTCGGAAGAGACATTCGGCACGGGTTTCCATATAATCCTGTTACCGTCTTCGCTGGGAACGTCATACACTTGTGTACCTGACACAGGGACGTAGGGCAACCCTGTATCATTATAAGAGTATGGCAAATCCGTTTTCTGTAATGATAAGTATAAGAATATATATGATACTGTATTTCAAAATTAATCAGTGCAGCATACAAGGAAAAAAAGAAGGCATTCGTCCATATAGCTGGATGTTGTGATCCTACTTATGTTCGGTCCTCATCTCTATAGTAAGGATCACATGTCTTTTTAAATATGGCGTACAAACATATTTATTCCTATTTAGCATCAAAGTATCTCAATTATTTCATCGCCGTAATTGTCCGCTGTAACAAATATACACAAATATTGTTAGAAATTTCATTACGTGCAGATAAATGACAAATGTTATAATCATATAAGATATCTCATAAACATATAAAATATCTTATATCATATATACGATATCTGATATAATCTAGTAAAATACTTGATCATCATTGCTCCGCGAATAAAGGACAACTTGGCTTGCTGTAATTCCATGCCATTTTAAGGAATTTTATTTTCTTTAAAAAGGCTGTAAATGTGTTAACGTTGTGATGAACGGTGAAGTATTACATATTTAAACCTTACTTGAATTAACATACTATGATTAAGTTTAATTCTTAGATAGAATAATCCGTGATTTCCGTCTATCTCTTGATAAACGACATCGCGATTCCCTATGTATGAAATTCCTTTGAATTACTCCCCCAGTTTAGTTTTTAAATTGTACTCAATTTACTGCTTTTTCATCTCTACGTACGCGTGTAATAACTGATTTGTATCCTGGTTAGAGATCTGACAACGTTCGTTAGAAGAAACAAGTCTAGGAAATTTAACTTGTTCCCGATTAATAACTGGCCTACCTTACATCTGTTTCGGTGACATGTTGAATCGCACGTTCATGTTATATATTTTGTGTAAGCATTTCACTATCGACAGCTTTAAAACATGCCGCCTCTTTGTTGCTATCGGAATCTCTGTTGCGGAAACAAGCTAACATTCGGTTTCGCCTCATAATAATTTCAACCAACTCAATCAGCACGGTCATTTTTGTGTGGCCTTATTCTCTGAAATAACGAACCAGTCGGAAGTATTCTACTTTCATTTTAAGTATCGAATGTAAAAACAATCGGAGATTTCGCTTATCTATTTCCAATTGGAAAATCCGACACTCAAAACCAGTATTCGACGGCCGAGAGGGCCATTTTTATCAACTCAAGAGCTCGAGCTGACTTTACAATGTCGCATTAACTAGAGTGTATACGAGTTGCATCCCCTCGCGCAAACCAGGAAGCAAATGTAACAATTTACACTGAAAATAGTTAGGAATACGCAGGGATAAAACTGGCCATTTTGTACGATTTAAGCTGTTTTTTTCTCTCTATATCTGGTTACAAAAAATATATTCAAACATAAAAAAGTATGAATCAGATTACTTAATCACAAAGAAAAAACTTCCCGGAAGGAGAAAAGATTGTCTAGTGTGTTGTTAGCGTTTTTCGTGAAGATTATTTTCGGTCCCATCCTTAACTCATTGGGAGTTATCATTGGAACAAGCGAAATTTTGATTCCCCCGAGAGTTCCGAATTAATTTGTTCTAGCGAAATTAGGCAATGACCGCTAAAGGTTGCAGTTTCGCAGCACCTAGAAATAAAAAAATAAAATGAAACATGCACATGCATTAGAGACAGTTTTGCTAATTGGATCGGTGTGTCAATCTAAAACTAGGCAGTCCTACCTTCAATTGCTCCTGTACAAACAAGAAAAACTTGAAGAAGAAGCTGCATGCAAGAGTAAGTCGGAACTTGATATTGTCATAGTGAGCGTTGTTGAGCTCCACTATCAGGTCTCCACATACCCCTTGCACTATTTCTTCTGACCAGGCCCTGCAACGGAATAAAATTATTTTATCGGAATAGCTGATAATATATTATCATATCAGATTAGTTAGTTATATCACGATCACCGGCCATTACAACTGTATCAAATTATTAAGTGGGAATCTATCTACAAATGGTATGCTTTCGTATCATCAGAAGTACCTTGATTGGTTACACATTTCATACATTCAAAAAAATAATGTATTTTTTCATGAAATAGTTAACTTGTTCAGTATACAATTGACATGTTTACATAAAACATAAAACCTACTTTCCGACCGAATTCTTGGCGGCTGATAACGCCAACACAGGTTTCTTGTCGACGCCTCCGAAGGCTAGCCTCATCGTTCGAACAGCTTCCTGAGAGGTGTCAAGCTCCACAAACAGTCCACAAGTTACTATGCCATAGTCGAACCCGCGACGGTGGGGCTGCTTCATACCGAAAATGTATTCGTTCTGGGGAAACAAACAAAAACACAATGGCCAATGTATCTCTATTTCATAAATAGGTATATCAAGTGGTTTATTCGTGACGTAAAATGTAAAATGTGATATGTGATACCAAATAACTGACAATGGTATTTTACATTCTGTTATTTAATGTGTTACCTCAAATAGTTTTAACATACAGTTAATTTCGGCGTGTGGTAAGCTGAATTGTTTCCGCATGTAAGATTATCTAATTGCAGTTATTTTACCTAATATCGTGGCAGAATGGCCTCAAATATTATTTAAAACAATTCTACGATTGTGTTAAGTAAGTCGTTAAACGGCTCCTTGATGCACTTCGTGGGTGAAATGCCCGCTACCAACTAAATTACCTGAACCACGATGTTATTTTAGTGTTCGTTGGCATTGAAGCTTAAATGAAAATAATAAATGTATTACTATTTTTGCATAAATCATATGAATTAGCTCATTGCTCAGACTTATATCGGAAGTACCTCTCTCGTATAAGGTATGGTGATTGATGCCAAGATTTCCTCACCACCCACGTGACTATACCCATTGTTGATAAAGTCGTCGTCCATCTTACATTGACGCGTGCCCTTTCCTGTAACAAAACCAATGGAGATATAAGCATTTTCACGCACAAAGATTGTACATCCTACAACTATTTACACAGGAATAGTAAACATCACAGTCACTATATATGGTTAAGTCTCAACTTTAAATGACTATAAGTGAACATGTGTACAAACGTATGTTTTCAATACGTCAAAGAACTGTACAAAAGGCTCGCAGTACTATTAGAACTATTCAGTACATATCGAGAACGAGATACAGCATAGTAAAAAATAATCCTCATCACAATTTCGAACTAGAGGCAAAGCATTAAACATTGGAAAAAAACTAATCGAGTAACACCATTCATATAATGATACACATTAAACATGCCTGCATTTTAGAAATGGAATTTTATCTAGTTGAAAACAAAGAGTGGACAGATAATAGATATAGAACGTTTAAATATACCTTCCGATATAAACTCCAGTTCCGCTCCGGCCGCCATCAGGAATACTTGCAGGTCTAAATTGGGTGCGTGACTCATCACGTGACCTCCTATAGTCTAGGTAACAGACATGAATGGGCTATGATAGCAAAAATAAGCATGATAAAGTTTATATCAATTATAGATAATCGAATGGCGGCAACCAAATAAAGAATTGGCGTTCTCAAGAAACTTAAAAAACATATTGTGATGTGAGCTAAATATTTCTCCGTAAACACTTCTAGTATCCAAATAATTACATTAATTTATACTCTAATTCAATAGTCTGAGAATAATGATTGCCAATTTAAAGGATTGTACAAAATAGAAAAAACGAATACACGAGTACATAATCGGATACGTATATATCGTATAGTGAATACAAAAACTACATCATACAGCGGCCCTATATGTCAGTGATATTAGCAGTCAAAAGTGTGGAAATCAGGAGAATAAATCAAAATGGACACCCGTTGACGTCATTAACCCCAATAAAATTTGGTGAAATTTTCAAAAATATGAAATAAAAAATGTGCAGGAAAGTGTAATTTTAAATTTCATTATTTTAACTAAAATCGATATGAATATAAAAGATTAAGTTAAAAATAATAAGACAGAATTCTACTCAAAGAGGGCTTCGTTATAGTTCCTGAAACAAGCTGATTTTTTTTTCATTCCAAACAGAAACTGTGCTATGACAGACGAACCTACATTTTTACAAGTAAGAAATAATTTTATTACATAATTACAGATAGTATGCATTCATAAATTAGTAAGTAGTTACCGCTGTGTTTCGGATTTGGTCCGCACCTATCCAGCGCAGAACGTTCAGGGCTTCTAAAATACTTCTGTTTGCAGGACCTATGTCAAAAGTAATTCAGAAACATGCAGACATATGAAATGTTGATGACAAAATTATGTCAGGTGGAATTTTATTGAAAAAGTGATGTACATTTTGTAAGATGGAATTTTAATGACACAATGATATAAAATGGAATTTTAATGACAAAATGATGTAAGATTGAATTTTAATGACAAAATGATGTTAGATGGAATTTTAATGACAAAGTAATGTAAGACGTTAACAATGATAAGTATCTGGTGCTCGAGACGCACTAAGGAAGCTTTCTTCTAGAAATAGCCATAACTAATCTTCGTGTTGTAAAGAGCTTTCGGTATAGGCTGACAAACATGTAAATAGAGAGAGAGAAAAAAAGAAAACAATTTTTATATAGGGTTTAATTGCATAATACTCATATTCGGAAAGATATCTATATGCGCCACCTTTGATTTTGCCAGTGAGGTCTTTGAGTGTGTGTTCTAGGGATGCCATGGTAACCCCCGCGCCGACTCGAATCCCAGTCGGTGTTGTCTCTACACAAGCTAGCTCCTTCACGTTGGTTCCACAGATGATCACGTCGGAGGCGAGCATCCCCTTCCGCATAATATATCCTGTAATAAGAGTATATACTCCATCTTTTATTTCTGTATAAACCTTAAAAAGCAATATCAAAGTATATAAACATAACATTATTTAACAATATAAACGCTATCACTTTCTGATTCCAAGAAATGAATGACGACATTATCTATGACTTTAAAAATACACATCACAATCAGATTTATCAATGTTATATTGGTTTCTACTGGAGAGAGATCGGATAGATTAATGTGGTATTAGTGCTAATTGGAGATATTTTATCTTGTCTATTCATCAGGTAGACTTGTTTTAAAATGCAAAGTATGGTAAATACAAAAACATCTTTATGGTGAAATGATTGCAGTAACATTACCTATACTGTTACAGCCCATGACGACGGGAGCGGACTGGTGAGCTGCCTTCAATTGTAGCATTCTGGTCAGAGTTGTGGGACGGTACCAGGTATATCGGTCCCCTTTGAAGACGACATCTCCCGTGTGGTAGGATTCTGTCAGCTACAAATTACATAACAGTAAACAAATGGTGTATTATTGTCAGCTACCAATGACACAAGGATACGTAAATGGCGTGGTATTATCAGTGTGGTACATCCGTATAATTCTTTCAGCTACAAATTACATGATTGTATAAAAATGACCTGTAGTCGTTTGTCCAGTCCCAATTTTGTTTACACGGTGTTTCATAACATCAGTCCTTGTTTTATACCACTACAACTTGGTCAGGTTTTATCAAACAAAACTGAGGTATGACAAAAAATTATACATAAACAGAAGATAGTGCAGACATTTGAACTATCTGTGTCAGTTACAGGCGGGCGGTACCACGATTCGTCAGAGTCTGCACATTCCAGAAGCAATCAATAAGTTGAAGACAGCGATTTGTAAAACCCAACAGAAGTCAGCGAGGAAGGATTTGGCAGACATACAGACTGTTGATATTTGACCTTATAAGCCTATCTTATATGTAGTTCCTGTAATATAACACGAAAGACATTTACACAATGGATAGCGACATCTTGGACATCGTGTATAAAAGCTTTTCGATGAGGTTAATATTTACCTCAATAAACAGGTAAATACAATGTAGACATTGGGTGTCTGAGAGGCCTGACTTTACATAGAAAAGCCACTGCATGGTCAGAAAGTAACTGCGTAGGCTGTGTATACTGCAGCAATGCATTGCCGTCAATTATTCAGGAGAATTTCCGTCAAACTTTTCGCAGTTAAAAATGTTCATAATTGCAATAATACTATGTATTTCAGATTTTATGTCAATATTGCCTCATGTTTACCTGTAGTTCCGGTGGAAATATGACATCTTGAGAGGAACCCTCCTGCTGGGTAGATTCAACAACGCTTCCAGACGTCTCAGTAGTTTGCTGACATAAACCTAGTCCACAGGGGCAGTTCTGTTAGATGGATAAGTCAGATAATGATAATACTACACAAAACAAAATTCACATATAAACAGCTGAACTGCATATACCTCATATGGAATTGATCATTTGTATTGTTCGATCCACAATGCAACACTTTAAAAAAAACAAAAATCCTTTATTCTGATTATAAGAATGGCCCACAAGTGAAAATGGCCTTTAAATATGAACCAACAACATAATATGCACCTTAGCAATAAACACAAGTTTATGTTGGAATGCAACGAAAGCGTTTATTTTGTAAGACAATAGTTACATTATGATCCATCTAAACTCTATAATGACTACAAATCACATTCTTACCTTTTTGGCATCCACGAATGAATCAACTATAGGACGGTAGCCAGTGCATCGACACAAGTTTCCTAACGCAATAAGATAGAAAACCTTACAAAACGTTGGCTATAAAAGTAACGATGGAAATCAAAATAGATCGGTTAAAGTCACAAATATGACAAGTGTTCCAAAAGGACATTAACCGTCATATAATGTAGCAAAGCTATAGGTAATTCATTCTTAGTGGAAAACATTGTTTATTATCCAGACATTATTCTACTAAAGATAATACTGCATGGAAATTACGATTAACTTGGCCCCGACGTCATACAAGTCTCTAAATATAGAAACAATTTATAATAGAGGTTGGATGAGATCAATAAGACAGACGAGTCGAGTCATCTTGCTCATGTAAATGCAGTGTTCTAGAAAGTACCTTCTAGCACTCTCTCCATCTGTTCCTGGGTAGGGTTCGAATTGTTCCTAAACAGAGTATACATCGTCATAACCATCCCGGGCGTACAAAAGCCGCATTGGAATCCTTGACACTCTACTATACCTTTCTGTTTTTATTAAAAATATAAATATCATAAATTGTAATGAGTAAGTTTAGAACATCATACCTTCCAAGAAAGATTTAAAAGATGTTCCAACAGCAGACTCCAAACTTATATATTGCATCAATTTCTAAACATACAGTGGAATTCGACATTTTGGAGAACTGCTATTTCTCTTTGAGCTGTTACATTTTGAAAAGATGTGATACGTCAACTGGATTTAAATGGACTTTTGTATTCAGATATTTAAACCGTACTGACCTGAACTGCGTGCAGTCCTGTCCGAGAACTACCTACGCCCTCCACGGTAGTGACCGCTCGGCCGTGAAGATAACACAGAGGCACGAGACAGGCGTTCACAGATACATGTCTGCGGATACAAAACCAAATCATCAACTATCAGCTGTGAATAATGGTTAAACACGTTGCCGAGGTTGAACAGTTTCCTACTTCAGCTAGAAAAAATATATGATCCATCTATATCATGAAACGTCGTATTGCTTGTCATGGTCTGGCTTTTGATGCTGCAGATTATTTAGCTACGGATGGTCTGAATTATAAGAAGGCATTTTAACAATGTAACTTGTAGAAAATAAGTACTGTCGCGACACAAAACAATGATCTTCGTCCAAGCCATCCGGTTGACGTGTTACGCAAAATTTACTAAAATAACTTTTTCCCCTCGAGATGAACATTCATTCTATTTTTTTGTAAATATATCTTTTATACAAAGTTCCCATTAGTTAGCTTTTGTGGACGTAAATTAGTGTATTGAATCATGAGAGATAATGAACGTCATACAAACAAACCTACCTTATCGACTTGCTAGTGATGTCATAAGAGGAGATCATGACAGTGCACGCGCCGCACGCGCCCTGACCACATGCTGACTTAGTCCCCGTGAGGTATACTGGGGTGACGATAAGGAAACTGGAACAATCACACGAGTTAGCATCGATTACAACTTAATTCATAAATATCTTATAACTTACTTCTTGGTCGTGAATTTTGTTTATCATGTGTACACTAAGAATGTATATATTCGCTAACCTTAGCTATAACCAATGATAACTGCAATTTAATTTCCTACGGAACATTATTTTGTTGATGCCATTGACTGTTCATTATTGAAGCCAGAAGGTCATCTTGACATTTCTGCCACCAATTTAGTTGAGGATTTTCTAAAACATGATTAACCCGTAGAAGCGCCATTTATTACATTTTTACCAGTGAAATATCAAAAATTATTCATTCTATAAAAGTGATATTTTTCACTAGTGAAAAATATCATATTTATCACTAGTGAAAAATATCACTTTTGCTGATTTGACCAATCAAATTAATGATTAGAAAATACCAAAATAATTGACCAATCAGAAAGCCCGACATATATCTCAGCACCTGGACAGTGGGAACTACATTTTTTGTTTACAAATTATCGCTGTAGGCCTAGTTAGCATACGGGGTAGGTTTTTCGTTGATAAAAAATGTAATAAACAGAATATCTAACAGTGTCTGCAGTAATACCAAATATATTTCACTCGTGTGGCTAATATTTAGATATTTTTCACTCGTGCTGCGCACTCGTGAAAAATATCAAAATATTAGCCCCACTCGTGAAATATATTTGGTATTACTGAAAATACTGTTAGATATCCTCTATCTATCTAACTGTTGGAGGAAACCCGTTATACCAAGAGAAAATCCACGTATTGGAGTAGGTGACGCCCCATATCACGTCAAATCGGGGAACCATACCCCGCCGCCTAGGCGAATGACAAGTGCTAACCACTGTGCCACCCTAGCACTCACTAAGTCTAACATTTCATAAGGGATGAAAAAGCACAACAGTTTGGTAGCTATGACTTTTAATCAGTGATTACATTATCTATTTCTTTTTATCCTTTAATAAAATATAAATCTAACGTAAGTATTCTATCTTCTGACAAAAAAAGGTTAAGATGTATTGAGCGATATAAAAGACCTGGAAAGGTACAGTTTCCAAATGAAAGTATTTATAATATTTTAGTACTGTTGTTGTCACATTTATGTTGTATCTACTGGTAAACCACAGAGAAAAGGATACGAGTCTGGCGGAGATGGTGTAACAGGGTTGTCTCTGGATTTGGGCGTTCAATCTCAATCTGAAGCAAAAATAATTCATTAAAACATTGAGTACGGGTATAGATCATACTGAAAACGGGTACATGAAACACTGAATACAGGTTTATAAAATATTGAATACTATTACTATTCGTGATTACATTGGTTGCCGTAAAATATACTATCACCGTACGTGTTTACATAGGTTGCCGTGTAAAATGTAATATTACCATACCATAGAGATTGGAAGGTAGAAGATCGACCTTTGGAGATATGGCCCCTCAATCGTCGAAAATCTCTGGCACCCAATTTTAATATTGACTCTTCCTTATCAAAGTTTACCAAACATCAACAACTGACTCTTACCTACATGTATGCGCGTAATTGTGGAGTTCAATCTTATTGCTTATATTGAATTATTTTATTCTTACTAAATACATGTGATTGAATTAAAATCATGCTGTTTTCATTGGAATTTTTCTGGTTTATATTGAAAATAACCTGCATCATGGGGATCTGATAAAATTGCTAAACATTGATTTTTAAAAAGCTAAATGAGCAGATAAGCTCCCTCGCCGCTACAACTGATGTCGCACATACCAGAGCGGATCGTAGACGTGTCCTACCTTTCTGCCGTTGACGAAGAAGACGAGCGTACCCCCTGTCGCCATGGTGTCTTGTGTCAGAGAAAGCGGAATCAGGCAGTGAAGATTCTGTCAGTAATAAAGGAATATATTAATAAAACCACATCGAATATCTATTCTGACATATATTATGCGTCTACAAGTCTTTGTGGTTATGTTCTGTATCTGTATACTTCACTACATCACAATCCACCTGTCGTGTGATTCCGGGCTGTTATCTAAAGTATACGTGTCTTAATGATAGTATGTTGTCTCAAACCTTTCAATCAAGGCCACCCACCTGCCCTGGCTGATGACATTTTCCTGGGGTTGTGAGGTACACTTAAGAAAAAGGGCGATGGCGAAGACAAGGGATTATAGACTATGACGCAATGGCGAGGATGATGCATCATGTGACATTGCGTAATAACGAAGAAAATAATTCATATACAGCATAATAATGATATTATAGCTTTTTATCATTGCATTACGCACAACTGAATGAAGTGAAGAAGAATGGACACTGTGAAGCTTTAAACAAAAATAGGGCAGCGTATTAAGTGTATGTGTACTTTTTCTGCTTTTTTGGCCGAATATTTTTTCTCAAAATACATACAGGTAAATGTAGCGAACGTTTGTGGAAATGGTATAACCAACAGAACAGCGCCTGTGTAACTTGAGTCAGGAATGTGAGATTGTTAGCTCCCAATTAATGTGACAGTTCGATTATATAACCTATATAGGACCGATGACCGTAGATAAACATGCTCCTATATCAAAGTATCGTTTTGTAAACGAGTAAGAGATGAAAGGGTCAAAGCAGATATATCAAACCCAGAAACAATAAATCTAAAAACTAACGTGTGCACATGTAGTTTACACATTGGTAGCCCGAGTTTCATCTGACCCTGACACCATGTCTGGTAAGAGCGCACTACTATATGAACACGTGGAATTCTCCTACACAGGACGACTGCACAAGAATCTAAAACAGACGTAAACAAGCGATGCTTAATCTACTTCTTGAATTTGGCCTTCCTGGTAGCAGATTGTATCCGGTTCCACGAAGTGTCCGAAGCATCGGTTACTAGAAGTCACAGTAAGATATGTTGGAACGCATAACGAGGATTCTGTCTCCAATTGCAGTGGTCGTGACGGCTAGTAGAGGGTGACAACTTGCTGTAAATACTCATGAGTTCCGTTTGTGTACTGTGGCCTGATTTGCACAGGTATTCAATGCAATGAATAAAGCACTGGCGTGATGCGCTCACTTTTTTCAAGCACAGAAAGACAGAGGCGTGCTGCAGTGTTCTGGACCATATGCAGGCAGCTAATCAGTGGATCAGAACTACTGAAGTGAAAAACGTTACCAGTCTAAGACGTAACAAGCGGATGCAACAATGTCTTGTATGATGATACACCCAATGTTCCTGATTTGGTATTTCCAGGAACTTGCAATAGTGTATACCTGTTTCACCATGTTTAGAGAGCTATTATCCTTTAAACACCAAGGTTCTTCACAGCTTGGATTGTCTCAACGTATTAGACAACAATCCTTTACTTCAGACCTTTCGCTTTCTGAAACTTATGGGGAAAGACGATCAGTTCTGTTTTCCTCGTCAAAAGCTGAAGCATAGCGGAGTTCTTCCAAATACCGATGCCATTAAGGTAGGCTTCAAGACTTGCTGTTATTGTGTTCTAGTTGTCTTGTGGTCTGATAGCTATGAAGATGTACATGTATGTGCGTCGATGGCATAGCAATGGTACTGAAGGCTATGACGACAACAAATGTCCCCCGATTAGTTTAATATAAAGAAGGTGTTTTCTTGGTGCGAGTGCGGATCCCTGAGGAACCCCGAAGTTTAAGCCATTGTTTTCTGAAACAGTTGATCAAATGGCCACGCACTGCCGTCGTTCTCTGAAGTAGGATTGGATCCAGCGTAGTGCATCACAAGTCACCCCATACGAGTACTCTAGACATTTGAAAGGTATTTCCTGATCGATGGCGTCAAATGCAGCAGAAAAATCAAGCATGATAAGATATGTTCTACACCTGTTATCCAGGGCGGCAGCTATATCACTGAAGACACGAAGTAGAGCCGTCTCAGTGGATTGGCCCTAGCGGTAGGCCGATTGAAAATGGTCATGGAAAATATTAGCTGAAGATGAGTCTTTAATTGAAGCTGGGAATTAGTCTTCTCTAAGATATTTGAGAGAAAAGACCGTAGTTATTCAAATTCTTCTTGTTCGTTCCATACTTCTTCAACAGTGTTACAACATTACCCTTCTCTTCGAAATACAGTTCCATACAACCTAATGATTCGCTCATGACTGAGATTATCAAGGGGAGCAATATTTCAAGACGCCGCGACAGTAAAACTGCTCTGGGAATTAGGTCTAGTTTACAGGATTTCGTTTGCAAATATGTTATAATTTTGCGCAATTCGTCTTTGGTAGTTGTGGTGAAATGTGTCGAAGGTTCGCCATCAAACTGGATACTAGCAACACTAGCGGAGACATAGGCGTCAGAAGTCCAGTTCCTTTGTCTAATTATGTGGTTATTTCTCTGAAAAAAATAACTGAACCTGTCGGTCAAAGCGTTGGTAGAACTATTTCACCATGATGGCATATTGGGTTTCTGGTGAGTCTGAAAACCAGTTTTTGATTCGAACCAAGTTCTGCCATTTTACCTGAAGAAAATAACTTCTTACATTGAACTAGAAGTGAAAAGACTAAACTAAAGCACTCTCTGTTTGTTGGTGATGGTTTATCTAGTCTTACGTTACCGAAGTGTGTGTGTCTGAATGCAGCATTTGTTTGACCAGCTTTGACTCTATAAAAGCGCATACACTGTTTTGAACTTGAAATGCAATAGACGGCTGTGAATACAAAAATATGACATATAGAGAGGCATTTCAATAACAAAACTATGACATATAGAGTGACATTTCTATTACAAAAATATGACATATAGAGTGACATTTCTATTACAAAACAATGACATATACAGAAACATTTCAATTACAAAACTATGACATATAGAGTGACATTTCTATTACAAAACTTTGACAAATAGAGAGGCATTTCAATTGCAAAAATACTCCGGTTGGATACCATTAAGACTTCTGAACATCGGCTCTTGAACTTTTATTCCTAAAACAGTCTTCTTGCTATGATAAGAGTGTGTGACTTTTGATAATAAAAATACCTGTTTATGTGCTACATTTGTGTGATATTCATCACCACCACTCACATTTCAAGGAAGAAATAGAACCAGTGTTTACCGTTTAATTGAGTCATGTCCGTCAAATAAATGTTGTTATTGCATCTTAAAGACCTTTTTGTGTAGAATGGAATGGGTGTTTAATGTAACATATGTGAACAACAACAATGTCGATGGTTAGCCAGGATACATATTGACAATTTATCAAGTTACTTCTGTTAATTTGCACCAGATGAGTGATTTATAGGCTTGGGAACATGTCAATGGTACACTATTTGCCCCCCCCCCCCCCCCAAAGGATCCTTTCTTGGCGAGGCGATCCTAAGAGTCAGCCCACGATAACAATAGAAGTGCTTGCTTCAGGGAGCGTCAAGGGGCAGGGAATAAACCAGCGTCAGCGATCCATCAGGGCAATATCGGCGATTCTGAACTCTATAGATTCTTAGCCTGAATCCATCTCCACTCATTGGCCTTGAGCCAGTGTCCCAGAAGACTTATACAGGCATACATACTCTTGGGGACAGTCGGTCTCTTCCGTCACAACATCCTTGGAACCAACGGGTCTTTACCTCGATGACGTGAATTTAAACCTCCACAGCCAACAGAATGTTACTAGAAAAACAACATTCAATCGTGATCCCCGTGGGTAGAACACACGATAGAACATGATTCCAACATGCAATGGTGGTCCCCATAGGTAGCCAACACGATACACCATGATACCAACATTCAATGGTGGTCCCCATAGGTAGCCAACACGATACACCATGATACCAACATTCAATGGTGGTCCCCATAGGTAGCCAACATGATACCAACATTCAATGGTGGTCCCCATAGGTAGACAACACGATACACCATGATACCAACGTTCCATGGTGATCCCCATGGGTAGCCAACATGATACCAACATTCAATGGTGGTCCCCGTGGGTAGCCAACACGATACACCATGATACCAATATTCAATGGTGGTCCCCATAGGTAGCCAACACGATACACCATGATACCAACATTCAATGGTGGTCCCCATAGGTAGACAACACGATACACCATGATACCAACATTCAATGGTGGTCCCCATGGGTAGCCAACATGATACCAACATTCAATTGTGGTCCCCATAGGTAGCCAACACGATACAACATGATACCAACATTCAATGGTGGTCCCCATAGGTAGCCAACACGATACACCATGATACCAACATTCAATGGTGGTCCCCATAGGTAGACAACACGATACACCATGATACCAACATTCAATGGTGGTCCCCATAGGTAGCCAACACGATACACCATGATACCAACATTCAATGGTGGTCCCCATAGGTAGACAACACGATACACCATGATACCAACATTCAATGGTGGTCCCCATGGGTAGCAAACATGATACCAACATTCAATGGTGGTCCCCATAGGTAGACAACACGATACACCATGATACCAACATTCAATGGTGGTCCCCATAGGTAGCCAACACGATACACCATGATACCAACATTCAATGGTGGTCCCCATAGGTAGCCAACACGATACACCATGATACCAACATTCAATGGTGGTCCCCATAGGTAGCCAACACGATACACCATGATACCAACATTCAATGGTGGTCCCCATAGGTAGACAACACGATACACCACGATACCAACATTCAATGGTGGTCCCCATGGGTAGCCAACATGATACCAACATTCAATGGTGGTCCCCATAGGTAGCCAACACGATACACCATGATACCAACATTCAATGGTGGTCCCCATAGGTAGCCAACACGATACACCATGATACCAACATTCAATGGTGGTCCCCGTGGGTAGCCAACACGATACAACATGATACCAACATTCAATGGTAATCCCCATAGGTAGCCAACACGATACACCATGATACCAACATTCAATGGTGGTCCCCATAGGTAGCCAACACGATACAACATGATACCAACATTCAATGGTGGTCCCCATAGGTAGCCAACACGATACACCATGATACCAACATTCAATGGTGATCCCCATAGGTAGACAACACGATACACCATGATACCAACATTCAATGGTGGTCCCCGTGGGTAGCCAACACGATACACCATGATACCAACATTCAATGGTGGTCCCCATAGGTAGCCAACACGATACACCATGATACCAACATTCAATGGTGGTCCCCATAGGTAGCCAACACGATACACCATGATACCAACATTCAATGGTGGTCCCCATAGGTAGACAACACGATAGAACATGATACCAACATTCAATGGTGGTCCCCATAGGTAGCCAACACGATAGAACATGATACCAACATTCAATGGTGGTCCCCGTGGGTAGCCAACACGATACAACATGATACCAACATTCAATGGTGGTCCCCATAGGTAGCCAACACGATACAACATGATACCAACATTCAATGGTGGTCCCCATAGGTAGCCAACACGATAAACATGATACCAACATTCAATGGTGGTCCCCATGGGTAGCCAACACGATACACCATGATACCAACATTCAATGGTGGTCCCCATAGGTAGACAACACGATACACCATGATACCAACATTCAATGGTGGTCCCCATAGGTAGACAACACGATAGAACATGATACCAACATTCAATGGTGGTCCCCATAGGTAGCCAACACGATACAGCACGATACCGACCGTAAATGGTCAATCAAGTATTGGTCTGTAACCATTATTAGCAATTAAAATCTAAGGATGATGGAATATTTCCTGTCAAGGCTCAATGTGAATTAGCTTGTTTACTATTGTAGGTCAGTTGACATAGATTTGTTCTTTATCAGGAACTAAGAGTAAGGAGATTCGCTTCTATAAGATAACATTAGGTATAGGAAACGAGAAGTCAGTTTGCCCCAAGAGTAGAATTAGGTCATGATCCGATATTATGATACTAGTCCTTTTATTGTTGGGGCACAAACAATAAACAAGACCACTGAGGATACTGTTATCAAAAGTTGGCATCCATAAAATATGTTTCAAAATATTTTCTTCCGTGTCTTCTGCTTAGGGGACATTGAAGATACCAAAATAGATCATCTGTCCCATGTCAACACTTGAAACCGTCAACCTGTCATTACATCCCCACTAATCTGTCTTTCTGAGTTTTTGTTTCTTCTACAGGTCTCTCCTTCACTTCCGTCCTAATATTACCCAGACTTTAAATAAATATATATAAAACAAATTATTTCAATCCCTAGATTTTTTTCTAAAAATTAGATGAATTAGAATTACATTTCATTCAGTTTTCACCGCTTCAAACTCATCTTATAGAAAATTACTATTCCTAAATCAGAAGTTTACTTAGTTCTATATTTTTTTCAACTATACTTTCATCTGATAACACAAAGTTGATTCATTATGACCTACTTATCAATTTAAGTCAATCAAACTTCGAAAGATGGGTTTGTAGACATTTTGAAATTTAACTGGTTTAAGGAAAAAGGTACAGTACGATTAAAGGTGAATCAACCTAACTGAGTGGACCGCTTAGCACCATGGTATACCAATCAATATTTATAAGTCACCAACGGCAGCTTGTGCTTCCTGTTCAACCACGGGACGTGGATGTTAATTCCAGATTAAGGTACAGCAACCAAATGTACTATCAGGAACCTTACATACATATGTATACATTAATAGAGCGACTTGTAAACACAACAAAGGAATTGGCTGTGGTGGCGAAACGGACATCCAATAAAATCAATTTACATGCAAGCGCTAAATACACAATAAAAATAAAGACGACTTGAGTAAGCTATAGGAGAATACAGCCCATTGCGTACGTTGTGTATGCCGGTGTATTTACTATACAATTAGGGCTCACTGGAGCGACAGTTTTTACCTATTACCGCTGACAATCCGCCAGATTAGTCACACAGAGTCGTCCACCCGGAACTCGATCTGCGCTTCAATATAAATGATGTGGACAATTTCAATTTACGAATTAAATTTCTATTGGGGTCCCACGAAAGGTTACGTAGATATTTCAAATACGACTAAATGTTGTAATTCATGCTGGCAACGACAAGGTAAGGTACGTATAAACGTGATTTTCGTTCCCAGTTTATGTAACAACTGCAGGAATCGATTGTATTGGAAGAAACCAGCACACATTAGAATATTAATATTTAAACTGTAAGTTGGTCGTTTTTACAATAAGCCAGCTGGATAACCAGTATTCTGGTTGATTATTGACTGATCAGTGTACGAATTCCCCATGGCGGGCCCCACGGAACTGTTGCCTCCTCTGTTCGGCAACGTAATGGATGGTACTGTAAACAGAAGGTAAGGACATGTTCAGGTAGCCATGTTTGTAGACAAGACTATCGGGGGACTGAAGTTCCGAGTACCACGGTGTTCCTCGCCACACCGATGACTGACAGGTAAGTTAATACCATTACATACTGTATATATTAACCATCTGACAAAGATGTCAACGCCACACAATGACAGTGTGTGCGCCAAATATACATAAATGTGTGTTTACATCGAGAGAGGTTACGCAGCTTACGCTTACTGTAGATGTTCCGTTGTGGTGCACAACACATGTATAAATTACCCATGTTCTGGCTGTGTATATTATCATAATGTTATAAGACGGATATGGCACCGAGATTGATTTGAACACGTGTATACAATGTACGTGTGTTGCTGTACTGTAAATACGCTCATCTCACATCTACTAAGAAACAACGAAGATTTACCAAAATATGTTGTACAGACATATATACTCACCACTGGTTCATCAGGTGAAGCCGGACAAACGTGCTTTCCCTGAGTCTATGATCGCTGAACTGTATGTGTGTGTCTGTACTGATAACACATCGGCCTGTGTGTCAACTGATAACACATCGGCCTGTGTGTCAGTACACACGCTGAACATGTCGGCCAGTGTGTCGGAGTACGGTATAACGTCGGCGTGTGAATCAGTACAGCATACACGCCGTCCTGCGTGTAGTACAGCATACACGCCGTCCTGCGTGTCAGTACGGAATACACGTCGACCTGTGTGGCAGGACAGTATACACGTCGACCTGTGTGTCAGTATGATATACACGTCGACCTATGTGCCAGTATGATATATATGCGTCGATTTGTGTGTCAGTATGGTATACACGTCAACCTGCGTGTCAGTACGGAATACACGTCGACCTGTGTGGCAGGACAGTATACACGTCGACCTGTGTGTCAGTATGATATACACGTCGACCTATGTGCCAGTATGATATATATGCGTCGACTTGTGTGTCAGTATGATATACACGTCGACCTGTGTGTCAGTATGATATACACGTTGACCTGTGTGTCAGTACAATATACACGTCGACCTGTGTGTCAGTACCATTTACACGACGACCTGTTTGTCAGTATGATATACACGTCGACCTGTGTGACAGTTCTTTATACAGGTCGTCCTATGTGGTGTCAGTATGATATACACCTCGACTTGTGTGTCAGTATGATATATACGTCGACCTACGTGGTGTCAGAACGATATACTCGTCGACCAGTGTGTCATTACGATATACATGTCGACCTATGTGTCAGTATGATATACATGTCGACATGTGTGTCAGTATGATATACACGTCGACCTTTGTGTCAGTACGGTATGCACGTCGACCTGTGTGTCAGTATGATATACATGACGACCTGTGTGTCAGTATGATATACATGTCGACCTGTGTGTCAGTATGATATACACGTCGACCTGTGTGTCAGTACGATATACACGTCGACCCGTGTTAGTATGATATACACGTCGACCTGTGTGTCAGTATGATATACATGACGACCTGTGTTAGTACGGTATACACGTCGACCTGTGTTAGTATGATATACACGTCGACCTGTGTCAGAACGGTATATACGTCGACCGGTGTGTCAGTATGATATACACGTCGACCAGTGTGTCAGTATGATATACATGTCGACCTGTGTGTCAGTATGATATACACGTCGACCTGTGTGTCAGTACGATATACACGTCGACCCGTGTTAGTATGATATACACGTCGACCTGTGTGTCAGTATGATATACATGACGACCTGTGTGTCAGTATGATATACATGATGACCTGTGTGTCAGTATGATATACACGTCGACCTGTGTGTCAGCATGATATACACGTCGACCTGTGTGTCAATACGGTATACACGTCGACCTGTGTGTCAGTACGATATACACGTCGACCTGTGTGTCAGTATGATTTATAAACACGTCGATCTGTGTGTCAGTATGATATACACGTCGACCTGTGTGTCAGTACGATATACACGTCGACCCGTGTTAATATGATATACACGTCGACCTGTGTGTCAGTATGATATACATGACGACCTGTGTTAGTACGGTATACACGTCGACCTGTGTTAGTATGATATACACGTCGACCTGTGTCAGGACGGTATACACGTCGACCTGTGTGTCAGTATGATATACATGTCGACATGTGTGTTAGTATGATATACACGTCGACCTTTGTGTCAGTACGGTATACACGTCGACCTGTGTGTAAGTATGATATACATGACGACCTGTGTGTCAGTATGATATACATGTCGTCCTGTGTGTCAGTATGATATACACGTCGACCTGTGTGTCAGTACGATATACACGTCGACCCGTGTTAGTATGATATACACGTCGACCTGTGTGTCAGTATGATATACATGACGACCTGTGTTAGTACGGTATACACGTCGACCTGTGTTAGTATGATATACACGTCGACCTGTGTCAGAACGGTATACACGTCGACCGGTGTGTCAGTATGATATACACGTCGACCAGTGTGTCAGGACGGTATACACGTCGACCTGTGTGTCAGTATGATATACATGTCGACATGTGTGTTCGTATGATATACACGTCGACCTTTGTGTCAGTACGGTATACACGTCGACCTGTGTGTCGGTATGATAAACACGTCGACCTGTGTTAGTATGATATACATGTCGACCTGTGTGTCAGTATGATATACACGTCGACCTGTGTGCCAGTATGATATACACGTCGACCTGTTTGTCGGTATGATATACACGTCGACCTGTGTGTCAGTATGATATACACGTCGACCTTTGTTAGTATGATATACACGTCGACTTGTGTGTCAGTATGATATACACGTCGACCTGTGTGTCAGTATGATATACACGTCGTCCTGTGTGTCAGTACAGTTTACACGTCGACTTGTGTGTCAGTATGATATACACGTCGACCTGTGTGTCAGTATGATATACACGTCGACCTGTGTGTCAGTATGATATACACGTCGACCTGTGTGTCAGTATGATATACATGACGACCTGTGTGTCAGTATGATATACATGACGACCTGTGTGTCAGTATGATATACACGTCGACCTGTGTGTCAATACGGTATACACGTCGACCTGTGTGTCAGTACGATATACACGTCGACCTGTGTGTCAGTATGATTTATAAACACGTCGACCTGTGTGTCAGTATGATATACACGTCGACCTGTGTGTCAGTATGATATACACGTCGTCCTGTGTGTCAGTACGATATACACGTCGACCTGTGTGTCAGTATGATTTATAAACACGTCGATCTGTGTGTCAGTATGATATACATGACGACCTGTGTGTCAGTATGATATACATGACGACCTGTGTGTCAGTATGATATACATGACGACCTGTGTGTCAGTATGATATACATGACGACCTGTGTGTCAGTACGGTACACGTCGACCTTGTGTGTCAGTACGATACACGTCGACCTATGTAAGAACTTTATTCATGTCGAACACTTTGCACTGATGCACTCACATTGGTGTAGGAGTTGCTGTTAAACCTTCATATTTCAAATATTATCTTTGCACTGTGCACTGCGACTGTACATTTTACTAATACATATTTTTTTTTTTTTGCAAATTGTCAACAATAAAAAGTATTTCGAACTACACGAAAACGTGTCATACATGTAATCATGCCAGCTATAGGATACCTACTCAAATATATACATGTATGTACAATTGTACATGTAGCTTATCGTCACATGAGTAACACGTATTGCCGCTTGGTGCATATAAGTCATCATAAATCATAGGAAAATTAGCATTTCCTTTTCTGTTGAGATGACATATTATCATTTCAATATGGTTTCAAACTAGAACACAGTTTCTACAACTCCTTCGGGTTGAAATATGCATGTATACAGCGACTCAGTTAAAGTAAACACTGAACAATCAAATAGAAGAATTAAAACCTCAAATAATTCGACTGTGTCGAAAAACAATTGCGATGGTTGTCCTGACCAACTCCATCTGTAAGGGAATACAAGGTTATAGGACAGACGGCATGTTCTTGCTCCCATAGAAAATCCGTGGTAGTTCGGGTTTTATGTCGTGTGACCCATTATCTTTTATCACACGTTTCAATTGGCAATCAGTTCGATCTTCAATCGCTTTGTCAGGAGTTGAGGGTATCGATCAGGCCACGGGAGATAACTCTTGTGAACCACAATCTTGTGTTGTGTGGTATAGTATCGTGAAATGTTTGTTGAGCATTCACTGTGTGTGTGTTGTCGGGTGAAGTACACGGGGCAGGTCCTAATCCTTACATCCCTGATACGGCTATACGACAGTGGATTTACCCGTCAATCGATAGTCTGGTGATACACCATGTCAAGTATTAGTAGTGGGAGCTCATCCGACCTCAGCAAAATGTAAGTAATCAGGCAAACAGAATTAGTTGGTTGTTTATATGGTCCTTGTTTAAGTAGATTGACGTTACATTGAACTTAAAAGGTGCTGTACTAAAACATGTGGACATACATGGGGGGGCAAATGGTTGGGACGGACAGGGGGACAGACGAGAGGATGGACGAGAGGACGGACGGAATGTTTTAGTAGTCCCCGCCCTACTGACAAGGGGAGAGGTACACAGCTGGTAACTTTGTATCACTGTAACTCCTGTATTACGATCATTGCTACAAGGAAACATATTAAGGTTAAATATCTACACGGGTTATTAGTTTTAATGGCTAATGATTCACATATCCACGGTTTAATGGAGGTGAGCAGTGTGTGCTTACACTGTAATATTTAGTTTGTATTGGCACTATATTCGTCCTATATGGAGGCCAAAAGACGTACAGAAAGTACTACACTGGCTAACGTAAAGGACGTGGACTTCAAAATCAAATTCAAGTATTCAGCCGGCCAGACAGCTCGATGAACGAGCACGGTAGTGTTAAGCATGTAACTGGCATCAATCAAGTGTCCCTGATCGTCATGACAGGTGTTAACTTGACTTAGAGAAGTATGTATATATATATACTATACCTACTAGACACGTGTACATTATTGAAAACCTATTGATATTACAATTGTCGTCACAAGATTTACGTTTCGGTGTTGGTCTAGATGCAATCATTATGTTCATCATTTGGGCTTTCCTTAGAGTAAGAAAAAGACCTTAGGTTATAAACAAATACATGTAGCAAGAAGAGGGCTTCTATTGATATGTGATTATAAGGAGCATATAGAATGCTACATGTAACATAATAAAAACATTCAATAGCTGGTACTGGGTATAACATTAGTACGACGTTGATTATCATGACGAAGCACCATTTGGTCCAGCCTGTATGTATTAGGATTAATTTGCATCGATGTACAATATTTGGTATTAATGGTTTATGGTAATCTTGTAAATTGACTACCGCTTAAGAACGAATCGAAGCGAACGAGTTGACACCTCTGAGAGCACACTCACACACATATATATATATATATGCAATTGACTGAACCTTGTTGTTGTATTGTCAGAGTAAAGTTAATACAACCGGTTTTATGTAATAGCGTAAAATTGTACACAAATGTATAAAGGAGCAATTTCACGGATTACCGATTCAAATACATGTCTTTTTGAGGAATAAAAGAATTTGTCTTGTTGAAACATTTCAGCTCTGTAAAATATTACTATCTCGCTAAAACACCGTCGTCATTGTCGCAGGTGCGTGAATAAATTAGCTGCCTACAAATGATGATATAACGATCACCGATCCTATAGGTAGACTAACTAATTCGTACAGAAATTGTCATTACTGACAAACAGTGATTGCGGCCTTGTGTGTGTGGCTGTGTGCAGGGTATACAACTGTATACATACTCTATATATGTAGTACTTTGACACATTTAAAGCAATCCAATACTCCTCTAGTTGAGAACAAAAGATTTAAAGGGATTAAAGTGTCCGTATTCCTAAAGACCGTGTCAATAAATTACCACTAAAATGAGCACTTATAACAGACGCCTGTCACATTGACATCGACGTACACACATTGGGACATGTACGCCTACAATGCAAAGGTTATGGTCATCGTTGTCAAGGGAAACAACTCTTGTAACACTGAACAATTCCATATTCGTAATTAGAATCAAAGCAAAATTAATGAAATCAAGTGACAGATGCAAATAATAGTTATGTACTATTTAACTTGTGAAGAACGTGATGATGGTTTGATTGATTGATATTTGGTTTGAAGATTAAAATCCAATTACCAGATAAATTATTAAAATTAGTTTTTTTGAATGTTATCAACATTTCATTTCACATGAAAAAAAAAATATATATATATATAAAGTAATTTAAACGTATACTGTAATTGGAATATGAATCAAATGATAAACTTTATTATCGAAAGAATACCTTAACCTTCGACTTTGACTTTCAACTGGTATATATGAATATATATATCGGAATCAATTGAAGATTTTTTTTATTAAACTAATGTCCCCAATTAAAGCAGATTTGAATTACATACACTTTGTAGTTTGCTATATGGGTACATTTTCCATTTTAGTTGTTATATTAATATACTGAATATCTAATTGATACATAACAATCTTACAATGGTTCAGCCCTGAAATAAAGGATAACTCGACATAAAAGGTTCTCTTCCACCTTAGGATACATTATAACATGTCCCTTATTACAGCGAATAACACTCAGGCTGACATTAAAATAAAGGAGTAGTAACCACTCAATCGACCTTACAAATGTCCAATGACGCCACAGATTTACCGTGAAAAGATTTATAAAGTTCATCACCATTTTCTCGACCGCAGCCTGTTATATCATTTTATATTTTCATTTAAGTCTAGAACCGATTTAAATTAATCTGTATATACGATCAGATATATTATTTCTTTGCAAGATTTTTACACTTTAGATTTGTACAATATATACAATATGATAAATGATTCCTTTCCAAGATTTTTATTTGTCATTTTAGATTGGTAAAAAAATATAAATAATGACTGAGTATCCAGTAAGCGATTCTGACATCGTATTTACATATATATGTATGTAGGACCAGAGACATATATACGTCTCTGGTAGGACTTACCCCGGCAATTAGCAGATACTGTACCACTGTATTTCAATCATTAATTTCCATCTTAGGTTTCTGTGCGAAGGAATATAATGACTCAAACACAGCCATTACATTTATGGGAGATTTCTTCTTTCTGTGTAGTTTATTTTGTCACCTGCGAAGCATGGCCGACACTTAGGGATTACGTCGGGGCCGTCGTCGTCGTCAGTCGAACTGTCGTTTTCCTGACCTTTTCTTTGCAGTTTGCCACATCAATATGTAACTTGTAATGTGGCTTTGTCATAATGCCTTACAGTTCGAGTTTGAACCTCGTGCCATTATTCCTTTTTTCCTGGAGTTATGGCCCTTTCGCACCGCAGAAATTCTCATAATTACATGTATTCCGAAAATTTCCCCCCACTTCTGCTTGCTTCATCAATTTGTGATTTAATAAATGGCTTTATCATATTAGATTAAGATCAAGTTCCAACTTCGTTTCAAAGTTCCGTTTTTTTGCTAGGGTTTTTGCCCTTTGCATATATTGCAACTTTGCATAATGAACCATTTCTTTACTTTTATTCCTACCGCTTGTTACATAAATCTTTAACTTTGTATGTGGCTTTGTCAAAGCGAATTACACTTTGAGTTCGTACATTTTTTGTTGGATTTATTGCCCTTTGCACATAAGAAATTCTTGTTATAACCCATTTTCCAGATTTTGTTTTCTCTCGCTTACTACATCATTTTTTTTCCGTTGGAATGTGGTTTTATCATATTAAATTGCAGATTAAGTTTGTACCCGGTGTAAAAAAATCGTTTTTGTTGCAGTTATGACTCTTTGTACCTTGCGAATTCGCATGACAGTTTACCTTTTTTTTTTGCTTCTGCTTGCCACATCAATTTTTAACTTTGTGTATGGCTTTGTCATAATGAACTACAGTCTGAGTTTGAATCCCGTGTCAATATTTCATTTTTTGGCCCATTACACATAGGAATGTCTTGTAATTACATGTTTTCTGGACTTTTTTTTCTTTTTTTTTTCGCTAGCACGTCACATATTAAAGTCATACTTCGTATGTAGCTTATTCATAAAGGATTACAGATCAAGTTGGAACCCTGTATTGATATTTTGTATTATGCTGGAGTTAAGGCCTTTTGCACATTAGGATATTCTCATAATTAATTATTATTCGTATTTATTAACGAACTACTTGCCATAATTTTTCACTACAGCTTGTTCCATCAATATGTAACTTGATATACGACCTTTTCATGATTGAGAGATTACAGTTCGAGTTCAATCCTTGTGTCAAATTCCATTAATTGCTGGAGTTATGACACTCACAATAGTATCATGCAATCACGATTCCAATCTCAAGATGTTGCGTGGATGTTTAACTCCATCAACCAACCAACCGGACAACAGAAAGCATAGTGCTTTTCATATAGTGACATGACATGTTCATTTTTTTCCCCTACTAGGCGGGACAAGCGTTATATCTACTTGTGTGGAATTCTTGGTAATATTTGTGTTCCGAGAGCAAGGAGTATCCAGTATTTTGTAATGCGAGTTTATAGATTTTGACTTGGTAAAGGGGCATTTTGTCTCAATTCAGTTTTTGTCCTTTACCGTATTTGTACTGTCATGTTAATTATCGTGCAATATATACATGTATACTAAATTGTGGATGCAGTTATGCTGTCTTATTTGCTTAAGTTTAGTCAAAATGAATCTATTACAGCAAATAAATAGAACAGTCCCTGAGCTAGGGTTACCTGAACAGCTTCCACCTGTAGCCTCAGCGATCGCCTAATGGAGCATAGTAGCTAGATTCGTGTCACCTCATTATGTATTATTAAAGTAAAACGAGAATTTGTCTGGCACTTTCACTCTTTTTCTCTAATGGATTTTAGTCAGTTTGCGATATTGTTAGCGTGTCAAACTCAGTAAAGCGTGCTACCGGGGACAACAATGCGAACAGACTTAAAATGTGATATCTGAAACCACTAACATCTGAAACGGGGTGTAAGGTATGTCGGAGGGGAAGGGTCACTGGGTTTTAGAAGCCGTCCTTTGGTAGCGCTGTATTACTGATTTAGTACAGTGTACATACGACTGTGGCGAGTACCTGTCGAAGGAACTCGCCTTCACCACTAGTAAACCTATTGTGGATCCAAGAGCATTGTTTCTATATCTACTATAGCATTCAACAGGCCCAATGACTAGCCTTAAGCTTGTTTGTCTATAGTGTAGTGTGCACGTGGTCGTTAATGTCCAAAATATGTTAAAATTCACAGAGAGAAACGGTTTAACCTCCCGCTAACTAATGATTTCGTTGTTCACATACTATCTAGGAAAGCTCTAAGCTGACGAATTGTAAGTCCTTACAATTTAACATGATTGATGGGCGTTGTTGATTGTGGGGTATACTTTTTGAAGGACGTGATAGATTAATCTTGTATGTAGAAGTTGTCTGTTCAGAATAATACATTAGTTACTTCGCCTCGTATCGTTTACCTAAGTTTGTTTTTCTAAATAAGGATTTGTGTTATTCCGTTCCAACATGTCGTGAAGAAATAGGTTCCATACACAATGTATGTACTGTTCGGCCGACACAGTTTGTAGTACATTATGGAAGCCCCGCTCACGTATAATTGACTGCTATTAAATTCCATGAATGAATATAGTTCTGTCAGTAGATAGGTCATACCAACATTCATCTTCATCGTTTTGCCTACGTCACTTGACAGACAAGATAAAAATCTCGGAGACGGGTCTCCAATCTGTAACTAACAAGCGGAAGTAGAACCACGGGATTTAAAAGGCGTGCTTGACCTTAGGTCGTGGGTAGAGAGCTCGATATACTTCAACGATATTGGATTATGAGATATTTTGATAGATATAAAAGACTACTTGACGGGTACAATATACACCCGATCTGGTTTGTTTGTACTCTCACAGAGACAGATTAAATACTGACATTATAACGAGCAGTGATAGAGACCTGGGGGTATGTATTAGTTCCAGTGTTAGGGAAATGTGGAATCATCATAGTACAATTACAATGGCATGGGGCACACAACACAATACAGTTGACGTTTAATATCCTACTATCAGACTTGGCGAGAGTTAGTCTATTCTGTTGGTCAATTTGATTTTCCACTGGTCGGTCCGGTTAGCTGACTTTGTATGACAGTTTGACGATCGCGATGAAGAGGTCGCTGGTCAGATTGACGAGGGAATTAAGCTGTTAATTCACACTTGTTGACATGCCATAGCCACGTTTTCTGTGGACACATAACGTCTACAACGTGTATGTGTTTGTTTGAAAATCTCTTAGTTTGCAAACACTCCTGAGGTCACCGCGGCGACACGAGGGCTCTGATACAATGTATGACCTGCTGAATGGGGAGGGGATATTTTAGGGGCGTTACTACTTTATAAACGTGCGACACTGGTTTGGGTCATGGCAGTTAGAGCTTCGTGTCTTCTTGTTCAGGTAAATGAGTAAAGGAAGTGACTTGTTAAAAACACTGCCTGGATTTGAACTTTCTGGTGATGAACTGTTGATTAAGTGTGCCGCATCAGTGAAGGCGTGTTGATAACACCGGAACGTGAAGCAGTATTACTGGCGTGTATTGGCGGTATAATTTGGACACGCGAAGTCACACGAAATGATATGAAGCACAGAGAAGGCTGTGGATTAGCTACATTTGTACGTTACGTACAATACGAAAAATGAATTTACCTATTACCAGGGTCACACAAAGGGATCACTGTATCTTGTGTTTATATACGGGTAGTACATACCCAGTCATCCGTGTGTACATTAGTCATAATACCGACATACTGACTGACACTACACGGAAATGTTACCATGATGGTCATCAGACTGGTGTGATTCCCTCAGGAGAGTTCGAGTCTTACTGACCCACATCACTGTTACACCAATATTGGATATACTCTGTTAAAGATGCAATCAATAATGAGGTATCTTCGATACACGTGCATGGTGGAAAATGAGGAATATGCACGATTTGGACCAAAATATAGGAAACATCTCCCAAAGTCGACAGACAGCAGGTTTGTATGATGTAATTGAGCAGTTCGAGGACATTTAGGCCTAACTCATACAAATTATTACCCTTATCAAGGCATGGCGTCAATGTTCGAAAGTTGTTTTTATAAAACTGATATCTAGATAACCATATAGATACAATGTTTAAACAAAACGCAAAGATGTTTAAACAAAAATTATAATTTGTTTATCTGTCATATGGTGGCGTACGAAGCAGGAATCACTCGGGGAGACGAAATAAAATCAAACTTTCTCTCCTGTAGGTAAATCTGGGATTAAACTGCACTTTTTATGATTTTAATTCAGAATTTTAATATTATCAAGACATACACTAAAACATGTACACGTACAAAATACTATTACGATAATACATCTACACGTACACAATACTATATAACGATAATACATGTACACGTGCAAAATACTATTACGATAATACATCTACACGTACAAAATACTATTACGATAATACATCTACACGTACAAAATACTATTACGATAATACATGTACACGTACAAAATACTATTACGATAATACATGTACACGTACAAAATACTATTACGATAATACATGTACACGTACAAAATACTATTACGATAATACATGTACACGTACAAAATACTATTACGATAAAACATGTACACGTACAAACTACTATTACGATAATACCTGTACACGTACAAAATACTATTACGATAATACATGTAGACGTACAAAATACTATTACGATAATACCTGTACACGTACAAAATACTATAACGATAATACATGTAGACGTACAAAATACTATAACGATAATACATGTACACGTACAAAATACTATTACGATAATACATATCTATGTACACAAAACTTAAACGATAAAACATGTACACGTACAAAATACTATTTCGATAATACATGTAAACGTACAAAGTACTATTACGATAATACATATCCACGTACAAAGTACTGTTACGATAAGACATGTACACGTACATTTGTACAAAATACTGTTAGGATTATAGATAACTGTACCATAATGTTGCCTGTTTTTAAATCACTTCCCTAGTACAGTAGAACATAATATTCTTACATGATCATCAATAACTATAGTTACACTAACGAACTGTTGTCCTACCTAGATATATATCGCGCTGAGTTTCTTTATTTAAAAACAATGACCACATTATTTGTGAATTTCAATGTCTGACCCTTTGGCCGAGCCCCATACTTCATATGCATAAAACGAAATATTGCTTACATAAGTATAAAATAAAGCAATTTAGACTAATATTTGAACATTTATAAATAAGTAAAACATGGCTTTCCGTCCTTGATCCGATAACTTTTTTTATGTTTGTGATTTTATCATTTTATCTAACATTTACATAAATTTAATAGAAATTGGATAGTGTGAAATCCCCTTAATGTCGACTTTCGGCATTACACTGACATAGGCAAATACTTAATTTACTAACACAAACAGTCCATGTAAAGTTTTAGCTACACTAACTCTGATGCGAGATCTTTAACTGGAAGATTTGGAAGTGCAGTCATGCAATATTTCCTTTTATTTTGCACATTCCAATAGAATGCCAAGTTTACGAAGATTTCGCTCGGCGTGCCTCTTACCGTTTGCTACCCACAACTCTATACCGGTTCTCCATACAATCAGATCCCTGATAACATCACAGGAAGTACCCCGTATTGTTTTGTGGAGAAATGAATCCATGCAAGGTTACATACCCGAGACAAATGTTTGTCTTTCTTCCGTTTACAGATTAGCGACATTTTTGGAAAATGATTCACCGTAAAAATTATCTATCACAGTACTACATGTGTCGTTGTAAATATCAGCTTTCTCACAGTAATCAGTTACAGCAGCTATGTTTCGGTTTTTTTTTCTTATTTTAAACAAATAGAAATTAAACTTTGATGAGTAATATTAAGTGATATGTTTATAAAAGATGTTGTTTTTCAGTGCCAATTTTTGATATCAAATAAGCTTGCGATCTGTTAGTTTTCTAGGAGAAACTGCGTGAAAATGTTCTTGGGAGGTATGTTCCAAGTAAATATTTTCCCAACACCCGTTATGAAGAGCATGCATTGAGGGCTCCACAGTAACTACACTAACTTATATGTAAACTTATAATGAACAGTATTTAGGGTTGGTACACGTGTAACAGTGTGTACTCGAAGCTGCTTTGTGTTTTGTTTACTATAGGTTTTGGAAGCTGAGTACCAGGAAACCCTTTATAGGTAGTTTATCATGTATACTAAATTCTACTCTGTAGATTTATTTGCGGCTTCAATAACCACCATAGCATTTCTGATCATAATTATTCACCCATGAAACTTACTACTAAAGCGAATTCACTTACTGGTTTTGTAACGATATCACTATTCACAATTCGCATGGACGACTTCGACTCAAAATGTGGTGTACGTTATATTGTTAAAGAAAACGGAGTGCCACCCATGAAATCAATTCACCCCAAATCTGATTTACTCTGAACGCGTATATTCTCATTAAAATGCATCGTTAAAAATACATAAGAAAATCATCCAGAAATCGTCAATTAAATAAGATCGCCAGTGTCTGAGCTGATCTTATCGTAGTTAATACTTGGTGGGCGAGTGTGAAATAGGTGTACATACGATGTGTTGACGAGATGTGTATCGGTACAAACATTCTATGTCATCTATTTCATTGATTTGAATTCTTAACATTCCGATATCGTTTTCACAATGAGACTTGGGGACTTACAATTCACGCGGGGCGTTCTAGTGGTGAATAGCTTGTCCACTCGACAAACGTCGACCCGGGAACAGGTAGCTACCTCTCCATTGATCTTCAGTTTCTGATATAGCGGTAATAAATAGTCAATTTGTCAAAGGGCAATGCAAATGCTATTAATCACGAATCCTCGGGGTTTAATTTAAGCAAGGTTTTTATTCAACGATATGATGTGTATTGCCTTCACAATACAGATTGTGTATTACCTTCATAATATCGGTAGGGCCTTACTAGTATACAATGGTCACGTGATGGGTAGGACCTTATAAGTATACAATGGTCATGCGATGGGTAGGGCCTTATAGGTATACAATGGTCATGCGATGGGTAGGTCCTTATAAGTATACAATGGTCACGTAATGGCTAGGGCCTTATAAGTATATAATGGTCATGTGATGGGTAGGACCTTACTGGTTTACAATGGTCACGTGATGGGTAGGTCCTTATAAGTATACAATGGTCATGCGATAGGTAGGACCTTATAGGTATAAAATGGTCATGTGATGGGTAGGACCTTATAGGTATACAATGGTCATGTGATGGGTAGGACCTTATAGGTATACAATGGTCATGTGATCGGGAGGGTATTATAGATATACAATGGTCATGTGATGGGTAGGACCTTACTAGTATACAATGGTCACGTGATGGATTGTACCTTATAAGTATACAATGGTCATGTGATGGCTAGGACCTTATACATTTAAGTAGACAATGGTCATGTGATGGGTAGGACCTTATCAGTATACAATGGTCATGTGATGGGTAGGACCTTATAGGTATACAATGGTCATATGATGGGTAGGACCTTATCAGTATACAATGGTCATGTGATGGGTAGGACCTTATAGGTATACAATGGTCATGTGATCGGGAGGGTATTATAGATATACAATGGTCATGTGATGCGCCCATTCCTCTATGAAGCCAGTTCGTCACCTGTTATGAAATACAAAGGAGCCTCTACTGGTAAAATAAATATACAAAACGTGTAAGCTTTCCATCACGATTGGTGCAGCATTATACCGGCCCATTTAAATAATAGACCATACGTTTGAAAGGTTCAGAGAGAAGCATGCTAAACCTTGCTCAGTTTGTTAGATACATTGTACTCAGATCAAAATTTTCAGTCTGTTGACATTATAACTACATCGTAAATAATAACATACTTTCTCCTCACTCCTGATTGTTCTCCACAGCCTCCTGCACACGTCTTCCAGCAGCCGTAGTTCCCTGAGTCCCGACACCAGTTTTGACGCCTTCCTTAGGTCCCACACTGTGGACGCCATGGACCCGTATGTGGCATCCCTGGACGATAATCCAGAGGCCTTGTTTGGTAGGTACACCACCTGTAAAATATACTCGAACACGTCTACTTTTGATTAGCTCATACTACGTAAATTCAACATGCTGATATATTATACTTAGTAAGGACACCTTAAACAAATATCATATTCGATACATATATGTGTCATCAACTTACGGTATATTGTCGGCAAATTCACCGTAGGTACTTCATGTACAACCACGGGTGGCATTCGCAAGTTAATAATCTTCACATATCCCGTCACAGGATATCATCAACAAACACAACTCTTAGTGACATCCTCAAGTTAGTAATCTTCACATATCCCGCCATAAGATATCATCTATAAATATCACCTATGTATTTAAGTCATCTTCGAATGACCGTGTATTTTCTACATGCGTCCCTTTACTCCAGAACAATACTCTCGACATGTTCGGTTGTGTCGGTTATATGTCTCCCTCGTAACAGACGTCTCTATCTGGTTAGTAGTGATAGAAAAAAAGGAAATTAGCCCCAACTAATATCTGATTGGTCGCAGCTCTGTAAACAGTTCTCACTGTATCTGTCGACCAATCAGCTTGCCCGTTATAAAATCGCTCTAAGAATGATGCATCATCCGCTAGTTTGACCACTTTTGGTCCATTTTCTCATATTTACATCATTGTCATAGGACAAAAGAATAGCAGGCATTGATGTTTAAGGATTAAAAGCCAAGGTACTTTACTGAAGTATGTGTACATTGAATATTTTAGTCGGATTTATCTGAAATTCAAAGTTCACCCTCACTTCCAACTTTTAAAGTATTACACCTTAATGATATAGTATAGGAGCTAATACATTTCCTATCATTACAAATCAGACACGTGTGATTGTAACGTGCTCCATTGTATGCCCCGACTTCTTATCTTTACAGATATCCTCACGATACAGTCTATGCATGAACGGTATTCCGATTCTGAGAAAACAGAAGTGAGTAACGAAAGCTTCGTTGATGTTGCGTTGGTGACGGACAAGGATTTTGAGAATTTTGTTCGAGAATTTCCAATTGACGATAGTATTTCCGAATGTTTTGCTACCAATAGCCTCGACGGTGCGCCTTCGTCAATTGTGAGTACACTTTGTTTATATATATATATTATAGATATAGTATGACCTTGCTTACTTAGCAGCTATAAATGAGATTGCCTTCACATTGGAATTTCTGGTATACAAGGTGGCTTATTTAGTGCTGGAACTAAACATATTTTTTATTTCAATATATTAGCGCCTCTTTCTATGAACTGCTATTTTGTACAATATAACCCTTCAGTTCAGTTGGTTTTATGTATTATTGATGTATTTAATTGTAATCATTCTGTTCCCATATGATATGTTTACTATCCGATTGAAGATAATTGGACTATAAGAACCTTATTTTTGCAGAATTCCAACTATAGACAGTCTCAGCCACGGCCTAACAAACTGAAGAAAAAACACATACCTAATGGTACCCATGACAACCATATATTGAGTGATGACGATTCTAAGTCCAGCGATTCGAAGAAGTCCAAACTTGGTAACCTGTTTCATCGTAAACCAAAGGTGAAAGACCAACACAAGAACGCACACAACGTAGACGGCCAAAACGATGTTCAAGGCGGCGAGACAGCTATAGGAGTGAAGGCTGACAGAGAGGACGCCTCAAGAAGTCAGAGCTCCTCACGTAAACTACCACCCCTCCCAAAGATAAAAGGGGGATCTTCTGCCGGATCGACAAAGGGATCGATGGACTCGCGAAGGTCAAAGTCATCATCTCAACAAGAGATGAAATACTGGTTCACCATCATTGACGCAGAGGACGATGAAGATAAGATTGTAAGTTGTACACGATGTCAGTGGTCGTGGGTTCTATGTGTGGCCAGTTGGATTAATTGTTCGTTGCTTATCTCGATTTGGTAATGATGTATATATCATGCTAATATATCATACAATAGCAGTATAGTGTTACTCTCAAATACTGAAAACTAGATAATGCTTTCAGGACACTGTTGTTCCACTCACATCCTCTATCACCTTTACTTTAAATGTTATTTTAGTTTCTATCTTTTCTTGACATAATATTCGAAAGTTACCGGAACGTTTCCAGAAATTACCTATTCAATACCTAGAATTTGGTTTAGATCCAGACACTGATGTCGTGGCCAATGGAGAGACTTCGGAAGCTAAGGGACGGCCAGGGAAACACATTGCTACATAGGGCGGCGATGGTCGATAAAACTAAAGTTATCACCGAACTTGGGACCCGGTTTCCGGAATTGATATATGATCTCAACTATGATCGATTGTCATCATTAGATGTATCCGTACAGGTAAGTGGCAGTCCGTGTAGAGTTTTAATTCACACAATGCATGTTTATACTTTTTAACACTTTGACATCATAGGACTGGTAATGGTACAGAGATCTTAGTTCCCTTGTAGCCACTGTGATAGGGAAGGCCAGTGGCCATACGGTAAAATAGTTGCTCACTCTCCTCGATAAACCTGTAGGATAATTCTTCCTTTGGAAGTATTTTCAAGCCCACAGTTACATGTATCCACTGTGTGATTTTAATATCCACTGTAACTAATTTACATAATCTAAAATTCACGTTGGTATAGATTACGGTGGATGATATGCAAAATATATAGGTCACCTGTATGTAGTGAATAAGGAAATAGGACAGTTTATGTGTGTCTTGTCACATCTAGTATGAATAAAACGAATTATATACATACTGATCTGGACGAAGACAGCTATAATGTACTTTAGAATACGAGACCTCTGGACACAATTTACAGTATTTGCTCGGCATGTTTTAAAGGAGTAAAGCTTTCTATTTCGTCAACGAATTTTGTTAATTTTCTTTATACATTGTACGATTCAATCTTGTCAGAATATAGATTCCACTTTCTTGTTACAGAATGAATTTGTAGCAAATGATATTGAAGGCGGCAATTTCGATCTAGTAGCTGAACTGATAATAAATTGTAGAAAGCATATAACTAAACAGTGTTCTAACTAGTCTCTCGTCCATGTTGTTTCCCCATAGAGTTAAATATAACTAAAACAGTGGTCCAACTAAACTCTCATCAATGTTGTTTCCATCTAGAGTAACACACAACTAAAACAGCTGTCCAACCAAACTCTCGTCTTTGTTGTTTCCACCTAGAGTAACACGCAACTGAACAGTGGTCCAACTAAACTCTTATCCATGTCTTGTCCGCCTAGAGTAACATGTGTTTTTCTTTTCCCATATACTTTTAACAAAGTCTGGAAAAGTGACGGCAATGAATGCACTCCTAAATCTACAGTACGGAGACGAGGTACCACCCACAGAGAGAGTGGGCAAACTGTTGGAAGTAGCGGCAAAGAAGGGGGAGGTAAGCCAACGTGCTATGATTAAATATTGTCTGTTCAGTAAGTATTTAAGCATTGAACGGCTTTCTGTTGGCATTCATAGTCAATATGAATGCCAACTGGACAGAGGCAAATTCCATGAAGCGCTTGAATGCCAACTGAAAGCCGTTCAATGCTTATATTTACCATCTGCGATTTTTTATTTGTCGTGCGATTTTTTTTTGAAATTTTCAAATTCAAATTTCAGTTGGCAGTTCATAAGCTGGTGAACTCGCAACTGAATTGGTAGGGTTATATAGTGGCAGTGCCATACAATGGTAAATATAGCAAACTTATTGTTTACCAATTTGACATCAATTGAACAAAACCTTATCCCCTGTTCTATGATATATTTCTATAAAAGGTTTTGTTGCGGAGAGTTCAGTTGAATAAGTACATGCATGTAAGGACGTATACATAATTCCTATAGTTATTATACTTTCCATTTAAGGATTTTTGTAAACTAAATCAAGCTTATTAATATTATCATCAACTGGTATTTACAGTGTGGCTGTGTTGGGAAGCTACTCAGCTTCCTGTCCAGGGAACATGGAGGACAGCTGATCTTACCTAAGAACAGTAGTGGTGATACGGCAGCACATATCGCAGCAGCCCACGGTCACGTGGCGTGTTTACACGTGAGTTGTTGTCTCTTAACACAGTGTCACAATGCCCAAACATTTATCTGATATTTTATGTTCCCAATCGAGATGGATCTTAATTCGAATTCAGTAAAACGCATTTGGTGCCATTGTCATTGGCGCTTGCTTTATTCAACGACCAACTAGGCATGCTCAGGGAACATATCAACTCACAAGTGTACAGAGGGAGCATTTATGAATGATGATAACATGTTATTATAGGGTCTCGTGTTATAATTTGGTAAACATTAGGACTACGTGTTATTATATGGTTAACACGAGGATAACATGTTATTATAGGGTAAATACTAGTATAATATTTTATTTTATGGAAAAAACGTGGATAACGTGTTATTATAGGGTAAACACGTGGATAACATGTTATTATAGGGTAAACACTTTATTTTCGAGGACTTTGTCCGGATTTTCATCTGTGTTGTTGATGATAACAATATATTTGTTCTTTATGCTGTGTGTACATGTAGTACTTCATGTTTTGTTATACATACTCTAAGTAAACAAAGCGTAACACAAATCTTTTAAACGATTATGTTTTTAAACTAGAATCGAATCTTTCCGCGTTTGACATCACGTTCAAGTATAACCGGAAATCACCGAGAAGTTTCCGATCGTTCACCAATGACAATGACAACTTAGAAATTATAACGTTGTTCCTGCAAATCAGTTCTGACAGCAGTTGGCGGGCATACCTATGCAATCCTTTTCCTAAGATATGCAACGAAATTATAAATATAAATGATTTGGAGTGAAATCATATAGAAAAATGATTTGTAGTGAAATCCATTTAAAATATGTGTTGAAAAGCTATTTCGTTTGACGACTGTTCAGCTGGTAGGCAGTTTATAGTCGGGTTAGGGTTAGGCTACCGATTAAGGTGAATACAGGTTACTTTCATTTTTGATAGGTGCTGATAGAACAGGGTTACACAGGCTGGACAGAGAATGCTGAAGGTTTACATCCTTTGCATGTGGCTGTTCACCACAATCAGATGGCTTGCTACCATTTCCTTTTGCTCCATCAATGTTGCAAATGCTTGCTGCGGGACCACAGGGCGGACGGCCTAACAGTAAGGAGGTGAGTACTGGGTACATGACAATACCACAAGACGGACGGCCTAACAGTAAGGAGGTGAGTACTGGGTACATGACAATACCACAAGACGGACGGCCTTACAGTAAGGAGGTGAGTACTGGGTATATGACAGTACCACAAGACGGACGGCCTTACAGTAAGGAGGTGAGTACTGGATACATGACAGTACCACGAGGCGGACGGCCTTACAGTAAGGAGGTGAGTACTGGGTACACGACAGTACCACAAGACGGACGGCCTTACAGTAAGGAGGTGAGTACTGGGTACATGACAATACCACGAGGCGGACGGCCTTACAGTAAGGAGGTGAGTACTGGGTACACGACAGTACCACAAGACGGACGGCCTTACAGTAAGGAGGTGAGTACTGGGTACACGACAGTACCACGAGGCGGACGGCCTTACAGTAAGGAGGTGAGTACTGGGTACATGACAATACCACAAGGCGGACGGCCTTACAGTAAGGAGGTGAGTACTGGGTACATGACAGTACCACGAGGCGGACGGCCTTACAGTAAGGAGGTGAGTACTGGGTACATGACAGTACCACGAGGCGGACGGCCTTACAGTAAGGAGGTGAGTACTGGGTACACGACAGTACCACAAGACGGACGGCCTTACAGTAAGGAGGTGAGTACTGGGTACATGACAGTACCACGAGACGGACGGCCTTACAGTAAGGAGGTGAGTACTGGGTACATGACAATACCACAAGACGGACGGCCTTACAGTAAGGAGGTGAGTACTGGGTACATGACAGTACCACAGGGCGGACGGCCTTACAGTAAGGATGTGAGTACTGGGTACATGACAGTACCACAAGACGGACGGCCTTACAGTAAGGAGGTGAGTACTGGGTACACGACAGTACCACAAGACGGACGGCCTTACAGTAAGGAGGTGAGTACTGGGTACACGACAGTACCACGAGACGGACGGCCTTACAGTAAGGAGGTGAGTACTGGGTACACGACAGTACCACACGACGGACGGCCTTACAGTAAGGAGGTGAGTACTGGGTACACGACAGTACCACAAGGCGGACGGCCTTACAGTAAGGAGGTGAGTACTGGGTACACGACAGTACCACAAGACGGACGGCCTTACAGTAAGGAGGTGAGTACTGGGTACATGACAGTACCACAAGACGGACGGCCTTACAGTAAGGAGGTGAGTACTGGGTACATGACAGTACCACGAGGCGGACGGCCTTACAGTAAGGAGGTGAGTACTGGGTACACGACAGTACCACGAGGCGGACGGCCTTACAGTAAGGAGGTGAGTACTGGGTACACGACAGTACCACGAGGCGGACGGCTTTACAGTAAGGAGGTAAGTACTGGGTACATGACAGTACCACAAGACGGACGGCCTTACAGTAAGGAGGTGAGTACTGGGTACACGACAGTACCACGAGGCGGACGGCCTTACAGTAAGGAGGTGAGTACTGGGTACACGACAGTACCACGAGGTGGACGGCCTTACAGTAAGGAGGTGAGTACTGGGTACACGACAGTACCACGAGGCGGACGGCCTTACAGTAAGGAGGTGAGTACTGGGTACACGACAGTACCACACGACGGACGGCCTTACAGTAAGGAGGTGAGTACTGGGTACACGACAGTACCACGAGGCGGACGGCCTTACAGTAAGGAGGTGAGTACTGGGTACATGACAATACCACGAGGCGGACGGCCTTACAGTAAGGAGGTGAGTACTGGGTACATGACAGTACCACAAGACGGACGGCCTTACAGTAAGGAGGTGAGTATTGGGTACACGACAGTACCACAAGACGGACGGCCTTACAGTAAGGAGGTGAGTACTGGGTACATGACAGTACCACGAGGCGGACGGCCTTACAGTAAGGAGGTGAGTACTGGGTACACGACAGTACCACAAGACGGACGGCCTTACAGTAAGGAGGTGAGTATTGGGTACATGACAGTACCACGAGGCGGACGGCCTTACAGTAAGGAGGTGAGTACTGGGTACATGACAGTACCACAGGGCGGACGGCCTTACAGTAAGGAGGTAAGTACTGGGTACATGACAGTACCACGAGGCGGACGGCCTTACAGTAAGGAGGTGAGTACTGGGTACATGACAATACCACGAGGCGGACGGCCTTACAGTAAGGAGGTGAGTACTGGGTACACGACAGTACCACGAGGCGGACGGCCTTACAGTAAGGAGGTGAGTACTGGGTACACGACAGTACCACGAGGCGGACGGCCTTACAGTAAGGAGGTGAGTACTTGGTACATGACAGTACCACGAGGCGGACGGCCTTACAGTAAGGAGGTGAGTACTGGGTACACGACAGTACCACAAGGAGGACAACCTTTCAGTAAATTCTACCTTAAATCTTTCATAATTATTGGTCAAACTTTAGATATTGTCCGATTTTGTCATTAATTTAGATATTCCGAACAACACAATATAGGTTTTGTTGCCATGACAACCATACCAGGGGAAATGTGGCCTCTGATTGGTCGGAATTTAGATATCCGATTTCGATAAACTTTGGTACATAGAGGTAAGCGATAACAAACATTTGCATATAAATGCAATTTTTTTTTCTAAATTTGTAAAAATTCAAAATAGAGTGTAAGTACTATAAAACTGATTTTGCAAATAACAGGGAGCAGGGTAATAGTCAGCCATCGGCTTACAGTTCCAGTTTTAGAATTGTAAAACACTACAATTTTCTTTCTTAATGTTGATATAATTGATGTTTTATTGCAGACTTCAATCCAGCAAGATAACAACACAAAGCGCCATTGAACAGGTGATTATACCCAGTGTATCATTACTTAGTCATGCACCTAGTCAGACATATTCAACATTTTCTCATATTAATAACATATTTCTGCCCATCATCTTGCTATTAGACATATATATAAGAAAAGCTTGTATCCAGTGTAGGCTCTGATCATATACATCACATAAGGATCGGTCTACGTACATATGTTGCAGTTCTGGTTGACAATGATACCTAAATATATATATATCATATACACTTTGTGTTGGTGATCCGAAGATATAGATTTGAATTTCCTGTCGTAGTTGTACGGAGAGAAATATATATAATATATGATACATTGCGATCCAGGTATTCATACATTGTATCATCTTATAGACGACTTCCACAATGATCATGTCAGGGTATCGGGCCGACCATCACTGCGCCATTGAAATTCTTTTTTAAGAACGCCGATGTGGCGCAGCGGTATAAGCTGCGGGTATTTCTGGCTAGGCGATTGGGTGCCGTAGATCGTGAGTTCGAGGTCCGGTCAGGGCACGAGTCAAAAAGTTGTCTTCCTTCGTCATTTGTGTTGCTAAGTTAAACGTTACTCTACGCTTAGTTACATAAGTATAAATTATTCGATAGGAAAATAGGATCACTAAAATAAAAGCATTATTGCTTTGCATGTTATGTTATCATAATACTGTATTAAAATCATAATGAATCATTCATCTTTTTTAACCTTGAAAGAAACATTAACAATAACGTAAATAACTCGCTATTGGAAATTATATTTTTTGATCAGTGTGAGTATAAAGAATCGGACTTTAATGAATGGTTGGTAATGCTTTGGAGGCTACCAAACAAATTTATCGGAGCAAATCGACTGACAATCAGATACCGAATTACTTGTAAACTATAGTGTTGATTTATCTACAGCTAGAACAGCGACTTGTACGCCACCAGAAGAACGTACTGGACACGTTGACGACAAGTGCGGAAACTCAGTTAACCATCACTGATAGCCTGACCAGTATTTACCGGAAGTTGGAGGGCTTGCTGGATGGCATGGGGACAGACAAGGGGGGACAACTGAGGTAAAATGACACGTCCGTAGTTCGGTCATATCGTTTCCGTTTTGGATTGCTATCTTAAGATAGTACAGTTCGACCAAAACTGTTATGTGAATGGCAATTATCTTGTTACTGACGTAGTTCGTAGTGTAGTGATGCTGCTACCTTTGTTACCATGTCGACAATCTGTTCTGATCCAATAGGAATCCTTACGAATCTGTTGATTCAGCCATTCTTTGTATCCGACCCTCCAATCTGTCCTCATCCAACACGAAACCAGACAGTTTTAATAACCCGTCTATTTCTATACTCCCACCATTCATGTGTCTGTTCCTCTCTGATTCACAATAACAAACGACGACGACAGGACATGGAATACTTATGTAACTTATCCTAATCATTTATAGAACACAACTGGACAACATCCGGGCGGAGGGAGAGCGACTGCAGGACTTATTTGAGTTTTCTCCCTTGGCCAGTACGAATGAACTCTTGTCTAAAGTGCTGAATGACTTCTCACTACTGTCGATAGAATCGGACAGGCCGGAGGGTGAGGGTGTATGTGTTGAACCGTCATCGACAGCCTTCATGTGAGTTGAAGAAATTCGGATTCACCCCACAATGAATTGTATTTTTTTTTTATCCAAATGAACATAATAAAAGAAACCATTTGTTGCATTAATGAATTATTTTGTTAACATTTTATGTAAGAATTTAGATATTTTCCATTATTTGGTTATTTCTAGATTGAACGTGGCTGAAGAGGTCCAGAAAATTCTGCCTTCGAGTAAAAATGTTCCTAGTGATGTCGACAGCATCATCAACACAGTTTTATCAAGCCCAGATATCTATAAAGATGGTCAAACACAAAGACAGGAGCCCGTGTGTGCACCAATCGAGGTGCTTAGTACTAAATCTAAAGATCACGCTGATGTAACAGAGGTGGCCAGAGAGGACAAAGTGAAGCCAAGGGAAAAGGAGGTGAAATTTTCTAATGTATTACCCACAAATCGTCCACCAGAACAACATTCCGAGAGACAACTGGTGGTGCGAGATACTCCTATGTACGCAGATAGATACACCTCACGTCAGCTGCAAAACCGAATGTTTCCTCATGTCGACCAAGAGTCAGTTTGTTCAAACACGTTAACACTTACTTCTGGTATAACTGGAACAGAACACACATCAGATTGGACTTCACGTGTTGATACACTAAGTGCAGAATCGACTGATTCGGAATCTGATTGGTGGGAAGATACACGACGTAGTGCCCCTAGATGGCGTCACAGGAGCGCTGATGAGGAGGAAGATACTTTTTACGACGAAGATGATACCTTTTTCCAACAATATTGTGCTGAACTTAGAGAACGAGGATGCGTCAGACGACGTGTTACGCGAACATCGTCTTGCCCAACACCTTCAAGCTATGAAGCGGTTTAATACGGAACGCACTGACTTGGTTGAGACTGTTGTGACGGCTAGTGGACGTAGACTCGGGGGCCGGGTTAGGCCTGACCCGTCCTATATACAAAACCCCGACCCCCGTCTCAGTCACCATAGGTATATGCAGCAAACTGTCAAATCAGATTCGCTACGCAACCGGAAGTTAAAAGAACGACAGAGGTCAAAGATCAAATTGTTCAGCGAAGAGGACATACAGGGACCAAGCGAACTGACACAGTCAGAGTTTCTAGACAGTTACGGACGGACAGCGGGGGAGTTCGCACGGAAGACAGACAAACATGAAAAACGATGGGACGAGGTTTCATTAACAGTAAGTGTCCTTATACATATACATATATTACATATATATGAAATCTTCCTATAGACAATTTTAAAGTTGCACGTGAAGTTTACTTGTGGATTTTCACAGTTTGAGTTTCTCTCACTACAAGAACGAACCAGCTGTACGGGTGTAGTATGCAGTCTTGTAAATTCTGCATGCAAACCTAGATTTGTGTTCATATTTTGCCTCGCTTTATCGATTTTTTTATTTCGTCAATATTCGGTGATATTTATTACATTTCAGCCAGTGAAATATCAATGATTATCAAGTTGAGCAAAACTTAAAGCGTCACTATTCTTTGAAATCCGCCGACGTTTCAGTTCAAATGATGCAAACCCGACCGTATGACAATATTTTCCCGCTTACTACACTCACTACGCTAGACACATCTAATACAATTGTCTTATACTTGCAGGACGCAGATGAAGCAAGAGAAAACGATAAGGCCTGGTATGTACCGCTTTGAATCCTTATGTTATATTATTTATAAATCATTAGTCGCTGGGAAGTTCGTGATCAGTTAGTATGGAGTACAATATAGGTGATCAGAAATCCCGTTAGTATGGAGTACAATATAGGTGATCAGAAATCCCGTTAGTATGGAGTACAGAATAGGTGATCAGTAATCACGTTAGTATGGAGTACAATGTAGGTGATAAGAAATCCCGTTAGTATGTAGTACAATATAGGCGATCAGACATCCCGTTAGTATGGAGTACAATATAGGCGATCAGTCATCCCGTTAGTATGGACTACAATATAGGTGATCAGAAATCCCGTTAGTATGGAGTACAATATAGGTGATAAGAAATCCCGTTAGTATGTAGTACAATATAGGTGATCAGAAATCCCGTTAGTATGGAGTACAATATAAGTGATCAGAAATCCCGTTAGTATGGAGTACAATATAGGTGATCAGAAATCCCGTTAGTATGGAGTACAATATAGTTGATAAGAAATCCCGTTAGTATGGAGTACAATATAGGTGATCAGAAATCCTGTTAGTGTGAAGTACAATATAGGTGATCAGAAATTCCGTTATAGTGGAGTACAATATAGGTGATCAGAAATCCCGTTAGTATGGAGTACAATATAGGTGATCAGAAATCCCGTTAGTATGGAGTACAATATAGGCGATCAGAAATCCCGTTAGTATGGAGTACAATATAGGCGATCAGAAATCCCGTTAGTATGGAGTACAATATAGGTGATCAGAAATCCCGTTAGTATGGAGTACAATATAGGTGATCAGAAATCACGTAAGTATGTAGTACAATATAGGCGATCAGAAATCCCGTTAGTATGGAGTACAATATAGGTGATCAGAAATCCCGTTAGTATGGAGTACAATATAGGTGATCAGAAATCCCGTTAGTATGGAGTACAATATAGGTGATCAGAAATCCCGTTAGTATGGAGTACAATATAGGTGATCAGAAATCCCGTTAGTATGGAGTACAATATAGGTGATCAGAAATCCCGTTAGTATGGAGTACAATATAGGTGATCAGAAATCCCGTTAGTATGGAGTACAATATAGGTGATCAGAAATCCCGTTAGTATGGAGTACAATATAGGTGATCAGAAATCCCGTTAGTATGGAGTACAATATAGGTGATCAGAAATCCCGTTAGTATGGAGTACAATATAGGTGATCAGAAATCCCGTTAGTATGGAGTACAATATAGGTGATCAGAAATCCCGTTAGTATGGAGTACAATATAGGTGATCAGAAATCCCGTTAGTATGGAGTACAATATAGGTGATCAGAAATCCCGTTAGTATTCAGTACAATATAGGTGATCAGAAATCCCGTTAGTATTCAGTACAATATAGGTGATCAGAAATCCCGTTAGTATGGAGTACAATATAGGTGATCAGAAATCCCGTTAGTATTCAGTACAATATAGGTGATCAGAAATCCCGTTAGTATGTAGTACAATATAGGTGATCAGAAATCCCGTTAGTATGGAGTACAATATAGGTGATCAGAAATCCCGTTAGTATGGAGTACAATATAGGTGATCAGAAATCCCGTTAGTATGTAGTACAATATAGGTGATCAGAAATCCCGTTAGTATGGAGTACAATATAGGTGATCAGAAATCCCGTTAGTATGGAGTACAATATAGGTGATCAGAAATCCCGTTAGTATGGAGTACAATATAGGTGATCAGAAATCCCGTTAGTATGGAGTACAATATAGGTGATCAGAAATCCCGTTAGTATGGAGTACAATATAGGTGATCAGAAATCCCGTTAGTATGGAGTACAATATAGGTGATCAGAAATCCCGTTAGTATGGAGTACAATATAGGTGATCAGAAATCCCGTTAGTATGGAGTACAATATAGGTGATCAGAAATCCCGTTATAGTATGGAGTACACTATAGGTGATCAGAAATCCCGTTATAGTATAGAGTACAATATAGGTGATCAGAAATCCCGTTAGTATAGAGTACAATATAGGTGGTCAGAAATCACGTTAGTATGGAGTACAATATAGGTGATCAGAAATCCCGTTAGTATGGAGTACAGAATAGGTGATCAGAAATCCCGTTAGTATGGAGTACAATATAGGTGATCAGAAATCCCGTTATAGTATGGAGTACAGAATAGGTGATCAGAAATCCCGTTAGTATGGAGTACAATATAGATGATCAGAAATCCCGTTATAGTATGGAGTACAATATAGGTGATCAGAAATCCCGTTAGTATGTATACAATATAGGCTATCAGAAATCCCGTTAGTATGGAGTACAATATAGATGATCAGAAATCCCGTTAGTATTCAGTACAATATAGGTGATCAGAAATCCCGTTAGTATGGAGTACACTATAGGTGATCAGAAATCCCGTTAGTATGGAGTACAATATAGGTGATCAGAAATCCCGTTAGTATAGAGTACAATATAGGTGATCAGAAATTCCGTTAGTATGGAGTACAATATTAGAAATGCCGTTAGTATGGAGTACAATATAGGTGATCAGAAATCTCGTTAGTATGGAGTACAATATAGGTGAATGTTGTGTTTTCATTGTTGTGATTAATCAGTGACAGATTTCGATCAAACTCCATCTCAACTTGTACCGTTGTAAATATCACTCTGACCAATTTCTGAAACAATTCAATGGTCAAGTGAATTAATAACAATAATGACATTCTATATCTTGATGTGCGGTCAGGAACAACGTCACCTTTAATATTTATAGAATATGTTTGTCTAATATCGAATACTAAATGTGAGAAACATTCTGGTGGTAAGTGTCATGTTTTTTTGTTGTTTTTTTTCCCCAACAGTCTTTCTAACATGTTTGTATGTTAAATGTTAATAGCTTTAACGATGAACACATTACCTACAGTATATACTTAAATCTATGCCTGTATACGACTACTTCACTTTCTAAGTAGGACGTGATTAAAGACAGTACAGTACATTTTGCACATACTTATTTTCACTAGGTATGAGATGTCGGAGGATGAGGAGAGTATCATTCAAACATGGCGGAGTGATGAAGAAGACAACCAATCACCTGATTATAGACAATTTACTTCATGACGGTTTCATCCCAATTTTACCACGTGACTTTTTCTTTTACAAAACCATATTTAGTGACTAAATGCTTGGATTCTTTCCACGCGGAGAAAATGGAAAAGGATTAAATTGAGGAAGTGTTTACTAGCATGTGGCACACTTACCAAGAATGTGATGATATTTACGGTAAATTATGCTTTAGGCGAGTTTTTGTTATAATGAACAATCAATAATGTTGTACCAACTATTGTTAATGGCTCGAACATAATAAAATGTTCCATACCCTTATCCAGCAATCACATTAAGGCGTGGGGATAACATATAATATTGTCTTTGGTGGCGTCCCAGTGATTATTGAATTATTGAACAATAGATTTGTTTACATGTCTTTTGTATGATGTTGTTTATTGTTTTATAATAAAACCTTTTGTTAAAGGATTAGTGTCCGTTTTTATGGGAGGCGTGCCTCACATTATAGCATCAGCTAGGATTGGCTTTCATTGCGGAACCAATCGTTTGGTACCTCAAGCGGCTATCTCCGTAATCACGGGAGACAACTCGTACAATACCGACACAATACACAACCCATTTATCTCGATAGTATATTTTGAATGTTGTGATTGTTTATTATAATTCCCATAAAATCCCCCAAAAGAAATATATTTCATTTTACATCGACTTTGAATGCCACCAGAGCCTATTAATTATAACAATCATATATCATCACATAATGTAGGCACACAAGTACTCGGTCAGTTAGTAGGCCAGCTAGTACCCAGGTGACAGACGGTCGAATATTTTATGCGTATCTGATTGTAAGTAAAAACCAACGACCTGCATGAATGAGAAAATAAATAGATAAAGATGGATTTTTATTGAAGAGATAATATTTCAAACGCCACATAATGTGTTTATATTTTTATAGGGACGTTTACGCCTGCCATGTTACAATCACCTACGAGATGTGACGTCAAAACCTCTCGCTTTCAATATATTTCCATTCACAGTTTTTTTTTTGTAGTTTCTTTTGGTTCATATATGATGTAGTTAAACTATATATGCATTTATGAAAAATATCAAGACTTCAAATAAAGTGCTATTACACGAAAAATGTATATTTGAGACGTCTGGTGGTAGCCTGTTATCAAAAAAATCATCGCAGAGTTCCAAGTGCGAGAAGGGTTGGCAACCGGTATATATCTATACTCGGTACAAGTACCGTACCGACATTCGTTTCACAAAATACCGGTATTTGCAAGAATAAAACATTAAAATCTGACGTAAAAAACTTGACGAAACAGTTGTTTGTTGAGTTGTTTCAATCACTTACTAAAATGATGTCGCAACTTTACCGCTATTTTCTATGTAAACATCTATCCTAGCTTTACTTGTAGTTTCGTATCCATATGTCTCATTTTTGTTGTGTGTGTTGAAAAGTCGAAATCAGAAATCAATAAATTACAAAAGATTTAATTGTCTCTTTAGATGTCATATTTTACATTTCTGTATCAAAATATGTAATTCAATCAGCGATCACGTGATTCGTCTGTTCACGTCTGATCACGTGATCAATCAGTCAAAATGGCGCCATTTGGATACGGGCTTCATCCGAAACTCTGTAGTGTGATGTTTGTCACTAGAGTATTTATCAACACGATTTAAAAGCACGTTGCTTACAAGTTGTTAATCTGTTTGTTCACATGTCTACCTTATTTTTTCTTTAATTATTTAGGACCAAACTTTGTTTACGATTAGTGATTCAGAGCCTGATCAGACTGCATCATTAGAACGAAGTCATACACTTCCTACACTGCTCGGAGGCAGACATATTGTCATCCGTCGTGCAGATCTACTTTATCGCAGCTAGTATTTCATATATGCTTTAAACACTTGAGAAGAAACGTTTAACTACTCAAAACCTCACTCTTGAATATATCTATCAACAATCATGTTGATATCAGTTTAACTTCTCTTCTTGCTTTATTTCAAATATCACCTTTTCATCTGACTAACGCCTCCCGCAGTACTTTCAGTACTTTGATTTGTCTTAAATGTTCATTTGGTCTATCAACCGATTTTTTTAAAGCCCCTAAATATCACCTTATCAAACACTTTTCTTTAAAAAAATTTTGTCATTTTGAAAAAAACAATATTTTCAAATAGATATGATAATGTCGTTCTGCAGTCAACAGAATGAACTTAACATTTCTGTTTATGTTTCATTTTAATGGAGATATTATTGTGACATTTCGTTTTAGAATAGAGAAATAAGCACCGAGATAGATCGTTATGACTGGATATTTGATATGACTTCCATTTAGATTGAGCATTGAAATAGTGTTCCATCGATGTATATCGATCAGGAGAGTTCAAATGATATACATGCCCATTATTTCCCTGCTTACTCATCAGAGATATTTGGGCGAATCTGCTAGCCTTTTAATATTTATAATTCTAATTTATTTTTCTTACCGCATTATTTTTGTCATCCATGATAGTTGCAAATATTTTGTTACATAATATACACGTAATGGGAACTATGTCTGACACTGTCAATCTACTGAATGAAGAGGCTTATGAATAGAAGACTAAATGCTCAAAATGAATGTATGAAATAATGGTTTGACGATATTCTTAATTCCACTAGATAGCAAACATATTCTATACTAAAGAACAAGGTTTAAACAAGAACATTGTTAAACTAAGATTAATACTAGGAAATAGGAAAACAAGGTGTAAAATTCTGACTGTCAATATGCATTTACCTGAACAGGAAGATAAATAGTTATTCTTTGACAAGAAAAACTATGTTATTTAAATCCTTTATTAGAAATGTGTTTTATTATTTATTTAAATGTGAAAGTGATTCTGTTAAGAGTCAAAGTGAAAAATACATATTAAAACATTCTGCTTATCCGAGTGAAATTGAAATGAAGTTTTGTTTAACATATTCAATTTTTGAAAACAAAAAATCACTAAAAATTGTAGATTGCTAGAAAAGCTTGACGGAGTATTACCAAGTTAATTTCTGTACCATGTTGTGTGCATTTTCTATGAAAATATGTAACTGTATGCTATATACCATATTTCTTAAATGTGTGTGACCTCTCGTACACACGTAAGCATGTGAGAGTGATTAGATAAAAACTTGAATCTTATCTGATATAACTGACACCAATTTGAACTTAAATTTAGCAGCAAGAAATGCTAGATGTAAGATTTCTTCTGAGTTAAAGATAAGACTTAGAAATATTAACCCTGGGAGAAAAATTCCTCAAATGGGAATGCTACTTATTAAAATCTGTAAATGTAAAATGTGGAACCTGCTACGTCGTATCAGGCATCAACGTCGTTCACTTTTCTAGTAAGATAACAGCATTTTCGACCTACATGTGGTCATCCACTGTGGGTAGTATTTAAATGCATTCTAAGTAAAAATACACATTAAGTGTATCCCGCAAATAGTATATTGATCAACATTTTTTTGCAGTACAAGTACGTGTTGGACTTTCGCATTACGTGTTAAGCTCAATCGTCTTCAGTTTGATTAACTTACCGACATTTCCTTCGCAATAGCTAATGGTGTCAGCTACGAACTATTGTTTATTTAAACATTCAACTGTTGTACCTGATGCTATATCACAGTGGATATGGATACGTTTTGGGTTACGGGTAAATCTTCATGTCGCCCTAACGAACTGTTACCAGATGTTGGTATACAGTCGATATTGGTACATATTTAATATTATAATGGACACAGAATATTACCAAACCGGGATAATGAAAATGCTAAATAACCAGGATTTTTTCAAGAAAATAAATGAAAATGATGACAAGAGAACCATGCAAAAAATAATCACCAAAGAATTCGATTTTTTAACGAACTTCGTTTCCAAAGAAAGTAATTTCTACGGATTACCTAAAATTCATCAATCAGGAGAAATCGCCGAAACTGTAAAAGATCAAAATGGCAAATAAATATAGCATGTCACAACCCAAAAGATTTAACATTTCGACCCATGGTAGGAGGACCCAAGTCACTAACAAAAACACTAAGCAGTGTACTGGATATCATACTAAAACCGGTAAAGCCCCAGTCACACCGGACCTACGACCAGGTTACGACCTAGTTGCGACCGAAGAAAATCGGAATCGCAGGGAAATCGTAGCATGAGCGCACGACTAGTCGCAGTGGTCGTGGGTGATCGCACGCGCAAAATCAGTCGCAGCAAGGTCGATGGTCATGTTCAAAACTTCTGACCTGCGATTCTAAATCGCAAGTGGTCGCAGAACGGTCGTACCACCAGTCGCACATGAACGCAGGATCGCGGGCCAAGTAGTCGCAAATTGGTCGTGCTACTGGTCGTGCCACTCTACGATCGGTGGTACCACCGATCGTACGACCTCACAATTGGTCGTACGATCAGTCACGACCTGTCCCGAGTGTTTGCACGACCTTACGATCGGTCGCACCACCAGTCTTTACCTCGCAAACCACTTTCCTGGGTACAGGTAACAAAATGGCGGATATACAAGCAATGTTGTTACTGCAGCATCACTACGGCGTCGAAACCAACGAGCGAGAAGTACTGGGTACTGGGTGCGTCCCTGGATCGAGAGGCGGTTCGATTACGCCAATCTAATGGTGACGAGTGACTGATCGTGCGAGCAATCGCAGGTTGCCACGACTGATCGTGCGAGCAGTCGCAGGTTGCCACGACTGATCGTGCGATTGGTCACTGATCGCACCACTCATCGCACGATTGCCTACGATTGCCTTCGATTGCCTACGATTGATCTTGCGATCAATCTTCTCCAATCGTAAGTCATTGCGCGACCAAGCGCACCACCAATCGTACGATGACCTACCACCAGTCGTAGGACCAATCGCAGTATGCGATCGCGAATAGACATCGCAACAAACATTGCCGATCGGTCGTAACTCGGCCAAATCGCCCCCAATCGCACGATTCAGAAATCTGGTGTGACTATAGCTTAAGTAAAGATGTCAAAATCTACGTTCACGATGATCTGGACTTTCTAAACCACCTACCTGAAAAAGTCAGTGACATAATCAAATTAGCTACATTAGATGTTATCAGCTTGTACACCGATATCACACATGTTGAATATAAAAACATCGTTTCTTATTTAAATGGATTAGAATTAATTCAGAAAAGCAGCACAGTCTGTTTTATAAATGAACACTTTATATAAATAAAAGGAACGGCGATAGGAATACATGTAGCACCAACTGCACTAACACTGGATGCAACACCTACACATTTTAATGGAGATATTATTGTGACATTTCGTTTTAGAATAGAGAAATAAGCACCGAGATAGATCGTTATGACTGGATATTTTATATGACTTCTATTCAGATTGAGCATTGAAATAGTGTTCCATCTACTGAAAGTCCACCCTTAGAAGAAATGTATAAATCAAAATATTAACCTGTTTTAATCATTATACTTGTATACATACCGCTGTATAAAAGCCTACCGTTGTTATCAGCCATAGCTCCATAAACAACTCATTCACTACATAAATCGCTAATCATCTCCCGGTGCTGTGTATATCAATCAGGAGAGTTCAAATGATATACACGCCCATTATTTCCCTGCTTACTCATGAGAGATATTTGGGCGAATCTGCTAGCCTTTTAATATTTATAATTCTAATTTATTTTTCTTACCGCATTATTTTTGTCATCATGATAGTTGCTAATATTTTGTTACATAATATACACGTTATGGGAACTATGTCTGGCACTATCAATCTACTGAATGAAGAGGCTTATGAATAGAAGACTAAATGCTCAAAATGAATGTATGAAATAATGGTTTGACGATATTCGCAAATAGTATATTGATCAACATTTTCAGTACAAGTACGTGTTGGACTTTCGCATTACGTGTTAAGCTCAATCGTTTTCAGTTTGATTAACTTACCGACATTTTCCTTCCCATAGCTAATGGTGTCAGCTATTGTTTATTTAAGCATTAAACTGTTGCACCTGGTGCTATATCACAGTGGATATGAATACGTTTAGGGTTACGGGTAAATCTTCATGTCGCCCTAACGAACTGTTACCAGATGTTGGTATACAGTCGATATTGGTACATATTTAATATTATAATGGACACAGAATATTTCCAAACCGGTTTTCAAGAAAATAAATGAAAATGATGACAAGAGAACCATGCAAAAAATAATCACCAAAGAATTCGATTTCTTAACGAACTTCGTTTCCAAAGAAAGTAATTTCTACGGATTACCTAAAATTCATCAATCAGGAGAAATCGCCGAAGCTGTAAAAGATCAAAATGGCAAATAAATATAGCATGTCACAACCCAAAAGATTTAACATTTCGACCCATGGTAGGAGGACCCAAGTCACTAACAAAAACACTAAGCAGTGTACTGGATATCATACTAAAACCGGTAAGTAAAGATGTCAAAATCTACGTTCACGATGATCTGGACTTTCTAAACCACCTACCTGAAAAAGTCAGTGACATAATCAAATTAGCTACATTAGATGTTATCAGCTTGTACACTGATATCACACATGTTGAATATAAAAACATCGTTTCTTATTTAAATGGATTAGAATTAATTCAGAAAAGCAGCACAGTCTGTTTTATAAATGAACACTTTATATAAATAAAAGGAACGGCGATAGGAATACATGTAGCACCAACTTATGCCACACTAACACTTGGATGATCTACCAGAAGACAACAGATAGGTCGAGAGAAGATTTTACAAAACATATGGAAACGTTATCTGAACGATTGCTTTATGATATGGAAACACGATGAAGAAAAATTGTTAGAAGATTTTCTGAATGCATTGGATAGCGACATCAAATTTACAATCGAAACAGACACCCAACAAATACCGTGTCTGGACATAACTGGTGAAAACAAACCAGGTGAAAACATCAACACCGATATATCTTATAAAACCATCAGATACACATCAGTATCTTTATTTCAAATTGTCTCATACCAAACGAAGTATATTATATTATTTATATATGAGAATGTGTACCATCGTTAGTGAAGATAACGTGCGAAAAGCATGTCTGGAAGGATCATCTAAATATTTAGAAAAGCAAAAATACTCTAGACAAATCATCAGAGATGGGATCGAAAAAAAGTCCGAGACTGGACAGAAATTGTTTACTACAGATAATACCAAACAAAAGCATACCAATGGTTACAACACCCAATCCACGGAGGACCAATATACATATATATCCAGCAGTAAACATTCTAAACAAAATATTAGTTGGAGATCGGAGAATGAAAAATATAATAGAACGATCGAAAATTATCAACAACAAAAGACAACCTAAAAACCTCAAAAGGATACTCTGCAGACAAAAGTACAAAGCGAAGAACAATTTAAAGTAAAAATATCTAAGGAAGCCAGATGCAGCACATGCTATATTTTATTACAAGGAAGGAAGCTCATACGAATTCAATGGAAAGAATTTCAAAATAAACTCGACAATGGCCTGTATCACACAAAATGTAATATATGTCATCACGTGTCCGAGATGCAATGAGTACTGTATTGGAGAAACCGGAATCCAATTACGAGCAAGAGTCCGGACAACATATACAAATTTCTGAATACAGGAAAATCAAACTAAACGAATATTTTGATGCATGTGGACAACAGAACTTCAAATTATTTCCTTTCTATAAGATGTATACAGATACTATTCTAGAAAGAAAAGAGAAAGAAAAACATTTTATTAAATTATTGAAACCAAAGAAAAACAGTATATCATGACTTATCTCCCATTATAAGATATTACGTCATGTTAAATATTACGTCACGATGCATTGTTATTGTATCTATGCAATTGCAGTTAAGCTTCTGCAGATATAAATAGTAAAAGTGCTTATGCTTAATCAGAACATCGTTGGTTGTTGAAGGTGTTAATTAATGTATGTTTACATTCTGTGTTGCACTTCCCTATACAAGTGTATGTCGTAGGTAAACCAAATTGTGTTTATTAGACTGTATACTACAATTTACAGTGATTCGGTCAGTGTAGGAATTCAGCTTCAGGTGTTGTAGGTTAAAACAATGGCCGCCTGTTACTTTCGGCCTAGAGCGATTTCGAATGCTAGCATTTATATTTATTTCATAAACCATCACAATAAAATAAAGCAACACAAGTTATGAGAGTAAAATTTAATGATAAAAAATGAAGTCGACACAAATTAATATAAGCGCTATTCTTGATCTATACGAAGTAATCAAATTGTCAATGTCGTCACACTCACAGGGGCTCGTTTCAAAATTTTCAGAAATGCCTGACACGACAACATTAAAAGTCCAGCATTTATAAAAGAAATCTTGTGAAAAACCGGCAGTATCCGGCATGTTTTCCGATTGTGTATGCATACTGAATTTTAGTTTTGTGGTTATTCACTGATGTCAATGACCTACCTTACTCAAACATCGAGCGCCTGTGAAATTGAATATCGTCTGCTAAGTAAGCGACACTGATGTGACGGGTTAGACTGGAATCTGTATCGAACGAAATATCCTTGGAATCGTTTTCACCTGCTGTCAAGACGACTTTCAGTTAGAATTTAAGAGCATGTATTCTTCTGAAAATAACGTAAATCCAGTCGATAGAAAGTGTTTCCGAGGAATCGAGTCTGTCCTCTGCAGTTCCCGTTCAACGCCGCATCACTTCTAAATGTTGACCGTATAGCATTGCGTCGAAAAAAAAGGATTTGATTTTAAACAATCAGAAATTATGCAATTGTGAACAATTTGACGATATCTACAAACGTATATGAAAATAATATAAAGTCAATTTTTGCAAAAACCATTTTATGTGATTGCTATAAATAATGACATGAGGGACTATATCATTCCTTCTGGAAATTTCGGCTCTTCCGGTATTTGAACTTGATGACGTCAATGATAGGGGAAGCGACAAAAAGGAACAACCAACCAATTGTTTTTCCATAGACTTTAGTGTTACGTTTTGGAGTATATCATTAAAATTCTTTAATTCAATATGACAATTATGGTTTATAACAAAAGGTAAGGGTCTCATATAACACTTAATAAAACAAAAAGTTGGGTCATTCAGCTCAATTTTTTTCGGGGTAGCCATTTTTAAAAATGGGTGAATTTCGCAGTCAAAATTTTCAAAAATATGCAATGTTTACCTGTTGATTGTTATGACCTCAACTTTTGAAAAAAAAAATCAATCGGACTTACGAAATTTATATTAACATTTGTATGGATAGTTACCTATTAGGGTACATATCTATTTTTTAACTTCATAACATACTGGTCAATCAGTGGCTGCCTGACATTTTATCTCTGGCTCAACTTTCTAGACACAAGAGATGTTTCAAAAGTCTATTTTTTCAATTGGTTGATTGTTCCCTAAAGGCGTCTTAAGCTACAGTAAATAAAATCATCTCTAGGAATGTAAATATAATCATTGAACTGTTACCAAGTGACAGTATACAGTCGACATTCTTTTTGTCTGTCAGCCAAATGGCAATCAAATCGACTGTATACTACCATTTGGTAACAGTTCAATGCTTAAATAAATTATCAAATAACGACATTCTCTGACCTCCTAATGGTCATCTACTGTGGTAGTATTTTAATGCATTTTAAGTAAAAATGTACAGTATGTGTATCCTGCATATAAGATATTGTTCAACACAATTGTGCAGTGCACGTATGTATCTTGACATTTGTGTAACGTGTTGAGTTCTATTGTCTTCAGTTTGATAAATTTACCGACATATCCTTCCCTAATAGCTTATATTGGCGGCTACGAATTTTTGTTTATTTCAGCATTAAAATGTAACACCAGATGTTATTACGCAGCTGATATGGATATGGTTTGGGTGACATATTAATATTGATGAAGCCCTAGCGAACCGTTATCAGATGCTGGTATACCGCCGATATGAATACGATTTTGGTGACAGATGAATATTCATGTCGCCCTAATTCGTTTCGTTTTAAAATAGAGAAATTAGCACCGAGATAGATCGTTATGACCTCCTGGATATTGGATGTGACTTCCATTAAAAGTGAGCATTGGGATAATGTTCCATCTATTGAAAATCCACTCTTAGGAGAAATGTATAGAACAACATATCAACCTGTTGTAATAATTATACTTGTAAACATATATACTACTGTATAAAAACCTACAGTTGTCATCAGCCACAGCTACACAAAAAAACACATTCATAACATATCAACTCACAGTGCTACGAGGGATGATTGGGAAGTTGTGAGCCTCGCATTGAAGAAGGTACTCAATGATGTTCTTTTAAAGTCATATTCCATGGCTTTATAGGGCCGTGTACCCAAGGACTGGTTTCATTTGGCCAGTTTATATCAACGAGATAGTACTCCAAAGTAAACAATACATGCACAAAATATGTTAGGGTTAGGGTGAAATAGTTTGTCATTGCCATGGCTGCCATTAACGATTGTGGCTTTAGAGTCATTGAGCACCCGCCATATTCACCCAATCTCGCTCCATCACACTTTGATCTATTTCCAAAACTGAAAACAGCTACATTTTTGTATTTCAGGCACCCTTTACCATACCCTAACCCTACCCTATCATGCTGTTGATGACTTTCTGCACAGCCAAGAAAATGAGTGCTATAAGTAGTGGCATTGATGCCCTTAAACACCGTTAGAAAAAGTGTATAGATACTGAAGGGGATTGATGTTGAAAAATAAAACAATATGTCCGGCAAACTTCAAATCCCTTAATACGAGGCTCACAACATATCAATCAGCCCTCGTATGTATGCCACCAGAGGGCAACATACACATATACTCAAGACAAGGTATGAAGTAAGGTTGATACTAATGATAAGGAAATTATTAATAGAATATATAGTTATATCTGTGATTCATCCCTTACACTGATATTTTAGTATAGTAATATTCAATCTTCTAAATTTAATTTTAGATCACCTACTTCATTGTACCATTTTAATTCACACTATATTAGTGTATATTCTGTCAATTTTTACCTTTTGCTATATTAGCATTGTATGTATATTCGACTCCTTGTGCTTTAATAATGTCCTTCAGCAACACTTGTGTGATATACAAGCGTTCATTTATAAATCATATTTAAGCTGTGATGATAATTATATATTTATTACATTGTTATATTATATCGTTATTTTAAATTATGCCATGCTTGTGTAAATATATTTGATGCAGGGCCATGTTGTAAACTAGACATTGTCTAAATATGTTACCCTGGTTAAATAAAAGATATTATTATTATTATTATTATTATTATTATTATAGGTGTAAATCTTTGACTTTCGATATGCATTCACCTGTAGAAACAGGAAGATACATAGGTATTCCTTGGCAAGAGGGACCGTATATTATGTCATTCCCACATTGAATATGTATTTCATTATTCATTTCAATGCGGACGTTTTGGGTGACAGGTAAATATTCATGTCGCCAAAACGAACTGTTAACAGATGCCAGTATACAGTTGATATGAATACTATTTGGTGATAGATAAAATATTCATGACGCTAAGATGATATTACCGTATACTTTTAGGTCTTGAATTGTGTGTTATCTTGTGTTCCTTTCAAACGGGTAAATACAGATGTCTGTTTTCGAGACACCACCTGATGAGCTGCAGATCAGTGTGATTCTAAACAAGTAAATGAGGAATCCAACAAATCCTTGTATTTATGAGAACGAAAACGCGAAATCTACTTGATCTGCTAGATCAACAACGTAATTTTTGCTGAGAATCCCTCTTATGCATCTTTATTTTCCCCTGGAATCCGTTAACGGGGTGGCCAATCAACGAACAAACGAAATTCAAGGGTTCTATTTTACTTATGCTGAGTCGAAGGCAAGAAATCAGAGTCTAGAATAGCAGAATAAACTGTCAGTCAACACCTCAAATAACATATCATTTATCTATAAATTTATTTATTTGTATCACTTTACACTAATTTTAGAATCCCCGATGACCACAATACTGTGCTTTACAGTGATGTAACTGTGTCGCAGCCTTCTTAGGGAATAGTGCTCGAGGTTTTGCGAAAAATAGAGGCATACCGAACTTAAAACGTTTACCGAGAAAGACCGAATCCAATATAAGACAACGAGCAGTAGCTCAGAGTAAAATATATTGTAGCGACGTTTTCAATGGGAGGAGCAAACATTGTATAAATGAATATACTATACGATGTATATGGAATATTTAATCAATCTATTAATCAATGAACAACATCACCCTTATCACAAGCGTTTTTATTTCAAAGTTACTCAATGTGAAGGGGTACCATGGCATCCTGAGATGTATTCCTAACGCCCTCTCCTCCGTGTGAATCTGTGACGTCATGAACAGCTGTTCTAACTTCATTATTCCAATAAGTTTATCGTGTTGACAGAAAACTGGTCGAAAAGAATTAATTCCGCAGCGAAATCAGTTCATTTTGGCTTTCTTTAACAGTTTTCTATGCAGATTTTGTCAGAGTGAATTGATTTATTTACAAGAACACTCGTTAGAGAGTTACCGCTAATAATTTGCTGAGGCTGCGCAGGGAAAGGACAAAAATAAAAGTAACATATTCGATTCAGCATAAAATTGTATACAAGGATTGAGTTACTTTGCTGATACAATAAATAGATAACCTTTTTTCACGAACACTTAAATTCCGCTTAGGCTGCAATTGATGCCAAACCGATGACCATTTGTAGCCACCAACAGTTGAGTTTAAAACGCTATCATTTATTGTAATTTTTCCAAATACATGTGCTTTTATTTACATAACCAAAAATGGTGCAAAGAGAAAGATACCCACTTGAAGTTTGTTTGGTAATATTGTATTAACACATAACTGTGATATAAACAGCAGAAATAAAATAGCAAATGTAACTCTAGCTTTATCTAATCAGCAAATTGCCATGAGTATAAACGAATTAAATATCTAAGTAATTCGTGGTACGATTGTTCAGATACCATTCGCCACTAAAATATATATCGATATCGGTCATTAGCCCCCCTTTGGTGGCCCGTACATGCTGTTCGACACTCCTGCGAAAAGCGAATGTTCTGTTGGGGTACTACAAACAGTTCTCGATTAGCTTTGAAAACCTGTCAAAATGTTGCTTTTTGAGTTATATGATAAAGAAAATATCTTAAATGTGTTTTCATCTCTCAGTCTCGTGTTAAAAATGATATGAAATGAAATTTCATTTACGACCCTATACCAGCGTTCTTGAAACACACACTGCTTACGTTAGAGACTACAGGCTTTCAGTACCGGCTAGTTGTTTTATATATGCAAATCTCACTGACTTCTCCCTAGTTGATGATGTAATGTTGATCTGACGATTGTTTAAAACTGATATTTGGTATGTCTAAATTTATGTCGTTGAAAGTAACAGATATTAGTACTGTGTGTTTGCTGATGCTTTACTTATCCTATATTTTTATTACCATTTGTCATGTAATAGACGACATTCTATCGCTCTTGAAAGTCACCCTGATTTCATTACAGACCACTGACTTTCAGAACAAGTTGGCCTCCTTTATGGATTTTAACTGACTCCTCCTCAATTTATGATGTAATGCTGATCTGACATTTGTTTAAGAACTGAAATTTGGCATGTCTCAATACATCGTTAAAAGATACAGATATGCACCCTATATGCGCTACTCATTCGACCACTATTTCCAGTTCTAGAGCCTCAGTATTGACAAGTGCTCATAATTCAGCGTGGACAAAATTGCTTATAGATTTGTGATTTCCACGTGCTATGCAGAGTTTGTTGTCCAACTGAACATGCGCATTGCCATATTTGTCTACGCTATCATTTCTGACGCACTTGCATTGGGACCAGCCGTGTTGTCGTAAGTAGGCATTTTGCTCTTAGCCACCATATACATTGATTTTATATACAGTGATATAGCTAACTTTGTACAACACTTTGAATACCTGGTGGTATCGCTAACTTTATACAATATTGTGTATATAAGTGATATCACTAACATATTTATACAATATTGTGTATATAAGTGATATCGCTAAAATTATACAATATTGTGTATATAAGTGATATCGCTAATACGATACAATGTTTTGTACATATAGTGATCGCTAACAATATACCATGTTTTGCATATGCAGTAATATTACTAATAGTTTACAACGTTTTGTAAACACAGTGATATCGTTTACTTTATAAAACATTTTATATACAGTGATATCGGTTACTTTATACAATACTTTGTATACACGGTGGTATCGCTAACTTTATACAATATTGTGTATATAAGTGATATCGCTAACTTTATACAATATATTTTGTATACACAGTGATATCGCTAACATTATACAATATTGTGTATATAAGTGATATCGCTAACATTATACAATATTGTGTACATAAGTGATATCGCTAATACGATACAATATTGTGTATATAAGTGATATCGCTAACATTATACAATATTGTGTATATAAGTGATATCGCTAATACGATACAATATTGTGTATATCAGTGGTATCGCTAATATTATACAATATTGTGTATATCAGTGGTATCGCTAACATTATACAATACTGTGTATATAAGTGATATCGCTAACATTATACAATATTGTGTATATAAGTGATATCGCTAACATTATACAATATTGTGTATATAAGTGATATCGCTAACATTATACAATATTGTGTATATAAGTGATATCGCTAACATTATACAATATTGTGTATATCAGTGAGATCGCTAACATCATACAATATTGTGTATATAAGTGATATCGCTAACATTATACAATATTGTGTATATAAGTGATATCGCTAACATTATACAATATTTTATATACAGTGATATCGGTTACTTTATAAAACATTTTATATACAGTGATATCGTTTACTTTATAAAACATTTTATATACAGTGATATCGTTTACTTTATAAGACATTTTATATACAGCGATATCGTTTACTTTATAAAACATTTTATGTACAGCGATATCGTTTACTTTATAAAACATTTTATATACAGCGATATCGCTTATTTTATAAAACATTTTATATACAGTGATATCGTTTATTTATGAAACATTTTATATACAGCGATATCGTTTACTTTATAAAACATTTTATATACAGTGATATCGTTTACTTTATAAAACATTTTATATACAGCGATATCGCTTATTTTATAAAACATTTTATATACAGTGATATCGTTTATTTTATAAAACATTTTATATACAGTGATATCGTTTATTTTGTAAAACATTTTATATACAGTGATATCGTTTACTTTATAAAACATTTTATATACAGTGATATCGTTTACTTTATAAAACATTTTATATACAGCGATATCGTTTACTTTATAAAGCATTTTATATACAGCGATATCGCTTATTTTATAAACATTTTATATACAATGATATCGTTTATTTTATAAAACATTTTATATACAGTGATATCGTTTACTTTAAAAAAACATTTTATATATAGTGATATCGTTTACTTTATAAAACATTTTATATACAGTGATATCGTTTACTTTATAAAACATTTTATATACAGCGATATCGTTTACTTTATAAAACATTTTATATATAGTGATATCGTTTACTTTATAAAACATTTTATATATAGTGATATCGTTTACTTTATAAAGCATTTTATACATTCAGTTTACGTCGCTAACTTGATATAATGTTTAGTTCATACAGTGATATCGCTAACTTAATATAATGTTTAGTACATACAGTGATATCGCTAACTTAATATAATGTTTAGTACATAAAGTGATATCGCTAACTTAATATAATGTTTAGTACATACAGTGATATCGCTAACTTAATATAATGTTTAGTACATACAGTGATATCGCTAACTTAATATAATGTTTAGTACATACAGTGATATCGCTAACTTAATATAATTTTTAGTACATACAGTGATATCGCTAGCATGATCAAATGTTTGTATATACAATTCGTTCGGTATTCAGAGGTGTTCGGTTTTTAGAAGGTTCGGTTTTCGGAAGTTGCACTGTACAATGATATCGCTAACTTAATTCTTAACATATGTATAAAACAACAGTCATTATATAACAAAGACAAATGTATCTAACCTACCCACAGAAAACATATTTGTTATCAACAAATGCCTATGTAACAACTGCATTACTTTACAATTTGTATTTTGCCTTAAACTAAACGCTATTGCAATTTTACGAAACTGTCATGCATACCATTTTCTCCATTTTGTATTATCGTTTTGATAAATAACGCGTTCAATCCGACAGAATATTTGTATGAAAGAATTGACCCCAATTCTGAAGTACTTGACCCTAATTCTCTGTCATGTTGATACAAAACCAAACGTCGTCAGTCCTTTGATGCCTGAAGCAGTCGCATCTTAGGGACATTAATTGATATACCATCTACATATTAATTGATATAACATCTACATATTAATTGATATAACATCTACAGATTAATTGATATAACATCTACAGATTAATTGATATACCATCTACAGATTAATTGATATAACATCTACAGATTAATTGATATAACATCTACAGATTAATTGATATACCATCAACAGATTAATTGATATAACATCTACAGATTAATTGATATAACATCTACAGATTAATTGATATAACATCTACAGATTAATTGATATAACATCTACAGATTAATTGATATACCATCTATAGATTAATTGATATAACATCTACAGATTAATTGATATAACATCTACAGATTAATTGATATAACATCTATAGATTAATTGATATAACATCTACAGATTAATTGATATAACACCTACAGATTAATTGATATAGCATCTAAAGATTATCTCATGCTATTTAACATTTTACATTTTAAATTCTAAATGACATGAAAGACTCAACTACAATGCATGCTGGTAGATACGGCCCTTTAATTTATAATAAAACGAATTTGTCACGTTGGGATCTATTAGTAATAATAGTAACATGTGCGTGATGTGTTCTTGTTATCCTATACTGAAAAGGATGTGTTGTATAATGGTTCCATTGCACCACCCAATTCAGATTATTGCATTTTGTTTCGATCTCCTTTGCTTTGCCTTCGCGACCCCTAATAAGTTACACGAGTCCTAGAAAGATGGAAAGCTGTATGAAGCAGTTTGATTTGTTTGGTCCTTTTTTTAATTTGTATCGAAAGTGGCTGATGTACAGTTTTCTTTCTTTTGCACCATCCTTAAACTATCTATAAGTAATTTCAAGTATATTTCTATACGTTAAATCAGTAGTAAAATAATAGCAATGTTAGTAACAATTGAATCCTTCTAATTAAAAACAAAAAAACAAAAACAAAAAAAACAAAAACAAAAACAAAAGCATGTTTATTAAAACAAACAAACTTGATTCATAATTAATCATTTTAAGAGGTGTAAGGTTCGAAATGAAAAAAAAACATTGGAAAGATCACTTGTTAACTAAGCCGCTTTGTGTAGGATGGAGTGGGGTATTTCTCATTATCTACTAGGGATTGCAATTGACACACGCATCCCTTCATTACCCATGTTATGGATTGGCAGATGAGTAAACTATCTGGCTAATATAATCTGTATATATCCGTCGGTCCGACACTCGTCATCCGTCATTCATCGAATCTATGTTCTTTTTGTTTATATTCGTCGGTCCAATATTGATTTGATCTTTGAAACTCTCGCATACATTTGAGTAGGACGTATTCAAATTAAAAACATCATTTCACTTCGAAATTGAGATGTTAACTTTAGGAAACATCAAAACGTCTGAATTCAAGGTTTTAAATTATAAATCGGAATCTGTCAAACTTCAATCAGGGCCCAGTTGTTCAAAAGATGATAAGGCTAATCACAGTTTAACAACAATACTAATATCCTGATCTAATAATTTCTGGTAAAACAAACTTGATAAAATTTCATGAAACTATAACACTTGTCAGTCTTTTTCTTCCTGCTCATTTTAAAGAATACAAGCACATAGGATTTGAAATAAAGGAGAAATGAGATTTTCACTAATCCTGTGATTAAGCTAATCACCTTTTGAACAACTGGGCTCTGATGATTTCGAATATAATTATAAGATTTTGAATACAACTAACATTTTATTATATATGCGTCACAAAATTGAGTAGACATCTTACACCACTTTACACCATTCAATAAATAGACAAAGTCATAACACAGTATAGATTTGAGTTTCTCTGGAGTGAAATATCAGTTAACACATTGCTAGTTTTCGCCAATCAGCGGTTAGCATGTATAATATTCCAAATACCGCGCTGGAAGCCAGTCCTTGTCTGTCGAACATTTTTGTTATTCTTCTGATGTGCAATCTTAAATAATGTTGGCAAAGAAAGGTATATTCGTCTCCACTTTCGTGTACAGTAATATAAGTGGCGCTGTCCTACCACCCAGGATACATCACCACAGGTCTGAACTGTAACGATGCCAGCTCAATGGTTCAGTACATATTGTATAGCGTCAATCTTTAAACTCATATCAAATTGTACTGTTCACGTAAGTATCGTTTTTTGAATCAATTGAGAGCGCTATGTCTACGCGGTCTATTGTTATCCTGCGTACCACGTGATCATGTTAGTATTCCTCCTCTTTCCATACTGTGTCATATGCTTAGCTCCATTTAAATCCTATTCCCTTCTAGATTTCTTTACGATTTCTTTAGCACGATTTGCCTCTAGCATCACTGACGAGTCATAAAAATATGTTTTCCATCATGAAGATTTACTTCGTTTGGTGTTCGTTTGTTAGGAAATTGTGTTATTATCGAGATTCGGATTGTGGTCTTATTCTCCGTGTCTGTAGAGTTTCTGCATGTGTTAAACAAGAGTTAGTGTGTGGTCATATTCTCCGTGTTTGGGGAGTTTCTGTGTTAAACAAGGGTTAGTGTGTGGTCATATTCTCCGTGTCTGTAGAGTTTCTGTGTTAAACAAGGGTTAGTGTGTGGTCATATTTTCCGTGTCTGTAGAGTTTCTGTGTTAAACAAGGGTTAGTGTGTGGTTATATTCTCCGTGTCTGTAGAGTTTCTGTGTTAAACAAGAATTGGTTCATTTTTGTTCTCCTTTATTAAGCTGAACATAGAGTTTCAACCCACGTCGGTGTTTGCGTGCTTTATAATAATAACAAACGTTGAATTCGTTTGAGAAATACAATATATAGTTGTTTTATAGAATATAAATTAGCCATGCACGTAACTCGTACAAAAAAGAGATACTTATGTTACTGAATATGACATCGCATTGCATATTAGCATGAACATGATACTGATCATACTTTTAAAATTTGATTTCAATTTGGTACGACAGATGTTACCCGATTTTGTTTTAAATCTATTACATACATGTAAAGCCAGATAAATCCTAACCGAACATTTGCATAAGTAAATTAAAATGTCACTTTAGAAATATAATACTACACTAAAAGTATTCATACTAAATAAAACATTGACATCAGATACAATTAACCCTTTTGCATTCACATCCTTTATTTTCGACACAATATCTCAATGCAAATGTCATCTTCAGGAATCAAATAACTGTTGCTGAATGTTAAGAGCAGGATGTGCATATATAATCATTTCAACAGCTACTATACTGACAGGAAAAAGAAACACAATCAGAGATCTCACGGTTTACTTCAGGAAATAAAAAGGTGTTATTAAGTATGTAATGATGTTGTAATCGGAAGACATCTTTGTCCGGTATTGATGGGTGAAGAGCACTCTTCATTTTAAGAGGGTCCCCTGGGATCAACCTGAAATCTGATGATAGTACAGAAGGCGTACAGTTGATGAATTTTCTCAAACGACAGATTGGTGCCCTTTCTGCCAATAACACCTTTATTGTATTCCATGATTATTTCTTATTTTTCGTAAACTGGGAAATTTCTAATAGCGTTCTTATTTCTTGTCAGAATATTTTTAGACTCTCCGTAATCAAGGACATTTCTATTAACGTCCCATTTTCCTGTCAGTATACACGTATATCATTTCCCGTCAACCGGGCATTTATGATAACGCTCTTTTCCCCTGTCAGTACACTTTTTATATTTCCCGTAATCCGGGCTATTTCTAATAACGTTGCTTTTTCTTGTCAGTATACTTTTTTATTTCACATAATCCGGGCAATGACAATGTCAATTTGATATCGGCAGGTTTTACCTTCTACTATAAATAGCACCAAGCATGGCTTTCGAGCTGTTCCAGAAGATTCGCGATAGGTGTCGCTCTGACAGCCTGGAAAGGATTCTTTCTCTTGACCACCAGCGAAATAGTACCGTATCACAACATCTGAAAGGCGATAATCCACAAACACAAATTACGGACGACAACCCGCAGCAACAGGGAGGTAACTCAGCTTTGAAAGACGGAGGAACAATATTAACTCCCTAGTGCTATTACGCCAGACTGGACGGAGTTCGAAGGATGTTTTGCTCTTGGTAAGTAGAAAGGGCTTCCACATACCAACATACCAAACAGCTGGATACAGTAGAATATTAACCATATTCTGTAAAACGAAACGTTTAAGTGAGTAGAGTAGCAACCATATTCTGTAGAAATATCTATACAAGTATCTGTTTTGGTGGAATATCAGCTATGTCTTGTATAAACATTTGAAGAGTAGAATATACAGAACAAATGTATATATATCTTATCCTAACATGAAAGAACCATGTGTTTAAACATAACTTCGTTACCTTACTACAATAATTACATACAAACCGCTCCACTACTAAACACTGACAATATCTTGGCTGCCAATCACTTCTAAACACTAACAATATCTTGGCTGCCAAACACTACTAAACACTGACAATATCTTGGCTGCCAAACACTTCTATCCTGTCACAGTAGTTTGGCATTTCCTTTCAATACGAAACTCAGTAATATTACAATTCACTTCTAAATTACACATCACAACTAAATCAAGCTATTGTCTTAATGTACCTAACTACAATAGTCGAACACGAGTATGTCTCTATCGTACAGATACAGGTAAGTCATTATATTGGAATTAGCTGTTGCTTTCCTCACCGTTTCCAGATATGATGACAGTAGACGGTAAGGCGAGGTTGAAGAGACGCTTTTTTATCGAACTATTGGATATCTTGCTCCAACACGTATCTTTGTCGGAAAGTCGCGTCAACAAGGTTCTGGATTTCCACCACCCGCACCAGCTTCACGAGATGATGAGTCATTGCATCGAGCTAGACGGGAATGGGCGAGATTTGGAACAAATTTTGAGTGATTGCAAGGAAACACTGAAATACTGCATCAGGACAGGTATCGAGTACATAAGGAACTGTCGAATTTGTATTGACATTATCGAGTATAGGGAATACAGCTTCCATTTATATCATTAAGATTAATGATTATCATTTTGTATTGTACCCTATCATTGGCAACAATGACCCAGTGACAATCAGCTAAACCCAATTTTGGGAATTCTTTTATTCAGCGTTTAGAATACACGAAAAATTTTAATTGGCATGTGACAGCAATTGCGAATGTTTCTGTTGAAATATATATCTTTTGAACGTTTTGGAAGTTACATCTTTAATTATCATTCTCTAAAATACTCTTGCGTTACGTCTTGGATTTAATGATATACTATTCTTCATGTTTTATCTGACACTGACATGCGATGCGTTATTGCATTCACTAAGATGTGACGGCAACACTTTTACAAAGACAAATACGTATTTCATTACACTGCTATGATTACTGTATAAAGGTCATCCGAGATTTCTGAACCAGCTCTCTACTGGTATGGATATGATTGGCATAGCGGGCGAGTGGCTCACTGCAGTGGCCAACACAAATATGTGAGTATTACACGAGATTAAATGTCCTGTAGAAACACCATGCCCTTTAGTTTCCTCAAGTAGTCCTAACAGGACGAACAACTGATTGGCGAAGTTTTCGTTGGAATATACTTTTATCACTTCGTGTTATCGTACGTTTTCCACTTGTTTTCTAAGTTCTTTCTTGCTGCGTCACTAACGATCCCTGAATGTTCATGATACAACAAATTTTAAAGTTTTATTTATCTTTCTATTACCTTATATATTTATCATACTTATCCTGTATACAACGTTATTCACCTTTGTATTACTTTATATATACTTGCCATACTTATCCTGTATATAACGTTATTCACCTTTTTATTACCTTATATACTGGCCATACTTATCCTGTATATAATGTTATTTGATGGTATCCTATTTACGATTCTGTTATCGCCATCAGGTTCACCTACGAAGTTGCGCCTGTATTTACACTGATGGAAGAAGTCCTCCTGCACAAAATGCTGGGTTTCGTTGGATGGAAAGATGGCGACGGAATCTTTGCACCAGGTACAGTATATGTGTATATGGAATCAATCATAATGCAACCTAAAAAGACACGACAGGTCGAAAAGATAGAACGATCATGCGAAATCCAAGCCAGTACTACTGGTATATTTTGGATATTTGGAAGCTTTTCATTATTAGAAACAACATGAGAAAGAAGGAAATTGTAACAATTACAAAGCTGGAAAATGGTACATCTATAATGAGAGAAGTTCAGACCTGAGGATATATTGTTCAGACACGAGGACAAGTTGTTCAGACACGGAGACCTGTTGTTCAGACACGAGGACAAGTTGTTCAGACACGGAGACCTGTTGTTCAGACACGAAGACAAGTTGTTCAGACACAGATACAAGTTTTCAGACACGAGTCCAAGATGTTAGACACGGGGACAGGTTGTTCAGACACGGAAACATGTTGTTCAGACACGAGCAAAAGTTGTTCAGACACGGATACATGTTCAGACACGAGGACAAGTTGTTCAGACACGAGGAAACATGGTTTAATCTTTATCCAACAAACACACAAACTATAACGTTGCCATTAATGGAAACATAAACAACTCCTTTGAATGAGATACCTCCGATGAAATGTGTGGAAGAAACTTATGCAGAACGACATACGTTATGACGTGTAAAGAAAATATATCTTACTGAATACATATAAGAGACGTTATTAGTAACATTACATTGATCCTTGTAACTATATTTATACCGGATACATATAGGAGACGTTATAAGTAACATTCTATTGATCCCTATGACTATAAAATAACACGTTTCAGTAGCATTAACGTAATGTATATAAAAGATGTTACGTTTTGTTCATGTTATACCCAGCCCACTGTTGGGTCCCTCTTGCGTTAATGAGAGACTGTGATTAGCCGATACTGGAAGGTAACAGTACAAGTGGTCTTTACCTAAAGGACATGAGCATGGTTATTTTCCCTTCGGTTATAGGTATCAGAGGTAACACTCAAAGTTGTTTTATATAATCGTTAATATGCATTATAATATTGTTAATTGTATTTGTATGGTTGAGGTATAGCAATCGTAAACCACCGCCCTTTAATAACCGACCAGCATTGTTGTTGTATAACTGGTTCTGCGTCTTTTTACAAAAGCCTATTAGTATGAATTGCATAAAATAAAGTTAATTGATACACGTTTTAACGCGAAAAAGCATAGTATTTCGGAAATATAGCCGCTTATTTACGTTATAACGCAGAAAAATGCGTAATAATGCGAAAATGCACGAAGTAACGCGAAATACAAATGTATTATCAATACTAGCTCATTCAGAAAGAGTTGCTATTGGCATTTCCAGAAGAATAAATGTAGATGTTACGTGTTTCGATTTACGTTATATACGTTTTTTCGCGTTATTACGTTATATGATTTGCGTGATTTTTTTTTGTTTTTTTTTTCGTTTTATAGTGTGTTAGTTCGCGTTAGTACGCCTTTTTCTGTGTTAAAACGCAAATAAACTGCTAAATTTCCGTAATAACGTGGTCTTTCGCATTATGACGTGTATCAATTAACTATATTTTATCTTATTGACAATAATAGGCTTTCGTATCTTTTGACTATTCAATACATATAAATAATATTATGCATTTACTAGGAGGGGCGATATCTAACCTTTACGGTATGTTGGTGGCTCGACATTCCAAGTTTCCTGATATTAAAACAAAAGGTCTTGTCGGCAAACCACAGATGATCGTATTTACGTCTACTCATGTAAGTAGTCACCAATTATCCCAGCACTTTTTCGCGTGGAAAACATTGCTAAGATGTTCTCGCTCTGATTACAAAGTTGTATATTCTTTTTGTCTAATGTTGGGTGCGTTAAATCATTATTGTCAAGTTTGTAACGCACTAAAGAGATTAGAGCGTTCCAAATGATTATATTCATAGTGCGCACACTTTTAATTGAAACCATCACAGTTGTTAAACAAAACTAATGCCTAGCTCGCTCGATTCCTTGTTAAAATCTACTTCACCATATAAAATGTTATCTTTCACCAACAGAGTCACTTCTCGATGAAGAAATCTGCCAGTTTACTTGGCCTAGGAACGGAGGCGGTCGTGTATGTTGACTGTGACAGCAAGTAAGATGTTTATTCTGGTCAGCTGCATGATGACTAAACATTTAGCTTAAAACAAGTGCTGAACTGTTAGCAAATTCATCCGTAGTTATTTTCCTTACATGCTATTGACACCTGACCAAATTTATTGTGCTTGTAAATAATTATTTTAATCCATATATCAGCGATGGTAAGAACTGATAAAAGATTGCACGTGAATGCCATTTCAATATATATAATTCAACTTTTTCAGGGAGTTTGAAGAATATTGGTGTGAGTAAAAAAAACCCATACTATCAAACATACGGGTTCTTCGTTGTCATAGCAACCAGTCCTTCCTATGTCTAACTTGACACGAAAGCATCAAATGTTATTCAGATACGATTATTAACCAACTTAAAATAGAGTATTTGTGTGTTTAAGTGGACGTATGCTACCCGAGGACCTGGAGAAGAGAATAGACATTTCTCTGACTAGAGGTGAAGTGCCCATCATGGTTAACGCTACGTGTGGTACCACTGTGTTTGGTGCGTACGATCCTATTGATGACATCGCCGCCATATGTGAGAAACGCAGTATCTGGCTTCATGTTGATGTAAGTATTTGTGGTTTGATTTTTATGAAAATTTTGTATTTCAATCTAAAAACCGTGAACTCATAGATAAAAATGCTTAAAGTGTCGGGACACCTTAATCACTCGGCCACCGCGGCCCCCTATACCGGAAACACGTGTTAAGGTAGTCACGTCGGTGGGTATCCTTACTGACAGCCTACTGATACCCGCATCCTTCTGAAGTGAGAAGATATTTCCACCAACATAGTTTCATTAGTTTGTTGTGACTGCTATGCTTGGTGGTAAGGTGGCTGCGGAGGGTGTGATTTAGATTTGTTTGTAGGGGGGGGGGGGGGGGGGGGGGGGCGCTGGGAAGTGTCAGTCTAACTGCCGTGTTTGTTTGTAGGGGGCCTGGGTCGGTCTGACTGCCTTGTTTGTTTGTAGGGGGCCTGGGTCGGTCTGACTGCCTTGTTTGTTTGTAGGCGGCCTGCGGAAGGTATGCTCGTCATGTTTGGTTGTAGGGTGCCTGAAAAGGGTATAACTGCCTTGTTTGTTTGTAGTGTGCCTTGAGAGAGTATGACTGTCATGTTGCGTTGTAGGGTGCCTGGGGAGGTTATGATTTGCCATACATGTCTGGTTGTAGGGTACCTGGAAAGAGTGGGACTGCCATGTTAAAGTGTAGGGTGCCTGGGGAGGTTATGATTTGCCATGTGTGGTTGTAGGGTGCCTGGAAAACGTGTGACTGCAATGTGTGGTTGTAGGGTGCATAAAGAGATGGTGACTGCCGTGTTTGCTTGTAGGGTGCCCGGAGAGGGTCTGACTGACATCTTAGTAAGTAGGGTGCCTAGGAATGGTGTGACTGCCATGTTTGGTTATAAGGTACCTGGAGAGAGTATGACTGCCTTATTTGGTTGTAGGGTGTCCGGATAGGGTCTGACTGACATGTTTGTTTATAGGGTGCTTAATGAGATGGTGATGGTGACTACCATGTTTGGTTTTAGGGTGTCTGGGGGAGATGGGACTGCCATGGTTGGTTGTAAGGTACCTGGAGAGAGTATGACTGCCTTGTTTGGTTGCAGGGTGCCCGGAGAGGGTATAACCGATAGGTTTGGTTGTAGGGTGTCCGGATATGGTGTAATTGCCATGTTTGTTTGAAGGGTGCCTGGAGAAGGTGTGACTGCCTTGTTTGGTTGTAGGGTGTCCGGAGAGGGTATAACCGATAGGTTTGGTTGTAGGGTGTCCGGATATGGTGTAATTGCCATGTTTGTTTGAAGGGTGCCTGGAGAAGTTGTGACTGCCTTGTTTGGTTGTAAGGTACTTGGAGAGAGTATGACAGACAGGTTTGGTTGTAGGGTGTCCGGATCGGGTATAACCGATAGGTTTGGTTGTAGGGTGCCCGGATATGGTGTAATTGCCATGTTTGTTTGAAGGGTGCCTGGAGAAGGTGTGACTGCCATGTTTAGTTGTAGGGTGCCTGGAGAAGGTGTGACTACCATGTTTGGCTGTAAGGTACCTGGAGAGGGTGTGACTGCCTTGTTTGGTTGTAGGGTGCGCGGAGAGAGTATGACTGCCTTATTTGGTTGTAGGGTGCCCGGATAGAGTCTGACTGACATGTTTGTTTATAGGGTGCTTAATGAGATGGTGATGGTGACTACCATGTTTGGCTGTAAGGTACCTGGAGAGGGTGTGACTGCCTTGTTTGGTTGTAGGGTGCCCGGAGAGAGTATGACTGCCTTGTTTGGTTGTAGGGTGTCCGGATAGGGTGTAATTGCCATGTTTGTTTGAAGGGTGCCTGGAGAAGTTGTGACTACCATGTTTGGTTGTAAGGTACCTGGAGAGAGTATGACAGACAGGTTTGGTTGTAGGGTGTCCGGATCGGTTGTGATTGTCTGGAGAAGGCGGGACTGCCATGTTAAGTTGTAGGGTGCCTGGGGAGGTTATGATCGCCATGTTTGGTTGTAGGGGGCCTGGGGAGGTTATGATCGCCATGTTTGGTTGTAGGGGGCCTGGGGAGGTTATGATCGCCATGTTTGGTTGTAGGGGGCCTGGGGAGGTTATGGTCGCCATGTTTGGTTGTAGGGGGCCTGGAGAGGGTGTGGCTGTCATGTTTGCTTGTAGGATGCCTGGTGAGACAATAACTTACTTGTTTGGTTTGGAATGCCTTAGGAAGGTCCAGCTTCCATATTTGTTTGTAGGGTGTCTGGAGAGAATCTTACCGCCATGTTGGCTGTAGGATGTCTAGGGAGGGTTTGATCGCCATGTTTGTTCGTTGGGTGTCTGGGGAGGGTCGTTCTTACAGCAATGTTTGTTTGTTGGGTACCTGGGAATGGTCAGACTTACTGAAATGTTTTGTTTGTAGGGTACCTGTGGAGGGTCAGACTTACTGAAATGTTTGTTTGTTGGGTACCTGGGAATGGTCAGACTTACTGAAATGTTTGTTTGTAGGGTACCTGGGAAGGGTCAGACTTACTGAAATGTTTGTTTGTAGGGTACCTGGGAAGGGTCAGACTTACTGAAATGTTTTGTTTGTAGGGTACCTGGGAAGGGTCAGACTTACTGAAATGTTTGTTTGTAGGGTAGCTGGGAAGGGTCAGACTTACTGAAATGTTTGTTTGTTGGGTACCTGGGAATGGTCAGACTTACTGAAATGTTTTGTTTGTAGGGTACCTGTGGAGGGTCAGACTTACTGAAATGTTTGTTTGTTGGGTACCTGGGAATGGTCAGACTTACTGAAATGTTTGTTTGTAGGGTACCTGGGAAGGGTCAGACTTACTGAAATGTTTGTTTGTAGGGTACCTGGGAAGTGAAGCCAATTTTTTTTAATAATTGAAAATGTGCATAAAATTAAGCTAAAATCATATTAAAAGAGGCCCGGATACTATTACTTATATAGTGTGTAACATTTGCCAGCGGATCGTTTAAGCTAGGGTCATTTAAGGACGTGCCAGGTTCTGGAGGTGGAGGAAAACCGGAGTACCCGGAGAAAAAACCACCGGCCTACGGTCAGTACCTGGCAACTGCCCCACGTAAGTTTCGAACTCGCAACCCAGAGGTGGAGGGCTAGTGTTAAAGTGTCGGGACACCTTAACCACTCGGCCACCGCGGCCCCCTATACCAGAAACACGTGTAAAGGTAGTCACGTCGGTGGCCATGTTTGCTTGTAGGGTGCCCGGAGAGGGTCTGACTGACATCTTAGTAAGTAGGGTGCCTAGGAATGGTGTGACTGCCATGTTTGGTTGTAGGGTGCCCGGATAGAGTGTAATTGCCATGTTTGTTTGAAGGGTGCCTGGAGAAGGTGTGACTGCCTTGTTTGGTTGTAGGGTGCCCGGAGAGGGTCTGACTGACATGTTTGTTTATAGGGTGCCTAAAGAGATGGTGATGGTGACTGCCATGTTTGATTTTAGGGTGTCTGGAGGAGATGGGACTGCCATGTTTGGTTGTAGGGTGTCCGGATTGGGTGTGATTGTCTGGAGAATGTGGGATTGCAATGTTAAGTTGTAGGGTGCCTGGGGAGGTTATGATCGCCATGTTTGGTTGTAGGGGGCCTGGAAAGGGTGTGACTGTCATGTTTGTTTGTAGGATCTCTGGTGAGAGTATAACTGACATGTTTGTAAAATGCCTTAGGAGGGTCCAGCTATCATATTTGTTTGTAGAGTGTCTGGGGAGGATCTGACTGCCATGTTTGGCTGTAGGGTGCCTAAGAGGGTTTGATCGCCATGTTTGTTTGTAGGCTGCCCGGATAGGGTGTGACTGACATGTTTGTTTATAGAGTGCCTAAAGAGATGGTTATTGCCATGTTTGGTTGTAGGGTACCCAGGGAGAGTCGTTCTTACTGCAATGTTTGTTCGTTGGGTGCCTGTGGAGAGTGTGACTGTCATATTTATTTGTAGGGTGCCTGGGGAGGGTCTGTATTGCTGTCCGAGAGACATCGACATTTGTTAGCAGGCATCTCGAGGTAAGAGTTACATTATAGAAATAAAACTAATATGTCGTTTGTTATCTTTAATACCCAAATACCCGATTGTTAGGGAAATGTAGCCCGATATTATCAATTCAAAATAATTTAGAAAACAAAAACTTAATCAATTGAATTAAAATCGTGATTATATATATCTATATAGCACTACTGAATACACTCAACGGTTCATCCGAAATCAGTTGCACACTGATATATACTAGCGGAAAAAAGAAACCCAAGTTTATTATCGATAGTTATTATTCTACGTGATTCTTTGATGATGTCTTTCATGGTGTGGGGTTCATTCATTACTGAATACATTTTGATGATCTTTGTTGTCCTATCAAAAACAGTATTTGAATACCCTACGCCATTTCCTTTATCCAAATCAGTAGCATGTGTGACCAGCTCTGGCATCAGTCGCTGCAAGATTACCGTCGATAACCGCGAGAGTGGTTTTCACGCCATGATATACCCCTGCCCATATGATAACAGACCCTCCAACGAATCTGTCTCATAGCCATGTCGTCGTCCGCCCGACATGTAAAGCATAAAGCGAGGCTCATCAGTAAACAACAAGCGTCTCAAATTGGCCAAGCGAAACCGATTAGGTGTATATGCAAGCAGTCACTTTACTCGACGGTGGCGTCGCCTCTGCGAAAGTGGCGGACCAACGTAGGGACGTCGTGACCTTAAATGAAACGTCCGCAACTGATTTCTAACCGTTCTTGGACGCAATGGCCGACCATGAGTGCCGACAACTTGATGCGCGTCTCTGTCGCCTTCTGAAATCGGTAACGGAGGTGTGAGAGACGTATGGCTCTATCTTGACGTCGGAACGTAATGTGCGGGCGTCCGCTCCTTGGACGGTCACCCAATGTCCCTGTGACTCCGAGACGCCCAACTAAACGGGATATTTTGTCTTATGTACACCATATTGCTTGGCTACATGCCGTTGCGAATGGCCTTGCATTATCAGAACAATTGCCCTCACACCTTTACTTAAACGCGGCATTTCGCTGTGCAACCGCTTCGAAAAGAAACGTTGTATAACTGTTCTACACTGTTCCAATATTCAATCTGCAATGATTTACATGTACCAGCACATATGACGCAAATGTACCCTGGATGCACGCTTTCTTGAAATATCTCCTGAATGCATGCAGCGACGAGCGGGGTCATGGTCGACTGAATTTTAAATGAAGAACATTTTCACAGTGCACGGAGTTAACTCAGTGTGAAATGTAATCAAATATAGACCACGTGTCTAAAAGTTATTTGAGAAAAGACCGAACTTGCGTTTCTTTTTTCCGGTAGTATGATATCATATTACATATTACTGATACAAGCTGTATATATCGAGTTCATAGTTGCACAGCTGTTAATATGAGTGTATAATAACACATTTTGTAATACATTCTTACCCTTTCTAAATGCTATCACAGTTTTGTGTGCAGTTCGTCAATGATTAGGTTTTGACGGCCAGATAATTGAATAGATTACCAGATACTTAGTAACCTGATTTATAGGATTATAGATCGTAACTGATTTATGTACGTAAACTATATAATAATTTACCTATAAAATATGATATTTAATAGTTTCCCTGTGATATATGATATGTAATGATTTCCCTGTCGTATATGATATCATATTGTATGATTTACCAGAGCTAACTCAATGACATGGAACCCTCACAAGATGATGGGAGTACCCCTTCAGTGTTCAGCCATTCTTCTGCGTCAGAAGGTATACATCGTGTCTAAACGCCTTATCATTTACACTGTAGATAAATACCCATCAGAGCGTAAATATATACACTTACCAATCACAGCATATATAGACACACTTACTCACCAAAGCGTAAATATATACACTTACCCATCACAGCGTAAATATATACACTTAACCATTATAACGTAGGTACAGTAACCCATCACAGCGTAGATACATTAACCCATCACAGCGTAGATACATTAACCCATCACAGCGTAGATATATCGCTTACTAACAACAGCGTAAATTCACTTACCAATCATAGCGTAAATATATACATGTATACATCACAGCGTAGATTCACTTACCCATCACAGCGTAGATTCACTTACCCATCACAGCGTAAATATATACATGTACACATCACAGCGTAGATTCACTTACCCATCACAGCGTAGATTCACTTACCCATCACAGCGTAAATATATACATGTACACATCACAGCGTAGATTCACTTACCCATCACAGCGTAGATGTATACACTTACCAATCACAGCGTAGATATATACACTTACCCATCACAGCGTAGATATATACACTTTCCAATCACAGCGTAGATATATATACACTTAACTATCACAGCGTATATATATACACTTAACTATCACAGCGTATATACATTTACCCATCACAGCGTAGATGTATACACTTACCAATCACAGCGTAGATACATTTACCAATCACAGCGTATATACACTTACCAATCACAGCGTAGATACACTTAACTATCACAGCGTAGATTCACTTACCCATAACAGCGTAGATTGATATAATATTTCCTTGCATTCATGAACCCGAAGGGGAATTCATGAACGTCCAACCCGAGGCTTGCCGATGGTTGAACATTCAGGAATTCCCCCGAGGGTTGAGATTTCTTTGTCACACTTCCTAGGTAGGGAATTATTATTTTTCTCTCACACCACTTTAAATAATTGAATATCCCATCGGCGGTTAAGTTCTATTTGTAAACAAATACACGTAGTCGGCCAGATATCCTCATTGTAAGAAGTTACAAAAAAAATTGGTTTCAAAAAATTTACAATACAGTTAAAATTGCCTTAACGACCGCCTGAATTCAACGGCCTTCTAACTTAAACGACCGTCATCCCCCCCCCCCCCCCCCCCCCCCCCCAAAGTAAATATCTATATAATCCTCTTTTATTTAGCCACTGTCTGTCGTACGAGACAAGCGACCATACTCTGGTCACTTTAGGCTATTGATCTTTCTATATTAAATGACCTTATTCAAAACCAGAAGTCGATCTATTTATTCCAACAGACACTTAAATAAGATATCAGTGATTCTATTCTGATGTTAACAACAGTACATCTTATCATTTCATAAAACTTTATGTCTCTTACGCATATTCAACAATCATTGACAGCACGGGAACTATGATGACGTCACTCAAAAAGTAGTTCTGTCAGTTATTCTGGTTCAGAAGGTTAGCGCGTGCAATCTATCATACCTATGGGGTTGACATAGAAAACTCTCATCTCTAAAACTGGAAATAAATCGGTGAACTGTGGTAGACACATTTACCCATCACATCGTAGATACATTCACCAATCAAATCGTAGATACGAGGGCTGATTGATATGTTGTGAGCCTCATATTTAATGATTTGAATTTAGCCGGACATATTGTATCATTTTTCAACATAATCCACTTCAATATCTATACAATTTTACCAGCGGTGTTTAAGGGCATCGATGCCACATTAATAGAACTACTTTTCTTGGCTGTTCAGAAAGTCTTCCACCGCATGTATGACGTCATCATCGGACTGAAAGGGGGTGCCTGAAATAGCTTTTTTCGGTTTTGGAAATAGATGAAAGTCTGATTGAGCGAAATCAGGTGAATAAGGCGGGTGATCAATCAATTTAAAGCCACAATTATAAATGGAAGCCATACCAATGACAGACTTGTGAACATGATCATTGTCCTGATAGAATTACTCACATTTAGTTAGCTTTTTGCGGCGGTTAATTTTAATATTTTAATCCAATTTTCTGGTAGAAATGCTGGCTTAAGAGATATAGAAAGCATATTACAATATACTAAATATAAATAACATACAAATTGGTTTGGGTGAACTTCAGACCATGATTTATTTGCATAATACATAATTATAACAGAGTAAAATAACAATAAGCAATATCATTATTTTTTGTAGTTAAAACTTAAACTATGGTCCTCCTACTACACTAATCACTATACACTACAAGTTAACAAATACTAAAACTACACATAAATAGATTTAATGGTGAATGATGATTTGAGGGTGGGCGGGTGGGAAATCTCAGGTTAGAGAAATCCTGCTGCTGAAGCTTTGCTAGAAAATTCTGAAGTGACCAGCATGTAGGAGGGGAACAGTCTGCTGACTGTTTCCCCTATGGGGGTTCACTCTAGCAGGGAAGTGTCCATCCCATTGGTCAAACAGATTACATATAACCAAATTTAGTCATCTGCTATTTGATCAGGGTGAGGCCTGCTTTATGTAATGTATGTGGCCCTGTTCACAGTTGGTGTCCCAGATGCCAGCTGACCCTTTATTTACACAACTGTAGCAGTTAATGTAAAGCAAGCTGGACCCCTACTAGTGAGGGATCTGGTTACTGGTGTAATGAGATCTAGACTCCCTTGTAATTTTATGCAGATAAAATTGCCCACCACTCAAAGTATTAATAACATATTAAACTAAATTAATATTCTCATTCCCGTAACTGCCTCAGAAGTGAAGCATAGTATGCGTCATTGATTGTAGCGGCAATAACCTTCCAAGCTTATGGAACAGTCTTTGCCTTCTTTGGCGGGAAGAACCAGGGTGCTTCCATTGTTTCGATGGTTGTTTGGCCTCATGGGTAAAATGATAGACCCATGTGTCATCCATATTGATAGATCTCATGTGTCATCCATATTGACAGATCTCTGAAGAAAGTTGGCAGGATCTTCCTCAGAAAGGTTAAGATTAGCACGCGATAATGTACGCCTTGTGTGCTTCTGATCAACTGTCAGAAATCTTGGTACCATCGACTTTCTCATTTCAATATCTTCGGTCAGAATGAATGTACTCTTTCCTATGAAATGCCAACCCTACTTGGTATATATCTTTATGTGACTTGTCAGTCACTCATAACAATATCATGACTTTAATTGACCATTTCTGGGGTTGCAACAGTGACAGGCCTTCCAGGACAGGGGTAATCCTCACGGTTCTGGCGGTCGCGCTTAAATTCCGCCACCCACTTTTCACTGTGCTACCTCGTCGATATAAGCTAAACAAATAAGACCAGTACTTGGGCGCACTGCCCTATATAGTCATAGAATAGCATGACTTAAAACGGAAATTCTTAAGTACCTCCTTAAATACGAGGCTCACAACATATCAATCATCCCTTGTACATTTACCAATCTAATCGTTAATGTGAAGCGGTTAATGATGAGAGCACACTATTTTTTATGTTATAACGCCATAACATAAAAAATATATTCAAGTCAATCCTTATAATTCAATATATACCCTGCTAAAATTCACTGTTTTGACGGACTTTCTTCTCTTACAAGTCATTATGCTGATCCATCCGCCAACCAAAAGCGACGTTATAAACGGCGACGTCATATTTTATGTTATGGACTAATAACACAAATTTTTCTAAGCCAATAAAAATGCTTGTTACAAACAAGATTATGATGAGAGTACACTCCAGATTTTTATATTATAAATTCATTTCATACAAATATTTTGAAGCTAATCCTTATAATCTAATCTATACCCTGAAAAAATTCACTTTATTGATGGACTCTTTTCTCTTACAAATTATTTAGCTACTCCATCCGCCAATCAAAAGCGACGTTATAAATGATGACGTCATGTTTTATGTTATGGATGTATAACATAAATGTCTAAGCCAATGAAAATGCTTGTAACAAACAAGATTAAATTATTTATCCATATATTCACTATCACAGCGTAGATTTATTTATCTATTTTGCTAGAAATACATTGTAACACCACGTAAGGTAACTTAAAAAGATCAGTAGTAGCAGAGAAGGTGTCTTAAAATGTAACGGCCTCTTATTGATGTACTTAATTTTCGTTTTCATATTCATTACACGAATGCGTAGCTTTAGAACAAAAAATACCGCTATGATGTATCACTGAGATTAGTTAAACATTACGCCTAATTAATCCTATATATTTGTTCATTTTAGGGTATCCTGCAAGGAGTAAACGCACTGGGTGCATCTTACCTCTACCAGAGTGACAAACATTATGACGTCACCTATGATACCGGTGATAAAACAATACAGTGTGGACGTCATAACGATGTGTTTAAGTTATGGCTTATGTGGAGAGCTAAGGTAACACTTATCCCGATACACTAACTTTTCCAAATGGTCTGTGTTCTACTAGAAATGATAATGATATGTGGAGAACTAAGATACACATTTTATTAGAAATACATTGTTTTAGTTAGTTTATTATAGTCAAATATCTTTTCCAAATTGATTAGTTTTTATCAATTTTGTTTTACCATAATGAATCTTTGATGTTCGAGCAATACGCAGACCTACCCAGCAACATCTACAAAACCCACAATATTCACACAAATGTTCAATGCATTTCAGGGAGACAATGGTTTTGAGAGTCAGATCAACAAAAACTTCAGGCTTTCCAGGTACCTCATGAACAAAATCCGCGAGAGACCAAACTTCAAGCTCGTCAATAACGAGGCAAGTAAAACAAATTTTACCCTGAACACAATATCATATATGTTTCTGCTTAATCCTGAAGTATGTTAGTGCTCTACTTCCGTCGCCTTACCTGCAATAGGTATACTCTTACACTACTTTTAGTATTTGCGCTTACTGAACTACTCTCTATATAAACCTTTATAATTTATCCGTATTGGATTTCATTTGAAACACATCGGAATAGAGATATATTTCGTATACTTAAGATGTATTTAACTGTGTATATTCTCACAGGTACAAGGGCCAAATGTGTGTTTCTGGTATATACCTGAGAGTATAGCCGAAGATCCCGACAGATACCAGGACGAGTTAGGGAAGGTAACTATAACAAAATCATGTACCTACATATACACCTCGATACATACGTAAGCTGCTATATCTTACAAGGTTAAAAAAAGATATAACAAATTATATTATGTGATGGGTAGCACGCACGCATTCATAAGTAATATTAACAAATTATCAAATTAAGACAGTAAAGAATTTCTGAAAAGCACGTTTAATATGTAATTGTGTAGTATCCGACAATAAGTTATTACAAGGTATATACACTAACTACTTATCTGAAAACATGGTTTAACACTAGCCAATTATATATAGTAAGGGATAAATAATCAAAATAACCAATACTACAGGTGGCTCCCCGACTGAAGGCTGCAATGATGGAGAAGGGCTCGATGATGCTAGCCTACCAACCATTACTTGACCTGCCAAACTTTTTCCGTGTGGCTATCTCGAATCCAGCACTGCAAGAATCTGACCTGGACTTCGTTATAGATGAACTTGAACTTTTGGCGAAAGGCATATGACCGCTGCGTCCTGTTCCATGTCCGTGAATCAAACTTACTGAGGAACACAATAATAGTGAGAGAACATGTGACGAATGTGAATATCTACACCTAGTTTGCAGTATCATTTTAAGCATTTATTAAATAATTTGTCGAAAAGACATAAGACTTACAATTGATGACACGTCTGAACAAAGAGCATGTATCTCATCTAAACTATACGATAATGTTGCACTGGGACTGAATAGTTATGTAAATATATGAAGGCTGGGTAGTTAACAGATACAAATATGTCTGGAGATATACAATACTGTTACATTCGTCCACGAATGTCCGTGTATCATATACTCTATTACAAATATGTTTGTGATAGAGAAAACGTATCATATAGTTATACAACAAGGTAAATATTTGAAACAATAGCATAATGTAGTGATCTCCCTTTTTAACGTAGCCACTATTAGATATTTACAGGTATATGCATTGTAAAAGCTCATTTCACACCGTAATAACAATGGAATATATGCACAATAGCATGCTTCCTTTTAGATTAGTATGCTTATTAAATACCACATTGTTTCTGTGCGCTGAAAATGTATTTTATGTTTGCTTTACAAAAGGCCAGCGTAAGAGCAATATGCTTATCTTGCTGCAGTTATAACATCATGTCTTAAACTCTCATTCACTACTTTACAAAATTGAGTTACATTTACAAAGCCGCAAATGATTCTTAGATCAGTGCATGTAAGGTACTTTATGTGTAGTCAAGGGAGATAACCTTAGCTATCTGTGTACGCTAGGTGGCGTGCTACACGCCACCTTATAATCAGTTCTTGCTTAGCGATTTTCTTTTATTAATAATTATTCATGCTTATAATTGCATGTACATGTACTTATATTGTATGTTTGGTGGATGTGTACTAAGTTGTGAACATAGGCAATGTGAATTTCAATAAATATTTGTATTTTTGAAATTATGCGTTGGGTTATCTCCCATTGACGTAGGTTTACAAAAACCGTCATCTGTACCAAATGACGCCGATTGGATCCAGCTAAATGTAACACCAACATCAGATTATTTAGGTATTCTGTTAAACCTATCATCTTCGAGGTTTGACATGACTTTATGTACACAAGCATACAGATCACTGGTGTCCATGGGTAAAATATTGTCGCTTGGCCTCCTATTTCGACCAGGTTGACTATATGTGTCGGCCAATCTGATGGCATCGTCGTTTTCCAGGTCGGAGAACCTGCGAGTGCGCTGTCTGGCTGTGGTTTCGATGTCTACGTACTCGCTGCGTGGTGCCTGGTGGTCGTCGTGACATTGGGCCTGTACCTGGTGGGTCATGTAGCTGGCGTCCATGAAGGTCCTCTCGGTTTCTGGTCCGGTGTATACCGATCGTATCTCGGGCCGATTGAACTGACGTTCCCGGTCTTTGTTGTCCTTTTCCTTTTTAGAGCCACTGGGGACTCGTTTCCATGACAAACTGCGGTACCCATCTGATCCCCGCCGGGAGTGTGTATATGGCGTTTCCCTTAACGACTCTTGGCGGAGGACTCGCTGTGTTCGCCGAAAAGGCGATTCAGACGGTTGGGAGTCACATGGAATGTCGTAAAGAAGTTCAGTTTCCTGTGTGTGAGGTACTGATTTGGTTGATTCACTTACAGACCCACCGCCATTATTGTTGACCCGCCGATGTCGAAATCCTCCCCTCGCTTTCCATTTTGACCGCTGTCTGCATCTGAAATGCAATAGAAAAATGATTTGACTGTGAACGTCATATGTTTTCAACATCAGTGTTTTGGTGCTATATTCCTGCTATATTTCGCAGAATCATGATATCTAGGTTTTATTTACGCGACCCATTTTGTTGATTTAAAAGAACATTTTTACAACAGTGTTCGCAGTATTATCCCTTTAATCATCACAAATATCTAACAAACTCAAACGAGATAGGGCATTTGAGTTGATAAAACCCCAAGGCTTACCGTCTAGCGACATAGGCTATAACACATATGGAGAAGACGAAAGCCATCCCCGACGCTACCCCGATCGCCATGTACATCACTGAAACACACAGAGTCGTATTATCATGTACATGCATCACTATTGTTTTCAGTTAATTATATAAAGTACGACTTTTGTTGAAGTTGGCTTGTAACGTTTTTTGTAAAGAAAGGGCTACTGATTGAAACCTTTATCCGTTTGAAATGATAATCAGAAATGCTTAACACACTACTTTTACAAGTAAAACCAACAAAATTCTTGTCAAAACATTTTCACAAAAAAGAATCCACCTAATACCTAGACTCAAGTTACATAAAACACCGGACAAGTTACATAAAACACCGGACAAGTTACATAAAACACCGGACAAGTTACATAAAACACCGGACAAGTTACATAAAACAACACAGGTACAAGTGTATTAACGTAATGATGGTAAGATAAAACCAAGTTATTGTTACCAGATTTGTACATCTCCTCCCTGGATTCACCGTCGGGGTACCCAGTCGAGTTATTGTTTTCCTGACTTTTAACTATGATTGAAGGGTCGTCCTTCTGGTCAAAAGGTGGATCTTTGACCGGTGAATGGTGTTCCAAATCTAGGAAAAGTACATTTGTGATCGATTGTTTAGATTTCTAATTTATTATATATTATATACATCTAGTAATTTTACCGAACCATTTACATGTTAAGATTGAAAAGACCTCCCCTTTTTCTAACATCAATGCCGTTATTAGCTATCAACGCTGTTATTAGCTATCAACGCTATTTTAATACATGCGTAACCTCTCTAGTAGGAGAGATTTGTACTCGTAGAAGTATGAATATTAAAAAATAAACATCGTTCATAAGCTATATAACGTTTGAGTATTGTATAAAGAGTTAGATCGACAGTGATCCAATGATGTTATGGGTATACTTTCTGCTTATACAGTTCATACAGAAACTCGGAGCCAAACATAATCAGATACGAGGGAAGCCATAGAGAATAATGCTGTGTAACTGACACCGTTGATCTCACCACCCTTACTCTCATTTTGAGGGTGTGACTTATTCTCCTCAGACAAAGCCTATGTAGACATTATACTTGCTATTCGTTATCATGTAGGTAATCTCTCCATTAACTGTATAGATAATCACTATAGAGACCTTCATGTAACCAAACGTTAAGAAGTGAAGGACACTCACAGAATTGACATATAAACGGCCTCCTGTTGTCACACAAGTCACCTGCAAGCTTGAGGTCGCCTTTCTTTTGTAGTAGCACACATGTGTCGCTGGTGCATTTGTCATAGCGGTCGCCATGGAAATACGTAGCCGGAATAGTTACCCCTTAGTTAAATACAATATCAAACGGTGCTGATTTAACATAGGACACATTTTAAAGTCTGAACCTCAACAAAGCTCAGTTATATACACGAATTAGATAAGTTAAATAACAGAACAGTAGGTCTATTCGTCTCCATTAAATATACGAAAAATTACCATTTGATCAGTTATCTCTATCTTGTGTTTGTAGTGATATCCAATTGCAATGTAAATAATTTTAAATTGCGATTTTATCGTAGATAGGTTATCATTTCTAGATAATACAGATATTAATCATTTTACTCTTCAAACTGGGAATCATTATTGTGATACTACGCTGAACCGAACATAACGCCTTAGATTGAAAAATGCAGAACAGCATATTTAGTAAAAGCAAACCGGCATTTTCCCTAGCCAGATGCACATTAGTTTTGATCATATCAAGGTACTTACCGTTGGTCCATTTCCAGCTTTCTTGTTTACTTAGTCCGACCCAGAACTGTCCGGGTGGAATGGTAATGATGTCGTCAATCTCGTGCATATGTGTAACGTCAACTGTTGCTATCGTGCCGTTGTTACGGAGACATTGGTTTACTGCGTCCTCCCACGTGGCAGGTTTTGTGGAGGGCCGAACACAAGATGGGTATACACCGCAGATGTGGTGGTCGTCTGGACAAACAAGACATGCTTAAAGTGATCAACTTGATAACATAATACAACAAGCATGATTCTCCTAGACACAAAAAAAACCCACATAATAACGAAGGTTAAAAATCCCAGACAATACCAAAGTGCCCTGGTTACAAACGATAAAGCTGGGTATGCTTGATGCCAAAGGTAGTGAATCTATATATCTATTGTTAAATTGAAAACCAAGATGTCACAGAAAAATTTTTAACAATAAAACAAAATTCAAGCATTTTATATTAAATTTTATATTTATGATATTTGTGTATATTTTTAAATCCCATCTAATTGAAGAAAACCTTCTCTCAAATATGATACGAGAAGTTTTGAAAAACGCAATATACTTAGTTCATCTACATGTAAATGTCTTATCGTAAATAAATTCTTATGTTTGCTTAACAAACAAGCTGAGTGGCCAAGGTTGAAAGCATTTCAGGTCATTTCCAAAAACAGTTACGGAACTTGTCGCAGGAAAGGGAGGTTTTAGTTTCCTCTGGTGAAGGCACAGGAATCAGTGATTTACCTGTTTCATTAGATAGATAGCTATCTTGATTGAAAGGCAGACCACCTGAAAATATATACCTTATTAATACCAATTAAAGTTAAACTCGAAATATAACAAACCTGTCAAATTGTTTTTCTATGTTCAAAGACTAGATAAGGTATCGTTTACGACCATTCCTTACTGTATCTGCAGAGGAAGCGCCTAATCATATGACAGTGTGAGGCGTGCCAGCTCCAGGGCTTATCCTCGTATGGTCTGTTTACGTACACACATCCACGAGCTGATAAGGGTTCGCCCTCTCCCCAAAGTACTGCACGTGAGTCTGAAATTTCATAAGTAAAATACGGGGTTATACTAGTATTTATTTAGGAAACGTGATAAAAGTATATAATGTACGTTTCAACTTTATCATTAAAAACACTATAAAATATATTTCAATGATATCACAGGTATTGATATAATAATGTTGTCTACGAACCCTACAATATTATAATAAATGTCATATGTTCCTTGTAACACGCTGGCTCCTCAGATTTACGAATAGCTCACATTTTCTAGATGCTGTCATCGGGGTCGCTGAATATGAAAATGACATGTTTCTTTGGTACGTGAATACGCTTCTACAACCGTCAGATTGTACCTCAATGTGCCCCCCACCCCCATTAAATATTTAAACATACCCATCAGAAAAATAGCCACATAAAACTTACTCATTTGGTAAAGAGAAACTCCGTAGATGCCCCCACATCTTTCGCCCTCTCGTCCGGGACACATGATATCACAGAAGTCGGCGTCGGTCACCGTGATGTTTCGGAGCTGCCACTCACAGATACAATACCAGCTCTGGGGACGATATTATACAGTCTGAATACAATATATATTACGTACACTTGTTGTTTTCCACTCTTACGTATAATTGTATGTCGATATAACAAATATTATACTTTGTAAGCTTTTTGATTAATTACTTACCTTTAAGGCAATAACTCCTTTCCACTCACATGTATTAAAACAATCTTCTGCGTTATTGGTGTGCATGGGCGCTCCACCCATAATGAATTCTGGTTTAACGCAGCCTCTATATGATATCAACTTTGACACTGGAGTGATTGATCCAGCTGGAAAAAAAGTCAATAATTACAGTATCAATGATGCCTCTGTTAGATCCGCTCATTGATTCGTAATTCACATCATTTTATGTCATTTTGGTGTTTCTTCACAACAACTAAGAGTGTCAACATCTCGACATTTTCTGGTGTGTTAATGGTAAGATGTCATCTTTTAACTTTGCATATAATACGGCACATGATAGTTAAAATGACATGAATTCTCCCTATTTGACTTTCAACATAACGTGTTGAATGATTTGGGACTCGTTCAACCAAAAATGTACTGACCACATGATTAAGTATCCATGAGAATAAACTTTGACCCATTTAGATTAGTCAATAATATAGCAGAGTCCAGATTTCCATTAACGATGAACTAACAACGACCAACATTATCATAGATTCTGTTATTCTGTTAAAGTAGGAGCGAAATACACACATGTATGTTTTAAGAGAAGCAGCAGATCTTTCCGTTTGAATTTTTTTTTTTTTCAATTTACAGTATATTTCATCGGAAATTAACTCTCAGATATTAACCTATTCTGCTCGTTGGCATATCAAATCCCAGAATGAATGAAATATACTTAATATTGCAGCATGTATGTGACTTCCATTGCATATCATATCGTTTCTACTCTTAGCTTCATTAAGTCTCACCTTGCTTTCTTTGCTTATCGTACCAATCCCAATCTTCATCGTGTCCTTTCCCGGCAACCCACGCCTTTAGGTCAGGAGTAGACTCGAGAGCATGCGCGAGGTAACGCCCTGGACTAGAGTAAAAGTCGGTGACAACTCCCAGATCTCCCCCCTGTGCTTCGCAGAATTTCTGTGCCTCCGACCACGTCCGAGCCTCGTTTACTAGCTTGTAAACCTTTCTATTAGAACCTGGAATCAATTGAATTTGTTTGAAATGTTTAATGGACAGTGTCAAGCACATAGGGGTGATGATGGCAAACGATGTATCCACCTATTGTATAGCCAAATCTCGCTACAAATTCCCAGAAGATTAACAAGAAATAGTTACATTTGCACTGCATTGTCACTATATAACCTTACCAAACACAATAAAAACGTATTAGACCTAAATTGTTATTCTTGCAATGTTTATGACGTCGTTTTGGCTGACCTCTCTATTTAAAAAGCGGATTAAAAACACCATTGATCAATATAACTTGCAGCAATTTATGTCATTCTGTTGAATAAAAGGTAAATATCCTCAACGTGGAATATATTGGTTAAAATGTTGTAATTAGATTGATGATTTTCCATGAAATACATGTTTTGCTGGGAACGGTCTCCAGCAATCAAGACGTCACAAGAACATGTTCCATTGACAACGCGACATGTGGAATGAAAGAACATTGTTACGGTTTGAATTTAAAGTTAATATAAATAGTAAATCCAGTAACATCAGTGATAATTAACATGCCTGTAAATCACAACCATGGTCCAAATGAGCAGAAGTGACAAGCCAAGAGCCTTTCCGTTGACAAATACTTTGCTAAGTCGTTTGTAATTTCCGGCAAAACAAACAAAAAGATAACATAATTAGCTCACGCGGATCACATGTATTGCATAAAAATAACCAAGCGGTTATGCTCGCAAGTGTGACCTTGAAATACAAATGGTGGTTGTGAATCATATACAAGTATACAATAAAGGGAGGCATTAAACAAATAAAAATTCTCTTATTGAACACTATAAAGAACTCTGAACATGGCAAGAAGACTTCTTTTAGGATTTTATTTTTCAACTGCCGAGTTTGAGGTAAAAGATGCATACATGTATTTCTAAAATAAAAAGTCCCTTTCAGAGTTAGATTATTGGTCTTGAAAGCATCCTTCTTACTATGATCTGATGTGTTAATAGTATTCAATAGGAGGTTTTTTTTTATCATTATTGATTGAATGCCTCCCTTTATGATGTATTTGTTGTGTTATATAATCCACAGCCTCCCTTCGCATTTCAATGTCAAAACAAAATTAAAGTTTATACGACGTTTATAAAGTCAAATCCGGTCAAACAAATGTTCCTATTAATGGCATATGAGCTGGATTATTTTTCATTTTCATTATTTGTGTGACTTATATTTGTTCGCTGCTATATCTTACATAAAGTAACTCTGCAGAAGAAAATTTTGGTGTCTACAGCACATTACCGATAAAGGGTAGTACTAAATTCCGAAACGTCACAGGCGTTCAATTGTTCGCTCGTGACCGTTCAATAGTCATTTTAGCCGTGCAATACTAAAGTAGTTCAAAATATAGCTTATAAATACATGCGTATAGTTAAGAAAAATCAAATGCATTATGTAAAAAATACTATTAATGTAGGGGTTTTTCACTTAATAGAAATTCTTTCCTGTTGTTCGTCCCCTATCAACACTGGTATTTACACTCCAAACCACGAGGATTCGCTGCTGTTGTTCTGGGTAAATATTGTTCAATTCTTTTTAACATGTCAGTTTCCAGTAGATCGAAAACCATTTCGTTCCATAGTAAAATCATTAGACATAAGTATTGTTCCATTGTTCCTTGGACGTGAAATCTTACAAGAGACAACATTATTGAGCACATCACAGTGTTCTCCGACGCATGGTTTGGCAAGCTAGCGACTGTCATACTTGACGGTAAATATATCTCTATTTTTTAGTTCTGATCACAAGCTCCAGAGAATCACCTACTGTGGCTCCGACTCAATTGATTCCATAAAGGATTATTATTGCCAGCGTCCAACAGGACAGAGAGCCATGGAAGTATGTGCCCACGTAGCCAGTATCATGCATGTATATTATTTAGGATACTACATGCACAAGTCAAAAGGTTTAAGATAAGCTTCAAATAGTGTATATTTCGCTACCAACCGTCATCTTCCAGATATCAAGAATGGTCGACTTCGACAATTAAAACTACGATGTAAACTAACATTGACATGGCAAATCACATTTTAGGACGAGGAAGCCGTATTGGATTTCAGATTATGTGATGTTATGTGTTAACCAACATAAATCTATCATGTAGCATTCTTGTTAGAAAATTGATGCAACAGTTGTAAGAACATTGAATATTTGTGGTTATCAGGCTATATGGTGGCCATTTTGAAAGTAGGAATTTCATTTTAGTTGTTTATTGTGTAAGTAGCAGTCCCTGTGTGCTGTTGAAACCAAGAATAAACATTTTATTTCAGTTCATTTTACAATATTTCAATGTAAAACATTTTTCCTCGTGTCGTTTTTCTTTTCAAACATTGCATAACAATATTTTCAATCAAATTCAATTACTTTAATTACACAAAATTCCTTATTTGTATTTTTAGGCGATTTATTTTTACTGTTTGGTGATGTTTTTTTAGCACATAATTACATTTATACGAATGACTGCAATAGGAAGTTATATTTTTGACCTATGAAAAATTTCGCTTAATATAAAACGAGCATGTTTTTACTCAAAATCCATCACATTTTACCTCCTGTATCTAAAAGTATTCAAAATTGTAACTTCTTGCTTTACATATAATATATCTAACATGTTATCATTAACATGTTTATGTTTATTTTTCTCCAAAATATGAAGAATTAATATTGTAGCATTTAAAAAAAAAAAAAAAAATAAAATCCATTTTTTAATTTTTGACACAAAAAGGGCGCTATATTCTTGCGTATGAACATGTTTGGATTCAAATGCCTATTTGTAAACGTAGGACTATGGAAGTTACCAATAACACATACATGTTATCATATTTGCTTCTTAGGCCATTCTGATACCCCACCTTTGTGGATATCTATTATTTAAATCCAACAGTATTATCCTATACAGATGGCCCTTGAAACTTAATATAAGTAATACACTGGTTTCTTTTGAGAGTTATTGTCCTACAATCATAACGAGATAATATACGCGCCACAGTATGACTAATTTGCCTGCAATCCTGTGATAATTATAGGGCAACAACTTTCCAAAGAAGGCAGTATAATAAGTATAATAAAGTATACAAGCATGTGATTGTACGCGACTGCAAACAACCATCATCTGTTATACTTATTAACACGAAAAACCCACATGATTTAAACAGAAAGAGTGACGCTGCATCAACACACTCCCAGGCACTTCAAAATCAGGTGGACCAAGTATTTAAGAGGTCATAATCTAAGGAGCTCCGCCAAGTATCTTCAGATTACACAGCTGTATAGGTTACTGGTATGCTAACATTGGGAGACTGTATTAAAAGACACGCTGTCCACAAACCCGAACGGCGGTTGTGTGAACTAGAAACATGTTCTGGTTCAGTCTAGTTTAGGCAGCTGACGACTAGATAAAGAGTAACTGAAGGGATTCTATCTTCTGTAAATCTCTGCCTTTGATACTGTACATTACTTTTGATGTATTTGCTTGACTCATTCCCTGTACAGGGTACGTCTTATTTGTTTGACTCATTCCCCGTACAGGGTACGCCTTATTTGACACATTTTAAGCTATACTCAACTACTGTTAGCCACTTATACATCGCGAATACTTTATTTTGCGAACTTCTCTCAGAATACATGGTTTCGCTGATCTAGAAATGATGAATTATTAGAATCATTGAATCTGCGAAAATCCCATATCGGTAACGGAAAGCTTGGTCGCCATCCAAAGGTGTTATTTGGTACAAATAATCTCGAAGAATTTAAATTTCTCACTGACTTTCCACGCGTATTAACGCGGAAAAAATCTCACGCGAAATGTAAGTGATTTACAGTAATTATTTTACTGTTCAAATTAATACACGAAAAATTTAAATAATATGCTATTGTTACACTCTATATTATGTTGCTATATGCATGTAGTTAATACACGTAAAATCAAAATAATTTACCATCGTTTCAGCTCTATATTATAATGAAATAGTACAGTATTAATAAAATAAATCAAAGTCGCCTGATGTTGCCATTCTTGTAAATTCATTACATGTACATGTATGCCATTTAAAAAGAATGGCTGATACAATTAACGTAATATTTGTTGTGTTATGTTTCCATTGTTTGCAATACTGATTTATTTGTACAAAACCAACCAAAAATTGATATTGTTACATTTTCCCAAGTGTGTCCTTTGGATAAATGTAAAAGTTAAGTATGCTCTTCAAATAATTCCGCAGATGTAAGCATTCCTTCCGTCATATTTAACTTACCATTCAACCAACTTCAACAATTTTCCGGCATCATTGATAAAATACCATCCTAATGTAATACTATGACCCCCTCAATCAGTTACAGCTCCATTATAACCTGGCTTTATTTTAAAGTATCTTTAATTTAAATGTTGAATTGATCGATCATGAATATAATTATCTAGTCTCTGATCATTAAAGTATAATTACTTACCTGATACTTCTATAACCGAAGACAGTTGAATAATGAAGACGTAGGTAATAATCAATAATACATCCATATCACGCTGTGTGACGCGAGCTAACGGCGGACGTACTGTGTCGGGGTTTGTAATGAGGGGAAATGTCCTCTTGTACTAGTCGCTAGCTAAACCAATTAGGGCAGAAATACGACAACTATAACCTCTCGAAGACAGCGTATACTCCGAGCAGACATGAAAGGGGGTGAGGAAAGTATTTCAGACTGAAAACATAACGAACTTATGAAAGAAGTATTTGATAGATGTTTTTTTTTTTTATTAAATATGAAAATGATCTATAAAAATAAAGAAATAGGGAAGTAGCATATGGTTAGAACGAAAGAGATGAAACGGCAACTACCCAGCAGTGTAGGATTTTGAGAAAGTAGAAATAAAGTTATTATGCAAAGTAGGTTATCAGAAATCGTCAATTGCTGACACGCATTTTCGGAATGTGTTTAACCTGGATTTTACTGCTAGTCCCAGTGTTGTATATAAGTTAGATACCTATATACCAATGTGTCTCTGAATAATATAACAGTGTGATCATACAGGTTGTATTAATTTGGATAATTGATTGGGTTCCTTTCACTACAACCCGTAATACCGACATAAGGTCAAAACTATGAGAACAGTGATGTTATGAGGCTTTGTTACCTTGCTCTGTGGACGATAAGGTGATTTGTATAGCGCTAAAACGTTTACAACAAATTCACTTAATGTCAAACAACCAATCCTGAAAGCATCCTTTGTTCCGAATTTGATCTCCACTATTTGTAAACAGATGAACATGTATATGGTTCTAAACAGTTAATAATGCATTCTCTGTCTTCTTTTTAATATAATTCAAATCCCCTATCCAAGAAAACTGTAGCTATATAATAATGAGGTTCATCATTTGTCCCACCTGAAATTAAATATTTATCTATCTAGAAATAATTATTTTCGTCTATTGTGCAATCACTTTGCCTCTACTTGATCTAAACCTCCAGCCAGTTGTAGTCTTATACCATATATAATTTCCTCTGTCTGAGCATGTTGAAAATTAGGTTAAAACATTTACCTCGATCTTTGTCACAACTTAACCAACTTGAGAAGCTCATAACTAATCCTTATAATAAGCGTGGTTTTTTCTGGTAAATTTTCCATTTCAAGAGAGTGACACCTCTGTTCCCCTAAACAAGTGTTGGTAAGCTTCCCTAAATCCCACATTTTCCACGACAGATGTCGACTACTGGCCGAGAAGTTAACACGAGGTCTCGTGAGATGAAGGTTGATGGATATCGTTGGAAGTATTATGGTCGACATCGTGATCTCGTTAAGGCGAGATATCAAGGCAGACGTATACGCCACCCTAGTGATCACTTCATGGTTTTTCCTAGATTTAGACGGACGGAGATAGAGAGTCGCTGATGAACCAAAAGACGCTTACCCTTACCTTTATTATAATTTGTACAGATAAAAAAAATACAGTGGTTAAATTACCATTAGCAACATATATAACATGGTAAAGGTCGGTATATGTCGAGCTTCAGCGAGCTTCAGTTTATTTATACATGGTCGAGCTTCAGTATATTCATGCTTGATCGAGCTTCAGTATATTTATACATGGTCGAGCTTCAGTATAGTTATACGTGGTCGAGCTTCAGTATACATGAAGTTATGCCTGGTCGAGTTTCAGTATATTGATACGTGGTCGAGCTTCAGTATATTAATACGTGGTCGAGCTTCAGTATATTCATACATGGACGAGCTTCAGTATATTTATACTCGGTTGAGCTTCAGTATATTTATACATGGTCGAGCTTCAGTATATTTATGCCTGGTCGAGCTTCAGTATACATGTAGTTATGCCTGGTCGAGCTTCAGTATATTGATACGTGGTCGAGCTTCAGTATATTAACATGTGGTCGAGCTTCAGTATATTCATACATGGACGAGCTTCAGTATATTTATGCCTGGTCGAGCTTCAGTATAGTTATGCCTGGTCGAGCCTCAGTATATTGATACGTGGTCGAGCTTCAGTATATTAACATGTGGTCGAGCTTCAGTATATGTATACTTGGTCGAGCTTCAGTATAGTTATACGTTGTCGAGCATCAGTATATTTATGCCTGGTCGAGCTTCAGTATAGTTATGCCTGGTCCAGCTTCAGTATATTCATATTTGGTTGAGCTTCAATATATTCATGCTTGGTTGAGCGTCAGTATATTTATAAATAGTCGAGCTTCAGTATATTTATGCTTGATCGAGCTTCAGTATATGTATACTTGGTCGAGCTTCAGTATATGTATACTTGGTCGAGCTTCAGTATATTTATACTATGTCGAGCTCCAGTATATGTATACATGTTCGAGCTTCAGTATATGTATACATGGTCGAGCTTCAGTATATTTATACTATGTCGAGCTTCAGTATATGTATACTTGGTCGAGCTTCAGTATATTTATACATGGTCGAGCTTCAGTATATTCATACTCGGTGGAGCTTCAGTATATTTATACATGGTCGAGCTTCAGTATATGTATGCTTGATCGAGCTTCAGTATATTAATGCTTGGTCGAGCTTCAGTATATTTATGCTTGGTCGAGCTTCAGTATAGTTATACGTTGTCGAGCTTCAGTATATTTATGTTTGGTCCAGCTTCAGTATATTCATACTTGGTTGAGCTTCAGTATATTCATACTCGGTGGAGCTTCAGTATATTTATACATGGTCGAGCTTCAGTATAGTTATACATGGTCGAGTTTCAATTTATTTATACATGGTCGAGCTTCAATATAGTTATGCTTGGTTGAGCTTCAGTATAGTTATGCTTGGGTGAGCTTCAGAATACATGGCCGAGCTTCAGTTTATTTATACATGGTCGAGCTTGAATATATTGATGCTTGGTTGAGCTTCAGTATAGTTATGCTTGATTGAGCTTCAGTATACATGGTCGAGCTTCAGTATAGTTATACATGGTCGAGCTTCAATTTATTTATACATGGTCGAGCTTCAATATATTTATGCTTGGTTGAGCTTCAGTATAGTTATGTTTGATTGAGCGTCAGTATACATGGTTGAGCTTCAGTATAGTTATGCTTGATCGAGCTTCAGTATACATGTTCGAGCTTCAGTTTATTTATACATGGTCGAGCTTCAATATATTTATGCTTGGTTGAGCTTCTGTATAGTTATGCTTGATCGAGCTTCAGTATACATGGTTGAGCTTCAGTATAGTTATGCTTGATCGAGCTTCAGTATACATGGTCGAGCTTCAGTATAGTTATACATGGTCGAGCTTCAATTTATTTATACATGGTCGAGCTTCAATATATTTATGCTTCGTTGAGCTTCAGTATAGTTGTGCTTGGGTGAACTTCAAAATACATGGTCGAGCTTCAGTATATTTATACATTGTCGAGCTTCAGTATATGTACACTTGGTCGAGCTTCAGTATATTTATACATGGTCGATCTTCAGTATATTTATATGTGGTCGAGCTTCAGTATATTTATGTCTGGTCGAGCTTCAGTATATTTATGCCTGGTCGAGCTTCAGTATACATGGTCGAGCTTCAATATATTTATATCTCTGTTATAGACAATGCCTGCTTACACCAGCCTCATTCTGGTTGGATAATATATCGTCTGGTCATATTATGGTTTAAGCTGAAACGAATTGTAAGGTTTTTTTTCATATATTTATTTGTACAATTTGATGGTACATTGTATATGCTTTGTAACAGAAAAAAAAAAGTTTCTCAAAGCTCAGAAACTTCGGTTTCCCCAAAGCAATCTTTTCCCGATCGAAGTAGGACCAAGGAAATAAATTGCTTATTGCACCACCATTAAAGTTCAGAGACATGTCTAGTCTTATATAGAAAATAAAAAAGCCAGAAATACCTATACATTAAACTTTAAATATACGTACATGTGTTATTTTTATACATTTGTGTGTATATAAGACTAGACATGTTCCTGTGGTTGAAATGCAATACTATATTGTGGCGATATTGAATTAACAGGATTAATCATTGTTGTAAAAGAACGGGGGAAAACACACATATCTGCCGAATGCCCGACCGGATTCGAACCCGGGTCTCCGACGTGAAGATTATTTTAAGCCACACAGGAGCCAAATATACATGTTCCGTCAGCTGAATAGGCTAATTGTACAGCAGATAAGAGAAAAATACTGCATTTTGTGGTAAAAGCATGAAACTTGGTGTGAACAAAGTCAATAACCACACAAAACATTTCAGATATGGACCCATCGCCAAAAGGTCCTACTTCCGGTAAAATCCAAGATGGCCGCCGCGGTATCACAAAAACAAGATTTTAGGCAAAAACAATGGTTGGATATGTTTTATATGTAATAAAATACTGTTTATCAGCAATCTATTAAGTGTGCAAACGAATCAACTTATATATTATGTTATGTTTTTTCTTTCAAAACCAGAACTTCCGGTTTCTTTTAAAATTGTCGCAATACATTTGCAGATTAAAAAAAAACTTTACATTTTACTTACATACTACTATAACAAGATTTGTACCATACATCAATAGTTGCCTACCAAACTTTTCACTGTTGTGTTTGTGGCAAGACGATGCACATGACTTGGTTTCATTTGGATTTCCAGTTCCAATAAGCTAATATGGAAAATTGTCATTCAACTTGCGGTTGAATTTTTTTTTTTTTTTTTTTTGTTCTTTTTTTTTTTTTGTAGTTAAAACAGAGGGTAAGAGTCAACTTCAACGTTATCAATTTGACTTCAAAATATATTTACTTTCATCCTGTTCTGTTTAATTTCCGTTCCATTTTACAATCTCTTTCAACATTAGTTACATTGACCATTACAGCTACAAAATGCTGTGCACGGAAGTGAGGATTTTGCACATTTACATGCTCGTCTGCAACCTTTCTTGCAGTCACAGTGTATCAGTTCTTTACAAAACGATGATTATTCCGGCAATGAAATCCAGAATGGCTGTCACATGTATTCTGTATCTATCCAAAGATTTCCGGCTTAGGAACTATCTGTCTAGGATGTAGGGAATTCGCCCACACAACACCCAACTGGAGTGGAGGGTTGCACGTTTAGCGTGTTGTATCAAAGCATCTTTTCTAGCAGGGATCGATTCAATACTTCGATCTTTGGTCGCAAACATTAATTTTCTGCACTAATGGTTAAGCGCGAAGAACCAGGGGATTGACATTGTCAACACATCTATGTTTAATTCAAAATTACCTTCTCGGATCGCTTTCACAAGAAGCAAGATGGTAATTTCAAGTTGAAACGTTAATAGCCAGTACTTTAACTGTGGTCTTTCGTTTGCAATTCTTTGACACCATTCATCTAAACAGATTGGTTGTTCTTCGAAAGATTCTGCATAGTTGTCATATGTTGAGGTCATCAGTTTATACAAAGCAATTACAGTTAGCTGGTGTGCTCTTCTCGTCCTCGTTACATCGGAAGAAAGGAATCTGCTGTACCAGAAGAGGCTATGTTCGCCTGTGCTAATGTGAATGTCCATCCCGATCCTTCCAATCAGTCACCTACTTAATTGAACAGGCCCATCTCAATATGCAGGCCGCCAAATATTACAACGAACTGGTTAACGTCATATGAATCGGGCCAAATCCACTGTATCTGTTTCGCAAGCGCATAGAGCGGTTGACCAAGTGCGATAACCGGAGTTTGTCCTGGATTTAAGGACTGCACACATTTCCGGATGATCGTAATTGAGTGTTTAATCATGGCCACAAACTTCGATTCTTCCTCAAATAACGGCAGAAGCACTGACACTTCAGGTTTACTATTCCATGACACAGCTGGTGATTCTCCTAAATCTTCAGTTGCTTTTCGTATTTTCTGAAGCCACCTGTATTCGTCTTGCAATGAAGTAGAAACGTCGGCGATATCCACCCTGAGGTCGTCTATTGTAAGTACAGCCGGAAATTCGTCTCTAAGAATAGCAGGTGGAGCATTTGAATAAGACTGAGGAAGACTTGACGTGATGTGAACAGATATGCCAGCATCGGGAACAGAGAACCTGTCGTGCCCTGGATTGTGGTTGATGTTTTCAACCGCTGGTAAAAACGTCAGTTTTCAAACTAGGACGGTAAACCAAGTCATCCTCCTGATATTTCTGACATAGGAAGTTTGTTATCTTTGTTGGCATAGATAGTACTCTGTCGTATGAAATGCATATTCTAAGTTGAAGCAAGCTGTCAATAAATGAACGACTACGAGTTTGGCAATGCATAAGAATACCAACATATACATGTAGAGGTGTTTCAGGTAATACCAGAAAAACAGATATTATCATGCATTGTGGTTCAGCAGGATAAGCTCCGTCTCGTGTGTTTTCGACATCCTCAGAGAGATTCGTTTTTGTTGTCAGCTTGATGATGGTGCTTCTCAGCTCTGTCTACTTCTTTCTTGTTATATTGTAAACTGCAATGCTTGTGTCACTTCGTTTGCTTCGTATGTAGTGAGTTTGCAAGTCCACTTCCATTATCCAAAGCATTCATGTCAATGTCACTTTCCAGGTAACCAAGTTCCTCTATCTTCATGAAATTGTCCGCCAGAGTTTTGTAACCTGCACCCGCAACCTTTCGTTTTGAAGTGGCTGGACACTGTAGTGTTTCTTCAGTTTCTTGCTGACAGATAATGCACAGCTTCAGATCCGAAGTGTAGTGGCTCTGTGTCTGAGGCAACAAACTTGAATATTTTGCGGGACATCTTCGAGAATTGCCATAAAGAATAAGGTCAAACTAATGTTCTCAATTTCAGGAATTTTTTTGAATGGGATTTATAGAAGTGTTCCATAACTCCAAAGTACCTTATTTCTATCATTAGAACATGTCAACAAGCCTAATTTTTTTTCGAACAAATTCTAGAAAAAATGTTATATTACTACATAGATTACATTAAGGCGCCTCTTCTGCAGGTAATGCAGACTTGCACTTGCTGCTCCAATTACATGACAGTAAAAGACAATTGAATTTGGAGTCCTGTCTTTCACTTCTCTCCTAATGTCTCCCTTGAGACCGCCACTCTTTTGGCCTTTGAGTTGCGCGTTCGCCTCTGGAAAGGTTAGCTATTTTACTGCGATAGGTGGCCGCCATATTATATTTGAACCGGAAGTAGTATCTGTTCATGTTCTAATAAAATTGAAAATGGTGCTAACATATTTTACATTAAACAATATCATAGAATTGAAACTATATGATCAAAGCAAATTTGTTGTTTTGATTTCAATGGTTTTAGGTATATGTGTCCGCCATCTTGGATTTTTACCGGAAGTAGGGCATTTTGGCGATGGGTCCATATCTGAAATGTTTTGTTAGGTCATAAACTATGTTCAGGCAAAGTTTCATGCTTTTACCATAAAATACAACTACAAAAAATCAAAACAAAACAAAAAACAAAAATCAACCGGAAGTTGAATGACAATTTTCCATATTAGCTTATTGGAACTGGAAATCCAAATGAAACCAAGTCATGTGCATCGTCTTGCCACAAACACAACAGTGACAAGTTTGGTAGGCAACTATTGATGTATGGTACAAATCTTGTTATAGTAGCTCTACTTGCATTGAGAAGATAAACATACTGACGCGCTTCAATGAAGTGTGAAATTGTTTCATAATTATCGTGTTAATTATACACTGGGCCATCCGTCATCCGTCATAATGCCCCCTTGGGATATATATTGGATACCTGTACAAATCACATACGTAGGTCCCGAGACAATAAGGCTTCACACAATACCCGTCACAGTTGTTGTTTCACGGTTGACTGGCCTGACCTCGTGTCATAATCGCTCAGGTAAGGCCGGTTTTCAGAAGTAATTTTTGGTATATTTTAACAGGAACCGGACGCAAAATCGGTCCGGTGTTCGGAATTCAGAGGGATCGGTATTTGGAAGTTTTTTAATACTATAATAAAGAAGGACCAATTCCGTACAATGTCAATTCGTTCGGTATTCAGAGGTGTTCGGTTTTTAGAAGGTTCGGTTTTCGGAAGTTGCACTGTATGTAAGTAAAATGTAAAGTTTTTTTTAATCTGCAAATGTATTGCGACAATTTTAAAAGAAACCGGAAGTTATGGTTTTGAAAGAAAAAACAAAACATAATATAGTATAAGTTGATTCGTTTGCACACTTAATAGATTGCTGATAAACAGTATTTTATTACATATACAACATATCCAACCATTGTTTTTGCCTAAAATCTTGTTTTTGTGATACAGTGGCGGCCATCTTGGATTTTACCGGAAGTAGGGCCTTTTGGTGATGGGTCCATATCTGAAATGTTTTGTTAGGTCATAAACTATGTTCAGGCAAAGTTTCATGCTTTTACCATAAAATGCAGTATTCCTCAGAAAATCGCTAGTTATAATTAGCTGCTGTACTACAATAGAGACCGCCTTATTTAACACCATTGATATGTTCGAGCCATACCGACCAGGTTTACACTACAAAATGTATTCCCAGTATTTTTTTGAGATTTGGGTACCCGAGACAATCAATACCACCACCGTGGGAACAGGGAAAAACACATTTCTGTCGGGTGATCCGACAGCTAGAAATCGAACCAGGGAAGCCACGGCTCCTGGGCTAAAGAAGCATATTCCGTCAGCTGAGTGACAGGAGCCCGTCTAGTCTACAAGCTACATCAACACCGTTTCTTTTGCACTGTATTGCAAGACTAGTCAGTGTCAGATTCGCCAAAATATCAATAGGAAAGTAGGCATTTTTTTTAATTTAAACATATTTTATTTGTAATTTACAATCTATTACAAAGGGATTGGGCACAAGTTTTCCAACTTATATTAAGCCCTCTCCCTATACAATTTTACATTGAGAGAAAATTTACATGATGGCAGTTTTATTTACATATTTGCAATCAAATTTTATAAGAGAGAGAGAAGGGGAGGGAGACGGAGAGAGTGACGGAGAGAAAGGGGAAGAGAGGGGGAGTGGGAGGGGGAAGAAGAGAGAGAGACAGAGAGAGATTTTATAAGATATTGATACAAATAATCTTATATATTTGGGATACATGTATATCTAAATACTTAATAAAAACAAATAGTTTTAATTAAGCATTGCTGTGAAGCATATCACACCATAAAAATTGAGAAACCCCCCCCCCCCCCCAAAAAAAAAAACCAAACAAACAAGAAGCAAACAAGCAAATAAAAAAAAGAAAAGAAAAAGAAATACATTAAATGTTGAATATAGAAGATAGATAGTCTAGTTCTACATATGTTGTTAGCTTCTAATAATTTTCTCGTAGTCCTTGTTGTCCAACAGATTTGTTCAGTGTTGTCCGACAAATTAGGATAAACTGTTGAATCAAACATCATCAATATCGATACTGGCTTTTCGGAAACGCTTTGATCCTATTTATCAGAAATATCAGCGATATTAAGCGGTATGGTAACTTTAAGTGATTCTGGGATGCAATTTCGTCGTCTCGCTAGAATACATTGTACCCCCGAATCAAGTGCGCCCTTTGTTTTCCTTTCAAATTTTCGCGGTTCGCGCATGCGTGTTGCTGTGGATAGACCAATCACGAGACGGGAAATACTAGCTAGAAATTATCTGCTTTGCTTCCGGGTTCCCCTCGATTTTTAAAGGGACTTAGATACAGTAAGTATTTATCAGTGGTGGAATCATATAAATAATACATTTGTTACATCTGTAAAAAGATCTTTTCCAAAAACACCAAACTTGACTTCATACATAACATGATAAACACGACGCGAGCACACGGTCACCACAGGCTTTACTCCAATAATATTATTAGAGGTTTACACGACAGGAAACTTTTGACAGGCTGTCATGTAACAATATCCACCAATATAATCAGGTGGAATAAGACCTCATATACGTATAGGAGTACACAGGCTTTTGAAGTTCTGACCGTAAATCACAGGTCCTAGCCTCGTCTGGCAATACATCCGATTATATATTGGATGTATTGACAGACGAGGCTAGGACCTGTGATTATTTCACATTTAGTGAGCAAGAACCCCTAATTAAAACGTCTTATCTAGTCTTAAGTTGTAAAAAAAAATAGACTAGACATGCACCTGTGTCTCGTTTGTGTTTTTTTTATCATATAGATCTAGGCAACCTATTGAACACGTGGAAATTAAATTACGTAGAAATTGGGTTGGAGAATGAATGTCCAGCTCCAACCTTCATTTCCCACTCATTTCTTACACGGTTATCCAAATCTGAAATATCTCTGACTAGGCGTAGTATTTTTTCAACAAAAATAGAATACATGCGTAGTAATTTTAAAAATCCATTCGTGTTTTAAAATGATGCAGTACATGTACAGTCATAATAGAAATAAAACACACAAAGTGACATATCCGATTCCTGCCATGGAGAAGGCTGATTTTATGAGTTCCCTTTTGCTTGTAGCTTCCATTGAAACACTGATCAGTATAATTAGTCACGGAACTGTGAACTTACAAGTCATCATGTTTGCTTAAAATCACCTATATGCATACCTGATGATATTTGAAACAATACGTAAGGGCTAAAAGTAAATCTGAATACAGGTAAATGTTCTTTACTTTACACCTGACTACGTACATTTCACATCCTTGTTGGCTATATGCATTGAAGAGAAACTAGGGAAGTTGATAAGTTCGGAGTGCAACTACATCGAGAACTCAGAATGGAATTTGCCAATTTTACGGGGAAAAGGACATTTCTTCAAACCAATTGAGGACAAATTAAAAACAGGTTGAATATATTTGTTTTGTGTTGCTCAAGAGCAAAAATAACTGGGGCAAAAATTACCAGGTATACAGTATATCTGAAAAAAATACTGACCGTAGGCCGGTCATTTTTCTCCAGGTACTGCAGCTTTCCTCCACGTCTAAAACATGGCACATTCTTAAACGACCTGGCTTTTAATAGGATGTAAAACAAAACAAACCAAACCATCTGAAAAAGAGCAATTATAGATATTTGTACAACTAGTCTGAGTTTTCTTTGGCCCTGACACTATGTCTGGTGTAGGGCCGCAGCGCACTACTATATCAAAACATGGAATTCTCTGACACCTTTTGATGTTGCAAGGATTTTGGTGCAAATACAATAAAATCAGGCGTGACCTAATACCTACCTTACATGTATGGATAAATGAGATATTAAGTTACTCCAAAACACCCATTTAGTCCCATAGTGTTCTATTCTGTCCATGTCCTTGGCTTTACACTGGTCAAAAATATAATTTTAGAATCAAAGTGATTTGCCTCCTGATACCAGAATACTTTATTTTATTACATTGCTTATTTCTACCTTAATTGACATTACTAGGTATTACTGAACAGTTTTGGAAAATCGTTCCACCAAAATTTAGATACAACAGGGAGCTGCAGGGAATAATCTAAATGAATGATTGGATGCACATTAAAAAAAACATTTGTGAAAGGGTGAAATGCAATTCAAGGCGCATATTGTGAGTCGTTATAAGCAACTTTTGGACTTGTGACATCACATCTTAGAATGTATAAAGATAGCAGCTAAGCCCCTGTGCTAATTGGTTATTGACAGGCAGGTTAAAATAGCAAGTCTTTAAGGCTTGGAAAAGAGAAGGTGGTATTAATTAGATGCAGTTTTTTAGAACTTCTATATGTTGAAGTGAATAAATTCACAGTTCAGAGATCAAAAATAATTCATGTTACACTTTTTGGGGAAAAAATGGCTATCAGCTGGTATTAATATTTGGGTCAGTTTTCCCCATCAGTCAGTCAAGACATGGCACTTTCTTAACGTCTAGATCTGACTTTAAATGGTAATTTAACTACCTGTATGAGTGTGACACTTTTTCATGACTGCACTTCTCTGATCATGAGTACAATTAAGTGTTACGATGAGGACTCTGTATATGTACAGCTTATTGATTGTTATATATCCTGTAATTATGCTATAATTATATCTCATTTTGTAATTTTGTTTGTACCTCTTCTATTCTAAAGATACGTTCATCTTCATACACTTCATCTGGTTACTGGCCATGGTATATTGTTGTAGTTTGTAAAGCAGGGATAATAGTTGGTAACTTATTGTAACTTTAACTGCTCAGATATCTTCTATTATACGAAGCATTGTTATAATTATTATCATAACTTGTCATGGTCTGACAGATACTTGTGTGCTATGATTAATTTAAACTGTTTTATTGCAGACTTGAAGGCCCAATGGCGACGCACCCCTCAGCACCTCCCCCATCCTATGATATGGTGTCAGGAACAGATCCCAATAAAAAAGGGGGTTATACATATGGTACGTTATTATCACTGACAGTCTGTTCTGCATGTTATATATTCAATTCAGGAATAAAAGTAGAGCAGGGTTGTTTTAACTGGTTTAATTTGGAATGGAGTGTTTTTGCCTCATTTTGGGAATGTATTTGTTAGAAATTTTCAGGAATTCTGGCTAAATTTTGAAATACAGTTAATTTTAAATTCACAGGTTACGAGGAATGAGTTTGGGCCTACTTGTAATGAAAGTAACGTCAAAATGTAAAGAAAAATCGTACACAAATACCATCTGTCTTTAATTAGTGGTATGAGATGTATACTTAAGGGGCATCTCAACAGCAAATCCAGTCAAAACATTGTTATTTTACAGGCCTGTAATTTGTAATTTGTAATTTGTTAAGCTGTTTGTAAATTTCAACAAAACGTAAGAAAAATGCATGTTTCAGGGGGACATAATTAACTCATTTGTATCCCATATATTACACAAACTTGCCATGTCGTTTTGCTCTGCAAGTGTCTAAAGCACAAAATAGGAGCATTGGTTTGACCAGCTTTGACGTTATTATATGTATAAACGCTGTTTTTATTTTGACCTTGAATTGCAAATGGCGGTCGTGAATGATATCACACAAATACGGCATATAAGGAGGTATTTAAAACATCAAAAATGCTCTTATTAGACAATATAAAGTATTCTTGAAGTGGCAAGAAGACTACTTTTATGAAAAAATGTTCAACCGTTGAGTTTGGGGTAAAATATGCCTATTTCTGAAAAAGGCTGCAAACTCACCAGTTTAACAAATTGACTTTAAAATTTTCTTCTTACTAAGATGAGATGTCTTAAATGTATGATATAGGAGTATTGTTATTAACTGAAATTCCCCCCTTTAAGCCATATTTGTGTAAAATTATTCACAGCCGCCATTTGCATTCCAAGGTCAAAACAAAATAAGTGTTTATACGTACATACAGTAAAATCCGGTCAAACAAATGCTCCTACCCTGTGCTATAGACACTTGTGAACATAACAGCTTGGCTATTTTTCAGGTTTGGTCATTTGCATGACTTAGAATTATTCCATGCTACATCTTACCACAAAGTTACTCTATAGAAGAAACTGGTAGCATTTATAGCATATTATTGGTGATTGTAAGAAGCTACATGTCCAAACAAACATTTTGGTATATTACATGACATTTTTTGTGCAAATCTTTAGGTATTTATTCGTGTTTGAAATTCAACATTATTCTGCTATATAGATGACCCTTAAGGATTTGGAATTCAAAAACTCTAAAAGTGAGTTACAAATGTAACTTTTTTTTTTGCATCAAAACTCACTTTTAGAGTTTTTGAAAGATTTCCAAATCCTTAAGTATACATCTCATACCATTTTGTGTATGTATAACTATCAAAGATCTAGATATGATATAGAATGGCAATCAAGTGTTGGAAATATTATTTCTGATTTTTCACATATTTTGGATTTAATTGTTCATCAGATTGAAGATTGTTGAGATTGCTTTTGGAATTTGAATAAAGTTCACACACAAAAAGTGCCATTTGTTTGTGTATCAGATGTATTAGTTTGGCATTAAGAATTTGTATCCTAATAAGTTAGTGCAATTGTGTAATAGCTAGAAAGTTTAATCTTTCAGTTGTGTAAAAGCTAATTGAATGAATAAGTTTTGTATTACATTGATACTTTTGTATCTTCTGTCTGCTGGTATGATTTTTTTTTTGCATTGTTATTTATGTTATTGTTATATTTTTGGATGACTTACTGTTAAAGACTTTTTTCGTTAGGTGGATATGGACAGGGAGGAGTGGCGCCTAATCCAGCTGGCTATCCACCAAATCAGGGTTACTACCCACCGCCAAACCAACCACAGCCAAGCACTGTAAATTGGGGGGCTCAAGATGCCGGACATTCCAACACCACCCGAGACACACCTTCAGAAGTTTCTTTTCCAATGGGAGACATGTCATCTTTTTCTGACAAAAATATTCGAATGAATTTCATCAAAAAGGTAAAATGAAATGCATTCCTTTGGAATGGAAGAGTTTCCTACACAATATTCACAGTAGTTGTGTATATTTACATAAACAAGTATTCACATAACACTGTAAGATGATATGCATAACTTTCCAATTTTTAAGCATGTCCAGGTGAAAGGTAGCAGCTTCTAGATTTTTGCGGTACAAGTGCATAATTTAGTTTTAACATACCTTTACTACGGACTGATAATACATTACTAGAAAGGAGAAGTATAAAGAAGTTTGACACTCACTTGGTCTTAGTTCAAGTATTTTGATGTGATTCTCCAAACAGAATAGAGGTTACAAGAATGTTTTATTTACACTCATTGAACACTAAGTTTTAATTTTTTTTTTTTTTGTGATTTTAATTGATTCCAAAAAAATTGAAGAGCGTTTTGTGGTTCAAAAGTGTAATAGGCCCTATATTGGTTCTTTGTTTAGTACAAGGATGGTAATTTTATTTTGTGTTAATGTTGAAGTATTACCTTAATTGATATCAATGTTGCACATGACACCCCTGTTGATCTGCTGTCGTTAGAGGTTGACAGACAACTAGTCTTTTACATTTAACTTGAGATTATCATAGCTGCCATCACTGGGCTCTGATCATGAGGGCTAAGGAATAATATGTATATGACACACCTGCTACTGCTGTTTGGACAATGATTCACACCGTGTCTAAATATTATCCAGTTCTGTGTAAGGGAGATAACTTGTATGCAGGCTAAAACTACAATAAGAAAACATCATGTATTTATTACATTATTTTTACCAATCCTTGGGTTCATTTTACATCTCAGAATAATTAGCCTATTCCTCATTTTCCATGCGCTGATTTCTTTCTGCTCATAATCCCTTACAGTATTCAACAGTGGCTAACATAATTGTTGTAAATAAAGAGTTCTATAAGACAGTAATGTCTTCTTTATTGTTGTCATGGTCTAGAGGTCACCTCAAAACCACAATGAATAGTTTTTATTGTTCTTGTCCTTGTTTTTCGAAGATGATGTACATGTTAACTCCATAATTTGATAAGATTAACCCAAAAATGTAGGAATACTTGTGGAATTCATTTGAAGGCAAATACTCAGGTAAACTATTCATATTTGATTATTTATAGTTTCCTGTGAACAGTTTCATGTGAGGATGAGAATTAAGTTATTTCCTAAGCTGAGAACATTTGACCTGTTGTAGGTGTACCTGATTCTTATGGTCCAGCTCCTCTTTACATTTGGATGCGCTGCAGTGTTTTCATTAGTGTAAGTATATTGCATTGTGTGTTGAACTTGCAGCCTTATAATAATCTGAAGCAGTACTATAGGTATTTCCCGGGCAACCAAAATTTGAGTTTAGACAAGTAAAAAATGTTTGTTCACTTGCCTGGGCAAGTAAGATTAATAGAATCTTTCACTCCCTTGGGGGTGAGACAGGGAAATATCAACTCGAGGGGAAGATTCTTAAGTTGCCAAATATGAGGCTTGCCGAGTGTTTGGCAGCTTAATTTTCTTACCCCGAGGGTTGAGATTCCCCTGTCTCACTTCCATGGGGGTGAATGATTATTTTTCTCTTACCCCTGTTTACCCTCTGTATGTGTCTAATATTAATGTTACATCAATGCAAGAAAATGTTGACGTGACATGATTGAATTGTTGATGTGATGTCATTGTACTGTTGCCGTGACATCATGGTATTGTTGACATGACGAAATGCAGTTGTTTAGAATGTGAAAAGAGCATGTGTAGCTTTTCCCTAGGGTGAGATAAGAAAATCTCATCCCCGGTAAAACTGCAGATATCCCTGTCCAGGGTAAGAAAATTGCTATCTCTAACATGATTTTCATGTTTGATTTCCTGAATTCTGTGTGATCAAGAATTTACCAGAATGACTCTAGTGAAGTAGTATGTTAAACTATATCAAAATTAACAATTAGCAGTTGAAAGTATCTATGTCTTTGTGTTTGTAAATCAAATTTTCAAGGTGGTAAAAATAAGGTTGCTGGTGGCAATCTTAAGGTAGTTCAGGTGCAACATAATATAGTTATTTGCTGAAGGATTGAGTTTTAGGTAAATTACCGTAAATATTAGTGTATAGTGCACATATTTTTTTTTCTAATTTTGAAAATAAAAAATCCACAGCGCACTATACACAGGTACAAGTCTTTGCCGGTCAGATGCATGGATGTCGTCAATATGATGCGAGATTTGTAATCGTTTCCCTTGACAGAAGGATTATGATTTAATACTTACATATATAAAGCATGTACGTAGTAAGTAAATATTGAACAAATAATCAAAGAAATAAATAGTTATTTAGATGTTTATTTCCTTGGTACTGAAGATTTATGATATGATATTTTACAGATATGCTTATACCATATTTGATATGATATACAATAATAAACAGAGCAGTGTGGGCATTCTGAAGGGATGGTCAATAGAGAAGACCAGGTACAGCATTTAGACTCTTCTGTAAAGCTTTGGGGGTTGATGTTCGTGATTCTATCCCTTAAATTGAATTATTTTTGTCTTATCTGGAGATAAAGAATGCCTTACATGTTCAGAAGGTTGACTATGGACACATTAGATGTTGGTGGAAGTTCCTTCCTGCTCTACTTTCCCAGTACTCCCCTTCTTACCTCTAGAAACATGTTCCCCTTCTTCCCCAACTCTGCATCATGGAATATGACAGAACATTACTGCATGCCCTTTTACATGCAATTGTAACCATATGAGTGGTTGACCACATAGTTATATTACATGTTAAATATTCCAGGTGTATATATTACATGTTAAATATTCCAGGTGTATATATTACATGTTAAATATTCCAGGTGTATTTTATTATTTTTCAGAGATGACATTAGACTTTGGGTCCAAGGAGATGGTCGCATATGTTACTATGTGTCATAGTAAGTACACTGCTGCTAATATTTAAGTCGTCTCCTTCATCTTTGGAAAAGAAAAAGTAATCATTCCTTTAAATCACTACTAGTCATGAATGAGTGAATGGATGTTGACTAAAGATCAGAATTGTCCTTGAGGGAAGGGAAAATTTTTTTGTAGATTTGCAACTCTGGCCCCCCATGGGGCTGGAGGGGTAGTGCCCAGTAGCTGAAATAGAGTTAAGTCCATTCAATCACTACTTTTGTAGGCATGAATATAAGTGAATAGATTTTGACTTATTTTGGTCAGAAGCATCCTTGGGGGAAGTGGAACAAATTTTGTATGGATATTGAATCTGGCCCTCCTTTGGCAAGAGGGGCAAGGCCCAATAAGAGTAATAGAAGTTATTCCTTTCAATTACTACTTGTCATAGGGACATAATGGATGGGGTTTGTAATGTTTTTTCTCACGGATAATGAATGATCCTGGGTCAAATCAATCATGGCTATGACTTATTAATGTGAAATGCATTTCTTACAATGGTTGTATGCTGACTCTCTTTTGTTTTCATCTAATTTTTAGCTCACCTGCCCGAAGGGCAAGTGAGCTTATGCCGTGGTGCGGCGTCCGTCGTCCGTCCGTCCGTCCGTCCGGCGTCAACTTTTTCATTTAAACAACTTCTTCTCAATAACCAAGAGGCCCAGGGACTTGGTATTGGGCCTGTAGCATGCTGGGGTGAAGGGCTACAAAGTTTGTTCAAATAAATGACCCTGACCTTCATTCAAGGTCACATGGGTCAAATAGGCTATAATCTTCAAATGACTTCTTCTCAATAACCAAGAGGCCCAGGGACTTGATATTGGGCCTGTAGCATGCTGGGGTGAAGGGCTACAAAGTTTGTTCAAATAAATGACCTTGACCTTCATTCAAGGTCACCTGGGTCAAATAGGCTATAATCTTCAAACGACTTCTTCTCAATAACCAAGAGGCCCGGGGACTTGATATTAGGCCTGTAGCATGCTGGGGTGAAGGGCTACAAAGTTTGTTCAAATAAATGACCTTTACCTTCATTCAAGGTCACATGGGTCAAATAGGCTATAATCTTAAAATGACTTCTTCTCAATAACCAAGAGGCCCAGGGACTTGATATTAGGCCTGTAGCATGCTGGGGTGAAGGGCTACAAAGTTTGTTCAAATAAATGACCTTGACCTTCATTCAAGGTCACATGGGTCAAATAGGCTATAATCTTCAAACAACTTCTTCTCAATAACCAAGAGGCCCAGGGACATGATATTGGGCCTGTAGCATGCTGGGGTGAAGGGCTACAAAGTTTGTTCAAATAAATGACCTTGACCTTCATTCAAGGTCACATGGGTCAAATGGGCTATAATCTTCAAACGACTTCTTCTCAATAACCAAGAGGCCCAGGGACTTGATATTAGGCCTGTAGCATGCTGGGGTGAAGGGCTACAAAGTTTGTTCAAATAAATGACCTTGACCTTCATTCAAGGTCACATGGGTCAAATAGGCTATAATCTTCAAACGACTTCTTCTCAATAACCAAGAGGCCCAGGGACTTGGTATTTGGTCTGTAGCATGCTGGGGTGAAGGGCTGCAAAGTTTGTTCAAATAAATGATTTTGACCTTCATTCAAGGTCACATGGGTCAAATAGGCTATAATCTTCAAACAACTTCTTCTCAATAACCAAGAGGCCCAGGGACTTATATTGTATCTGTAGCATGCTTGGTTGAAGGGCTACCAAGTTTGTTCAAATGAATGACCTTGACCTTCACTAAAGGTCACATTGATCAAATAGGCTATAATCTTCAAATAACTTCTTCTTAATAACCAAGAGGCCCAGGGACTTTATATTAGGCTTTTAGCATGCTGGGGTGAAGTGCTACCAAGTTTGTTCAAATGAATGACCTTGACCTACATTCAAGGTCACAGGGGTGAAATTGGCTTAATTCTGTAAACAATAATTTTGCGATAGCCAAGAGCCTCCGAGACCTGATATTAGGCCAATAGAATGCTGGAATGAAGGACTAGAAAATTTATTAATATGAATAAACCTAGTTTACTATGATATTTGAATAAAGAAGTAATCAGCATAGTATCTGTAGAAATGACCTCAATCAACTTCAAAGTTGCTGTAGAGCCAGGTGAGCGATACAGGCCCATTGGGCCTCTTGTTTTGAAACTTCACTGATGTAGTCAATAACACTGAACATGTGGACCTGCTCTAAGTTTTCAATTTAACCAGTTTTGTGACAGTTATGTCCCTGAATTGCCTATGTTTCTAGGTAGAATCTTGTGTGGACAACTCTTCCAATAGTTTTCATCCTAGTTTTCATCCTAATATTTCACAACTGATGTAATCAGCACACATGTACACTGAAGTTATGAACCTGTTCTTACTGTTTTGATTGCTGTTTACGGGCTGTTAGTCAGCCATGCTGGTGACAGTTCTAATTCAATATACTCTTGTTGTTTCATTTCAGCATATTAAAACTTGCCTTAATTTTGCAGTGCCACATTCATAGTCACATACTTTGTCCTGGTTTGTGTGCCATCTGTGCGCAGGAAGACCCCTGGGAACTACATTTGTTTGGGTATCTTTGTAAGTATTTTATACATTAACAATATTCTACACCCAAAAGTTAGACTAATATTTATAAGCATGGGGGATAACCAGATGTAGGTTACTGTAGCTACTCACATCTAATATGACGGAGGGAGGACACCGAAAGTATCAACTAAATGTCAATTATCAATATTGTTTAACTGTATATGACATTCAGAGTGTGTGTTTATAGTTGTTTCAAGATAAATGTAATCTGAACAAATGATTTAGCAATAATTGGTGTAATTCAGATAATATGCTTAGTTCAGCTAATGTTGACATTGTAAGTTTTGGCATGATGACAGTATCTGTGAGTCTGATGGGGGCATTTGATAAGGTAATTTGAAAAATGATGCAGTTAACTGATAAAATGAAACAGATAACTGACATGATGAGTGTAACTTTAGAAAAATTACAAAAATAAAAATCACATTCTGTATATTAGCTATAGATCTAGATATACATGTTGATAGATGAGCATGCTAAGAAATGTGTCTTAAACAGTTATATAGGTTTAAATGCTATCGGCAATGTAGCTATGACTGCTTACAGTTGAAAACAATACCAACACAGACCACATGTACCCCTCGTATGAGAATGGAGAAAATAGAAGGCTCTGACTTCTCTTGGTCTTATTTAGATAGCATTCCTCTTCTACTTATACCTGGTCTGTAAATTTTGCAGGCCTGACTGAATTGATGGACCTGCTGCTTTCTACTATTTTCTCCATCTTTCTTGTACACGCATATGTGTGTACGTATTGACATAATACCAAAGTTTGCAGCTGCTCTGGCTGCTTGTCAATTAGGGGGTTTGATCAAATTTCATAAATGAAAAAAAGACTATAACATAACAGACAAGTTTGAGTTCAGGGTGTTTTGGTAAAGGTCAAGTTCACTGTTACTATCTTTAATGGGGGCCTGAAGGGGTTATTTATTGCTTTAGCAAAACCCAGTTTAATTTGCTTGACAGTACATGTACATGTACATGAATGTTCAGTTTGCATTGTGTATTGTAATAATCTTGTTTACATTTTATCATTTTTGTTCCTCTAGCCCTTAATATAAACTCTTATTTTGAAATCAGATCTCTTTTTACTCAATATGTTTCAGACACTGGTATTTTCCTACATGGTTGGCACAATCAGCAGGTAAGATTACTGTAAATCAGACTCCAGCAAATAGATAGGGTACCAAGCAGATTCCTGTAATTCAGGCTCCACTTGGGTGATAGTTACCACACAGATACCTGTAAATCAGACTGCAGCAAATAGATAGGGTACCAAGCAGGTAATTCAGGCTCCACTTGGGTGATAGTTACCTCACAGATTACTGTAAATCAGACTCCAGCAAATAGATAGGGTACCAAGCAGATTCCTGTAATTCAGGCTCCACTTGGGTGATAGTTACCACACAGATTACTGTAAATCAGACTCCACTTTGGTGAGTTACCACACAGATTACTATAAATCAGACTCCACTTGGGTGATAGTTACCACACAGATTACTGTAAATCAGACCCCACTTGGGTGATAGTTACCACACAGATTACTGTAAATCAGACTCCACTTGGGTGATAGTTACCACACAGATTACTGTAAATCAGACCCCACTTGGGTGATTGTTACCACACAGATTACTGTAAATCAGACCCCACTTGGGTGATTGTTACCACACAGATTACTGTAAATCAGACTCCACTTGGGTGATAGTTACCACACAGATTACTGTAAATCAGACTCCACTTGCATTGGGTGATAGTTACCACACAGATTACTGTAAATCAGACTCCACTTGGGTGATAGTTACCTCATAGATTACTGTAAATCAGACTCCACTTGGGTGATAGTTACCACACAGATTACTGTAAATCAGACTTCAATGGAGTGGTTACCACATAGCTTTCTGTAAATCAGACTGGATAATACATCAGTTGTACCATATGTGCAGGGATCACTTGACTCTATGCAGAACTTAAGCTGAATGTTTCAGAGTCGGAAGTACATTTTAGTTGTAAAATAAATGGGTGGTTTGTAGCAACACTAACACATGACAGCTGTACTACAGATACTGCTTTGTTTGTCTTGTATAGAGTCTATGTAAACACTGAAGTGAGATATAATCGCTCATTTAACCATAGCGACACTTGAAAAATTGTATTTCAATACCATCTTTGTAAATAGAGTTTATGGATCAGGGTTATTAGATACTGTGAATAGGTTCAAATTAAGCCTGCTCAGTTACATTCTATAATTTCAACATTAATTCGCTATGTTAAGTGTATATAAATCTACAAATCCACATTTTGTTTGTTGTTTTTCAGCTTCTATGACACATACAGTGTATTGATAGCAGCAGGAATTACCGCTCTTGTCTGTCTCTCGATATCCCTGTTTGCCATTCAAACCAAGGTGAGACAGTAAATCACTCTATCTGACAGCATATAAAGCAGGTTATAGAATATTATTGGATGTATTCTGATAATAGGAAAGATATGATTTAAAAGTCTCCATATCATTGCAAAACATACAAATGTATATCGCAAGGGGAGATTGTGAATTTAGAGGTTTTCATAATGATTTAGATGTAAATTTTAATTTTTTACTGACAATAGATTATGTCTGATGCAAGACATGTAATGATTTACCGACAATAAATTTTAAGTCTGATGTAAAACAAAATGCATTGTTTTACCAGAAATGAATTATATCTGATATAAAACCAAAATAAGTTTGTTTTTACTGTGTTATCACAGATTGACTTCACCATGTGTTCTGGCTTGCTGTTTGTCCTCGTCATGGTCCTGTTCTTCTTTGGCTGGTCTGTTCTGATAGTGTATTACACTGTCGGGTTTAATTATGTGAGTTTATCACAGGAATATACATTTATATCGTTTGTTATCAGTGAATGTTTTCACTCATCAATATACTTAGTTTATCAATTTGAAAGTAAATGTATTCTATGTTTTAATTAAATTGACAATTATATCAATATTTAACATCCAAAAGGCTTACTTTAAGTAGACCTGGATACAAAATGTATGATTGCTTCACTGCTGAACTGAAAATATATATACATTAAAACAGGTGTATTTTGTGAGGAAGACCCATTTTAACAACAATTTTCATACAGGTTACTTACTGTGAAGTAAACCCTGATGGTGGTCAGATATTCTCTACAATAAGACATAATAATCCTTTGATGACCAGGGTAATTGACTTGTGGTATACACTATTTTCAGATTCTCCATTGTGTCTATGCTGGGGTAGCTGCACTTGTTTTCAGTTTGGTAAGTTCTATATATAAGTGGACATCAGATGTGTTTTGATGTGTAAGTAGGGATCTTCTTTCCACTCTGTCTAAAGAACATCTGTTGATACGAATATACATTTTGCCACACTAGCCAGAGTGATATCGTGATTCATGAACGGATCTCATAAATGTTGAAAAAAGAAAATAATAACATAAGCACACAATAAAGAGACTCTTCATGAACTTGTGGATATAATATAGAAATGGACGTAAACTATTTCATTATTTTACAATATCTAGCAATATAAACCCAAGCCTGAAAACAATTAATGAACAGTCTGATAGCACATGCTGCTTGCACCTACCTGCAGATAAGAGAAATAAATGCCATCATTTATGCTGGAACTGAGGGTTACTACTAACAGAGTTTTAGTACTTTAGTGTTGTGGTATTTTGTCAGAAACTAAAACTCAGATGATAAATGTTTTATGGATTGATGATTATTAATTAGTTCCTCAAGTAATTAGGATACATTTGCATAAGGGTTTCCTTATCAGCAGCACTTTACTGTGACCATGCATGGTAACAGGTTTATCTCATTTTCTTAGATCTGTTTTCTTATAAACACCAAATTGAATATTTTCACTATGTTTATTGCGGTTGTTGACTATTTCTTGTCTGAGAGCAAAACTAGGTAACATCTCTGTATAAGATCATAGTTATTGTAGAACCAGTGACGTCCCTGTGTAGCCACTACGTCATTTTCGGTACAAATATAAACAGTATGATTGTCATTATGAAATTAATTCCTTGTTAACTTATTATTAACTTGGTACTATCTGTTTTCATGCTTTATATATAACATAATGTGTTTTGACCATACCAGCCGATGTACATGTAGTCCTCTTTCCCTTCAGTTCCTGGTGTATGATACACAGATGATCGTTGGAGGCCGCAAGCATGAACTGAGTCCAGAGGAATACATTTATGGTGCTCTACAGCTCTACATCGATGTTGTTTATATTTTCCTGATCATCCTTTCCTTATTTGGAAAATCCAACTAGGTTTGAGATGCATGTATAATAGTCTGTCCATCACAGTGTGACATCAGAAAGGTCACACCTGTGAAAATTTCTTCTGCCGAGCATTAACAGCATTGGTCCAGGACTTTCAGCAGACCCCTGATAATGTTTTTAGTTTCCCTGCCTGAAGAACAAGTGAGATTATGCCATGGTGTGGTATCCACAATCTGTAAGTTGGCAGGCTGGCCGATGTCAACATTTCACTTTAAACAACTTTTCAAAATAACCAGGAAGCTCAGAGACCTAGATTAACTTCAAAGTTTAATTTGGAGGTGTTGATCGATACAGGCCCATTAGGTTTCTTGTTGATTTCCAATGTAAGGTTTGATTAATGTGTTTGAAGGGACAAGTTTATTGAATATGTGTTGATAACTCTTCAAATTTCAGGGAAGTATGTATTAGAGTTCTGAAATTATCAAAGGCCTACAGAAAGTCCTGTGTCCTTAAGACATTATATTGATTTCAGAAATTCTAGGTTCCAGAATTTTCTCATTTGATAACATCTAAGTTTCCAAAATATAATCAGGTTATTTAAGGTTTTGGTAATAAAATTCTATCTGACACTTGATCATTGAAAAAAATGAATAAAATGGATTGGAAACTTCTTTCATCTACTTGGAACCAGATAGTATGTTAAGTTTGTTCACTGCTCTGTGGTAAAAGCGTACAGTGCTTCCCAGTGTATTGATCTAACTATTGTAGGAGGTAAGCTGTTTATTTTTGTTTTTGAAAATGAGCTTCACTTTACTAAATAGCACTGGGAGGCTGGTATGTGATAAGCCGACACGTAGCCAACTCTGCAGTCTACTTGGTAGATAATCACATCAGATCAATTGTAATTACATAATACAAGGGTGGATTGATATGTTGTGATCCTCATATTGAACGAGCTACTCATGGGTTTTTGTTTTAGTCTTACTATTCTCAGACTATATAGGGTCGTGTACCCCAGGACTGGTCTCATTTGCTTAGTTTATATCGATGAGGTGGCACTCTAAAATAAACAAGACAGCCTACTTTTGCAAAATGTACAGGGTTAGGGTTTAAAAGGGTAAAAGAGTCTGTCATTGCCATGGCTGTCATTCAGGATTGTAGCTTTAAATTGATTGAGCATCCGCCTTATTCACCTGATTTCGCTCAATCAGACTTTCATCTATTTCCTAAAACCTGAAAACAGCTATTTGTTATGTAATTTCTCTAACTGCATATTTACACTTTACAAGGTACATTGATTTCTTTGAAGACATTTATAGGTTTGAGCCATTTAAGAGATTTTGAAGTTTGAAGTAGATTTTCAAGTGATATATAGTGGCACCCGTTTCATCAAACTTCCTTACCTTAAGGAAATAATTAGCTTAATATTTTTCATAGGAATGCATGCATTATAGAATTTAAGGGGAAGATCTTTGTTAATGAACCTTCCTTTAAATTGTGCAATGCTTTTGTATGGAAAATTTCCATTTTTCTTGAGTTAAGAGATGTTGACGAGACTCTGGAGGCCTAGTGAAGAAGCTGCTGTAAGTAGAACAGCCTAGGGATATTGATGGTGATGTGTTTGTGAAATGGAAGATCATTTCTCTAGCCAGTAATTATTGTTGCAATTACTGAGACCAAAAAAGTACCGTCTTAGATGATCTTTTCAAGGGAAAAGTGAAGTGAAAACAATAAGTCATGTCTTGGGGAGGTAATGGGAGGGTCTTAAACCTCAAAAGATTCTGTAATCACGAGACACTTGGCAAGCATTGACTTGAGATCCCTGTATGACATCTCCAGTAGGTAGACCATTGGCATGGATTATTTCAGTGACAGCATATATTTGTGTGATTGTAATACCATGATGTATTTTGTCATACCTGTCTTTGTGTGATTTTAAAAACACCAAAATTGTCATATGTCATTATTGATGTCACACTTGTTTCATGATTGATGTTAACGGATGTCAGTCTTAATTAATAAATTGATGCCAATTAAGACCTTCAATAACACTGCTTTGATCTTGCCAAGGTAATGTCATGATATCTTATTTTCTTCAGACCAAAGATGCATGATATTTCTTAAGTATCTTTTTATTCACGCTGATTTGATTTCCTCATCACCAGACATGACATTTTAGCAAAACATCTTTGCCATTATGATTAATATCAACAGTGGTATATGTAATATCTTAGACTGAAATAAGACTTTAATTAGTTCTCTCTTTATTCACTAACAGATATTGACAACATTTAAATGACACCAAAAAAACGGACCCAATTACATGTGATTTTGGCACATTAATACCAGTGGTGATTTTATGGAAATATGAAATTATATATCATTGATACCAAAGACATCAAAATTATGTACATGATTGTACTAGAGACTACATGTCGTAGGTCAGATTATATTGGAAGATCACCAAATCTAGTGTTGTGTGATTTGTTTGATAGAAATCATTATTATCACAAGTAATTTAAGTCACATAAATAACATCAATATCATAACTTAAGTGTGATGTCATCCATGACAAAGCCAATTTTAAAAAAACTTTTAAATATGTGTTAATGTGTCATTAATTACAGTGAATCGCTTTGTTCTATTTTGTTTTGTATGTTGTCAATCTGTGATACATAATTATGTGCTGTTATCAAGGACTGTATAGTGAACAGTGTAGTTTCCCAATGTGTCAATTAATGTTCATCTCTTACATCGTTAGCAGCATTCATTACTCGTTTCATTTTCCATGTTTGTTCTGTACCATAATTTGAGGAGTTTGATGTGTTGAAGAGATTTGTATCATCAAAATTAAATCGTATTAAACAATAGCCATTTAGGCTTAAATATATGAAAAGTCGACATGCTTTGAATAGATAGGGAATATTATCTAAAATGTGCAGTCATGAAATATCCTGTCGACACTTATTGTACAGTTTGGTCTTGTAGGAAATATAAAATATGTTACAACCATCATAACAAAGAAGTAGACACTACAATTTATACTAGCTTATACCTTATTCCACATTTGTAAATAATGCATGTTTCATTCTATTACACTGTAAATAAAGTATGTAACAATTTTTATTTAAACCATATCATGAAACCCACCATTTAAATCGTCTTCAGCTGTCATCGCTTTTAAAGAAACAAATTAATTATGTAAGGCAGTCTTATTGGCTAGCATGGACATGCAAAAGCCAATGAAATTTAGTTGGTACTTTTGTTTCATCAAATATGAACGGGGGACATTTGCAATTGTTTAACAAATATTTTGTAATAGCAAGTGATTTCCAAATGAATGAATTGCCTTATTATACCATATACACTGTAATGTACATCCTTATGTATATATACTATTGTTTTTGTCGTTATATCATAACCTAAGCATTACTTAATATTGACCTTGTGGAACTGTGACTGTTGTCTGGCAATACGCTCTGTAATGACAGTCATCTGTGAAGTTCATTTACAACGCATATGATTGTTTTGTTATGTGGTGGAAAGGGAAACAGAATACAAAATGAGTGATCATCATTCTTGATTTATTTATGCGTTATGGCCTCGTTCTCAAGTATGTAAATACTGAACACTCATCAATCATTGGGATGGCATCTCGTAAGTCATTTTTTAACTATTGTGAATAGTGGTACTTTTATTTTCATTTATATTTATGTTAGTATTCGTCTCATAATACCAAACGTTTGTAACAATTCGGTACTTGTGTCAGCCTATTTTACATTGGACCAAGTCGATTTAAAATTGTTAGAATAATGAAACAAGATAATTGGATTCATTCATTACATAATACATACTTTTAATATTAGGTTTTGGCAATTTCCATCATATATTTGGAGATGTGATTGTTATTCATTACGTCTGTGATAAGTCTTTTTACATTTTCTCCTCAATGTTTGCGTGCTTGAGCTAGTAAATGCTTCCAGTTAAATTTAAAGGTATTACTGGTTTTATTGTTGAGTTTGTGATGTCGGTATAAATAGTTCTCTACCAATTCAGAATGCCAACGTTCTGGTTTATGCTCTATACCGTGTTCTGCTTTGTGCTTTAAATTTACTTTTTCAGTGCATACATTTCTTGATGTATGTGTTCTAATTCTGATATATACAATTTTACTATAAAACTCAATCCAAATGACAATAAATTGATATCTAGTAACATTAAATGCAGTATACAATTTCGGTAATAAATCTTAACAGTATACTTGCAAATATAGAAAGCAAACATTTGCAAATAGTTTATAAGCATAGCAATTCAATGTGGAGTAGAACTACATGTATATTCTGATATAATAACATGTATTTTTTTTCTTGCCTTCAAAATTTGTCCATGGATATTTTAAGAAATTGTTAATATATTTACCCTTATTTCATGTATAAGTTGCATCTACCAGACTGTTAGCAACTCACCATGTTTCCTTACCTTAACTGATGTAAACGTAATGTTGTTCATCTCTTGCATGTGATTCGCGAGTCAGGGATGATTTGGTATTGTTGAGACAAGATTTATTGTTGTAGTGTTAAACATTGAACCACGGCAAAAGATACCTGGGGTAACTTTTTCTCAGAAATAATAGATCCCCGTTTTCTAGAGGAAATATTTTCTTACTCTGATGCATATCTAACGGTTATTAGTCCTCTACCGGTTTCACCGGGGGGACTGTAGGTTTTCTCCTCGTCTGTCTGTCTGTCCGTCCTTCCACTCAGTTTTCCGGTCTTTTTTCAGCCATGTTTCTATGTATGTTGGTGAAAGTTGGTATGTCTAATTTTAAAAGAAGGAACAGGCTTCATTGTGCTAAACCATCCAGCTTTATACAATACGCTTCCATACGGTTGTTGGGTCTGCTTCCTTGTTAGGTTCTAATATTCGGTATCATTTGAAATAGTTTTATCGCTAGTGTGAAACAGAGGATTTTACCCTACTGCTGTTTCACTGCGCATTTAGAGATTATAGTGACGATGGTAGCTGTACAGATTGAAACATAACTGTTATGTATAATATTATTAAAGATTGTTAAGATATACATTTGTGTATACACTCTGCTAAGAACACAATGCCCTTAAGTAAAATTTTAAATTAGAATGTATTGCTGTGCATTGCGACGTTCATATCACGGGTGTTAGTGGAATGGCTGCATATGACTGAAATTTCTTAATTTCAAGTTCTTTGATTTTTACATCATCAGATGGTGGGCTGTTCAAATCGCTGTTCGTCCCTTGTTCGTTCTTCCGTTGTCCATCTAAGCATTCCTTGTTACCTAATTTTTTTTGAGAAGGATCTTTCTTAAATTTTATAAGTTGTGCATTATCAAAAACAAGTATTAGACTGATCAAATTAACCAAATGGCTGGCCAGCCACCATCTTGGATTTTGAAAAATATTTGATTAGGTCTTGCACAACTAATTATTTCACTATATGTCATTGCTAGTTAAAATTATGTTATATGATTGATTTATTTTCATAAGAACATGGCGATATACTCAAAATATAAGAAAATACCTTCAAACCTCACATTTTCTTTTTCCCTGGTTGTGTGCTAACAAATTTTAGATTGATCTTATCTATTTCTCAGAAAGGTCTTAATGGCATTTTTTTTTGTTATCAAATGATTAAGAGGAAAGGAGGGGAATATGCTAAAAATTGAGAAAATATATAAAATCGGTGATGCAATGTTGGACACCACGATCTCCGGTTTGCATCCCCGACCTTTTTTTATTTGACGACTGTATTTTCTTAGATTATTGATTCATTCGTCTAGACGTGAGTTTGTGGGAAGGTGGTTTGTGAACGCTTTCTAATGAGTTTGTGGGAAGGGTTGACGCTTATGAGTTGGTGGTTTGTGAACGATTTCTATATACTGATCAGTTTTTATTAGACCTTGCTTTGCCTTTCAGCACTCATTAATAAAATGTTTGATTTGCTGTTTCACTGACACGGAAATGCGGCCAGATGAAATTGGTTGTAATTCTTTTGTTCTAACAATTCTTATGTGTGGGTAATGTGCACGTGGATGACAAATGGTACAAGAGCAAATAATATGAAAACTTGATACATGAATTTGTATTTATCAAAAAGTGGGAAATGTGTTTTCAATATCACGCATTTTCATTGACTGATTAGCTGGACACTCTTGGTAAATGTTTATGAAGGTACGTACCTTCTGATGTACGACGGTCCTGTAGACATAGAACCCTTATACAGGTTTAAACTCCAGTACGATAGTCTGTCCTCACAGCATGCATTTGCTCGTTTATACCGTGCGGAGCCTGTTCTAGGTTCGTTTTAGGTATGCTATCTTATTGAAATATTTCACTACTTTGATGCGGTTGAATGTTGATACACTCTACAATAACCGATGCGGTAGGTATTGTACTCCAAGGCATTCGGGTTTATTATCTGGTTAGTGATGTATATACCTTTGTGTCGTAAATTCCAAATACCATTGACATGCGTTATGTGCTTCCCAATTACTAACGGAATTCTTCCTATTGGCATTCATGCAAAATTATCGCTCCCTCGTGTTGAGTATTTATTAGAGCGTATTGAATCGAGCATGTTCAGAATTCCTGACAGAGATTTATCATAGCACCAAATGAAGTGATAAGTCATGGTATTGCTATTTATTCGACATTTTATCGTCTTTTAATCAAATCAATTGTTATCACTTTATCCGATTGTTGTCATTTCAGAAGTTATATATTTGTACCTATCTTTCATGGAAACGATTTTAATAAAATACCTTATTATTGTGTACTTTCGTCTTCGATTGATATTTGTTTACACAGTTACTAAGCTGCTTGGATATTGATGAACAATCTATTTCCAGACTGCGTAAGTAAACTAGTAGGCAGTCATACAATTAAAACAATGTTATTCTGCACAATATAGCATTGATGAAGAATAAAGCATCCGGTACCCCTCGACGGAAAACCAATAGGCGAATGTCGGTACCCCTCGACGGAAAAGCAATATGCGAATGTCGGTACCCCTCGACAGAAAAGCAATATGCGAATGACGGTTCCCCTCGACGGAAAAGCAATAGGCGAATGTCGGTACCCCTCGACAGAAAAGCAATATGCGAATGTCGTATATGTACAATGGAATTAAGGCCAAAGTAATTAAAGGCGGTTCTGTCGCTAATATTTTTAATTGTAATTCCGGTGTTAGACAAGGGGGAAATTTGTCTCCATTTTTGTTTTCAATCTTTTTAAATGATCTAGAACATTTCTTAATATCACATGACTGTAGAGGTTTATCTAATTTGGCGGGAAAACTAAAGTTTATCTCAAGTTAACGTATTTCACACCTACTCAAAATTGTGGCATCTTAAAGTTAACATTGACAAGACTAAGATAATGTTTTTTGGGAGAGGAACGGTGTCACGAAATATACAGTTCACCTATAATGGCAATAATTTAGAAATTGTGAAAATTTTAAATATCTCTGGGTTTGTTTCACTAGAAATGGTTTTACACATTTGAATATCAAACAATTATATGAAAAAGGCCTTAGGGTCATGTATGGTGCTATTTCAAAATGCAGAATTCATAATCTGTCCATCGATTGAAAAATGGATATTTTTTTGATAAAGCAATCAAACCGATTATACTATATGGCTGTGAGGTTTGGGGGTTTTGTGACAAAAAACTCTTAGAACGTCTACATATGAAATTCTGTAAACATATCCTTAAATTAAAAACATCTACACCAAACTTTATGATATATGAAGAATTGGGAAGGTTTCCATTAAGTATAAATATAAAAGTTCGTATGATTGGATTTTGGGCCAAAATGATGGTTTCAACTCATAATAAATTGAGCAACAAATTTTTCCAAATTTTAAGACATTATAATGCTCAATGGCCTAACTATATTAAAAATGTTTTTGAAGAATGTTATTTATTAGATGTTTTTGAAAACCATGAATTTACTAGTATACGCTGCTTAAAAAATACTGTTTTTCATACCCTAAGAAATTTGTTCATATGTAATTGGAAAAATGATGTTTTCAATTCTCCGAAAGGGACCAATTACAGAATTTATAAACATGATTTAAGTTTAGAAAAATATCTACTTGACCTCCCTCCTAAGCTAGCTAATTCCTATTGTAAATTTTGAACTTGTAACATTAAATTACCAATTGAATACGGAAGATGGAATAACATCCCAAGAGAAAATAGAATCTGTAGTCTGTGTAACCTGAATGAACTAGGAGACGAATTCCATTAGCTATTTAATTGTAGCGATCATCAAATGGCATTAAACAGAAAAAATATATATCTAGATACTATTATGAAAGACCAAGTACATTCAAATTTAATACACTTTTTAATTTTGTAGTAGACGATAAATTGAAATCACTTGTGAAATTAATTAAAGAAATAATAATACGACTCACCAATATTTAAGATAATCTCTTGCTTAACAAATGTATCGATGTATTATATCATATGTCCTGTACAAATTTTGTATGTATATAATTCTCTACACTTTATATGTTTATGAGAATAAAATATTGTCATTGTCATTGTACCCCTCGAAGGAAAACCAATAGGCAAATGTCGGTACCTCTCGACGGAAAAGCAATCGGCGAATGTCAGTACCTTCGAAGGAAAACCAATCGGCAAATGTCGGAACTTCTCAACAGAAAAGCAATATGCGAATGTCGGTACTCCTTGACAGAAAATCAATATGTAAATGTCGGAACTCCTCGACAGAAAAGCAATATGCAAATGTCGGTACTCCTGCTGCCCCGAATACTTAAAACTGCCTTCTCACTAAACAAGAGTGCTGGCATGTTTTTAAAACCGTAATCTATACAAATGGGAACAAAATAATCAATTTGAATCCGCTTACCGTTTCAGTTTCAAATATGACAACGGGAACCAATTTAAGTAAATTTCTACACGCAGAGAAAGTATGTATTTTCTTGCAAAAAATGGCGTTTATGCCTTTCATCATGAAGATTAACTTATACCCTCAAACGTTTAAGAATTTTTTAACGCAGCGTTACTTATGTGCTTGCATAACACTTTTTCTAGTTGATTCGCTCCATAGTTCACGAATAATATCGGGCAATGAATCGCAAAATGGAAGCAGTATTGTCTGTATTTACTGCAGATGTCAAAGGCCAGTGGTTGGACTCCAGGGGGATACACTTGTGTATTTCTTTTTAAAACAATATGTAATGTAACTGATGTAAAGCAGTCTGTATGTTCAAAATATCGCTGCCAAAGGTCAGGTTAACTAAGACCGCCATCGTTGTGGCAAATTTTGCCTAATTTTGTGTCGTATTATGTCCCCAGTTTTCCATTTACGAAGGCTAAAGGTGAGTAATTTGAAGCAATACTTCATACCCAATGAAAATATTTGATTAAAACAAACACTAATATAAACAATCAGGAGTACGAAGGTTTTAGATGGCATCTGGATTGTTTTGTATACAATGCTTTCCTTTGTCACATATCCGAAATATTAGTTTGTATGTTGGCTGACTTGTTTTTGCTTTCATATTAAGTTGATTATATTAAAGAGCCTATTAGGATAGGTAACACATACCTGGCAGAGTCCTTTATTTTCATCTATACCTTAGATCTGGTATTTCTGAACTATTTACATTTTTCGCCGTTCGCCTTTCTTGGAAAAGAAAACGAATACATTTCTTAAGTGCAATTGTAAATGTAATTGAAGAGTAGAAAAGTCAATCTCGATTTGACAAAATGTATAATGAAATGATAAAACTGGTATTTGATCGTGGTTACATTAAGTGGTAAATATATAAGTGCAAAAGCAACATCACCTATTCATACAACTTAGCTCATTTCCAAATTGTTTTAGGCCGTTTAACGGATAAGAAACAGTTTTTTATTGATATTTCAACGTCCAAAATACACGTACATTTATCAAACTTAGTCTTAAAATTCTCATGTATAACCATGGACAATGCACGTCTTAATTAAAATTTGGTAATGAATGCTTTGATTGTTCCACTATCACGATATATAACGATTATCAAAAGTTTACTCATGTCATATGGAAATGAATAATAGAAAACCAAAAGCACAGAACATCATATTATACAAAGATTTCGACGTACATACATGTATATCATGATAAACTGGATCAGAACGATAAATATTTTCTTTGTCAAGATGTATACAAGTGATGTGTGTAATGTATATGGATTTCAAAAGTGTTTCAAAATGGCTAGCGTTTATGTAAAATTATCAACTGTTCTAAATATTTTAAAATGGGAACAAATATAGCTTCATAAACACCCGTTATATAATATGAATATGATGCATTGATGGGTAAGCTAGATCAAATATCAAAGTGCACCCATTTAAATCTATGTACATGTAAGTACATGTATGTATTTAGGTCAAAGGTTTAACTTCATACCATTAACTCGATATATATGTCCATATGACGGCAACGAGTTTCATATCTCCTGCAAAATCCAGGAAACTGTCACAGGTCGCACCAAACATGTATTTAGGTCACAGATCATGAATTCGCCGATGTAAATCAAAGGGCAAATGCATGTACATACATACATGTAGATGTATATTAAGTAAAGGTATCTGAAAAAATAATCTCTACAAATTCGTATGTGCGTGTAATGTATATCCGCCTTAATGTATTGAAGGCTCAATTGATTCACTGTCCTTGTCGAATAGGAAATTTACGTGATGCTGGCATGTAATCATTTACATAAAATGTATTGAAAATACTTAATCGATTTTCTCCAGCTAGGCCTATCTTCAGGTACCAGCTTGATAGGCCTAGCGCCAACAGGTATCCGATAATTCGATAGCCTGTCTAAGAAAGTTTCCCTGATCGGATACTTTTACATCAAAAAGCATCACCATTTTGAACAGTGTTGACATACCCCATTTAACCTCCAGCAATTGCGTTTTCGTACAATGAAATTATAACTATTACCAACTACCAAGGTGCTAAATACATGCAGGTCCACGGCGAAAAATCCTACAAAGAGTAGATTGGTGTATAACTTGAAAGCTGTCCCAAGGATGAAAATGTTGGGCACCGTTGCTATGGTCATTATTTAAAATGGGAAGATTTATTCCATCCTCTTTCAACCTATAATAGTTATCGTTCTATCAAAAATGTCACTATTTTCTTTCCCGCTGTTTGTTTAGTCGACAAACCAGTCTGTCTTCACATGGCTGACAACATCACCTCTGTGTTCGTGCTCTCCTACAGTCCAACGAGTTTCCTTCATCTCGCCGTTTGTTGTGATTAACAAAATTCTCCAAAATGGGATGAAATTGGAATCGCCATTATTGTCAAAGCTGAGCAGGCGAAACACTTGGGCGGCAATGCTATTACCAATGTTTATTTCTATGTTGTCTGCAGTAACAACAAGAGTCAGTGTGGAGTTTACATGTATGACACATCGTAACCGCGATCCCGTATTGACGGCTTGCTTCAAGTCCGATTTCGATCCTAGGATTTCGTTACCATTTACATCTGTACTAAGCGCCAAACGCCAAACGCGGCTTTTCAACTACCCACGAGGCTTGTACAGTTGATATGCTTTGCCCCTTCTTCTGTGATGACCCGATGTCATATAAGTCGACATTATAAGTTCCATCTGAACATATTCTGACCCACTTCCATTCCGCAATGCCTTGTGTGAATGTACTTGGTGATGGTGTGTCGATCTGACTCAAAAGCTGCGCGGCCACGTTACCATTATCAATAAGGACATTGTCAGCCTCCATGATATACGAACCGAATACAAGCTTCACTCGCCTTCCTTGCAAAATGAGTTTAGTCAAGGCTTCTTTGGATCCAGTAAGGGGTTCACCATCTGCATTGTGCATGTAAACCAAAGTCCAACAAGCTTCCACGAACCAGTATGTATAAGGAAGTGTACTTACCGATTCATGATTTGAGCGAATGCTTGCCAATGTACCACCGAGTTACTGTGCGCGTTGCCGTGGTATCAATTAGCGTTATGTACCAGTAGTAGGGGTTGCTATATCTACCAGTACTCGCCTTTTTACCAATTTTCCAGGGAATCTGTCCAACTAATTCGCACGACTCTGATTCGACTTCCAGACGGAATACAGAGCTCAGAAAATAGGAAGATGAACCGAAATCGTAAGCTAACCGTATAGTCATGCCTTGTTCAGCGGCTGATATCAGGCCAGCAATATTCCCACAAATAGGTTCAAAATCACTATCAGTGCAATATACGGGATTGGTGTATGGATCTGCCATGTGTACGTTTCTGAAGGAACAAAAGCAGGATTAAGAATGAATAATACATTGTAACCATGCAAAGTGCTCATAATATGTTATTAACGTAGGCACGACATACACCGTATTATTCGGATGGTCGTCAATGTAGTAAGGCTGCTGTGTTTAAGCAGTTAAATGTCTTCCTTATTGTACAAAAAACACCAAAGCTGGATATTTAATGGGGATATCTTTAGTTGTGATAGAGATAATTAAAAGGATATATCCACACGAGATATTTGTAACATGGAATTAATCTGACATTAGATTTCTTAATAAATGAAATTGAGAAATACCTTAAGAAAACAACGATATCGCATGCCTGAACAACTGATGTTAGAATACGTAGATGGCATGAAAAGTGGGAACACGGCATTGACTCTGGGATGGCTGACTGATATCCCAGCTTCCCATTTCACAACATGATGGTGTTTGTTATTAAAAACTAGATTTTAAATATCATAAATCATTGAAGTGATTATTTTGATATCCCAAACATCAAAAGAAACAACAATATGATTATAAGTAAATCATTTCAATGTGGCTATTTATTGAAATGATGTCTATATTTAATATTGCGAGGCCAATGTAGGAATCGGGATTGCTTAATTCTTCTGACCTAATTTCACTTAGCAACTATTTCCCTTGACGACTGGAACTAATAATGTGATCATGCGAATTCTACCTGTTGATGGAAATATAAACTCACTGATAATTGGATACGCAAAAATGTTCATTATATAAAACATTCATCAAAATAACAATGACAGACATAAATAATGAATTTTTAGCGATGTATGAAGTGATAACTCAAGATGGACACGGAAGTTGTGTTTTCTCTTCCACATATTCCACGTGCTACTGAACTACTTTCCCCTCTTCGCCTCATTATTAAATTGTATTTAAACATCTTTCTATCTGGCAGGAATTCAAAATACAGAGCAGACTACGACCCAAGGATAATAGATACCAAGATAAGTAATTGCGCCTTTGTGTATTACACGATGAGGACAATACATAGGAAATGATTCTATTTCTCCTACATACTTGTATATTCCTTCCTACTCGGTTATAATGAAGCAAACATCATAAATAAAATATCCCATATGGATCTCGGCGCTCAACGTTGAATAATCGTTATTGGAGGTATGCAAGACTTATTATTTCTACATTTTTTCATATTGTTTTCTCTTTTTTTCTTAATATCATATAAGTAGAGATAACAAAGCTCCACATGAATAACATTTCGGAAACAGCAATAAGAAATTTCAACTCAAATTCAAAATGATGACCTGTTGACCATTTTGCTTTTCGATCTGTCTCCAAATTCAATATACAATTGAACGATATGTCGAATTTGAGAAAGAACTTTCTGAGAAAATGATATAACAATTTCCAAATTCACTTTGCCGGCAATTTTGTTTTCCGAAAAGTTTCAAAATTCAACATGCTTAACTACATACGAAGAGGAGCCTACATATGAAACTTGAGAATTTCTGGTACAAAAAATAACGCTGATAAGAATTTTTAAAGGACGAAATGACGACACACGGACCACGGATGAAGGGCGATTTGAGCGGCCTACCATCATAATTTGAATAGAGACCCTTTGAAATATACGAAGAAATTAATCCCACTATGAAATTAAAATCATGATTTGAATAGAGACCCTTTGAAATATACGAAGAAATTAATCCATATGTTCTGCTAGACATTAAGCGTCTTCTTCAAAGCCGAAACTCGCCATACAAATGTTGGTCAAATCCGAGGTGAGTCACTTTGTCTTAATGTGAACTACGGTGGTGAAAACGGAACTAGTAGGCATATCAACAAGCATCGAACGCGTCTAACGTCATATAGCATAGTGAAACAAAATATTTACAAATGAAACCGTGACATGGTCTTCATCATTGAGCATCTATATGCTTTTATGTTGTTAATTTCTCCGCCAGTAGTCGACATTTATACCAGAAACCGCGATAATGAGAACAAGTCCATGGATATCGTATCTATTGTAAACACCGTAGGTAATGGTAAGTACCATCTAGAAATGGAAATTCAACATGTGGGAAACTCAGATAATCACACTTATCATACAACTAAATTGTAAGATGTTCATTCTGGTTACGTTGTAAGATAATATCGAGGTACATGTAGGTAGTTGGTGTTGAGGCGTCCGTAGTGTCCTTGATGTTTAGTTTTAAAGGGTATATCCGATCAATTGAGTCGATTACGTTTTTAATATTTCAAACTGACAAGATGACACGTCGTCGATATTTTGCAGGGAATTGAAATATTCTAAAGTCGATTCAACTAGGAGCATCTCGAAATATTACTGGCCAAATACATGGAGCGACCCATATTATTTTATACTGTATTAAGAAACTGCTTTTGTAATATTACTTTCTTAAAAATCGCTAACTGTATAAGTCCCTAAATAATTTGTAATCGATTATTGTAGTCGCTTATGATTTGTAATTCAAATTTAATACTTTTATGTTATGAAATATGTATGCATCTTATATTTCATTTGATGAGAATACTTCTATTTGAAAGAAATATCCTCTTATTCAATTCCATTGTACCCAACGAGAATTACCACTTCATATAGTTGCAAAAAAAATAAATAAATAAATAAAGTCGACGTAAATACCTTGTATACCAGACGGAGCGTCGGGATGATTGTAAGGATGTTAAGTGTTCGTGTTTACCGAGATACGTCCTCCCTTGGTAAACATTACCGTCGGTACAGACCATTGTGTAGCGCCAAAACATGTTTTCTTCAAACGTATCCCAGCCAGACTTTGACAAAACGAAAACGGAAGATGTACAGATGACACCTGTTTTGATAGCTACGTTGTCCACTTCTAGGAACAGATCCGGAACTATGTGGATACGAAGTTCCGCGCCCTCCTTTATAGCGTCACTAACAGTGTCTATGTCACCAAATAACACTCTACCGTCAGCTGCTACCTCATATACTTTCGTCCAGGAGTTGGTACAGGTTGCTGAAATAATGAAATAAAAAATAAATATACTTAAAAAGTAATACAATTTATATAGCTACAAAGCATAACAGACTTTAGACAATACCAACCTCGTAGTGATGAAAGGAAAGGAAATGACAAATGTTAGCCTCATTTTTTTCTTCATTCATGCTTATCTACCAAACACCTAATATTTCATAGATAAACCCGTCTCTCTTTTCTCTTACCCAGCATCTCTATTAAGGATATATAATTGACAGTGGTAATCATTCATCCATATTTGTTATTGATGTAGAAAAACAACCTGAAAGCCATAGCATTCCAGAATGAACTCAGGGAAATAAGAATGGTTCTGAACAAGCTACTGGTCAAATGTCAAAAAAATAGTAGAGGAGGAAGACAGATCCTAAAACGAGAGGAACATAGATCTGATAACGGGAGGAACATAGATCTGATAACGGGAGGAACATAGATCTTATAACGGGAGGAACATATATCTTATAACGGGGGGAACATAGATCTTATAACGGGAGGAACATAGATCCTATAACGGGAGGAACATAGATCTTATAACGGGAGGAACATAGATCCTATAACGGGAGGAACATAGATCTTATAACGGGAGGAACATAGATCTTATAACGGGAGGAACATAGATCTTATAACGGGAGGAACATAGATCTTATAACGGGAGGAACATAGATCTTATAACGGGAGGAACATAGATCTGATAACGGGAGGAACATAGATCTTATAACGGGAGGAACATAGATCTTATAACGGGAGTAACATAGATCTTATAACGGGAGGAACATAGATCTTATAACGGGGGGAACATAGATCTTATAACGGGAGGAACATAGATCTTATAACGGGAGGAACATAGATCTTATAACGGGAGGAACATATATCTTATAACGGGAGGAACATATATCCTATAACGGGAGGAACATAGATCTTATAACGGGAGGAACATAGATCTTATAACGGGAGGAACATAGATCCTATAACGGGAGGAACATAGATCTTATAACGGGAGGAACATAGATCTTATAACGTGAGGAACATAGATCTTATAACGGGGGGAACATAGATCCTATAACGGGAGGAACATATATCTGATAACGGGAGGAACATAGATCTTATGACGGGAGGAGCATAGATCTTATAACGGGAGGAATATAGATCTTATGACGGGAGGAACATAGATCTTATAACGGGAGGAACATAGATCTTATAACGGGGGGAACATAGATCTTATAACGGGAGGAACATAGATCTTATAACGGGAGGAACATAGATCCTATAACGGGAGGAACATAGATCTTATGACGGGAGGAGCATAGATCTTATAACGGGAGGAACATAGATCTAATGACGAGAGTAACATAGATCTTATAACGGGAGGAACATAGATCTTATAACGGGAGGAACATAGATCTTATAACGGGAGGAACATAGATCTTATAACGGGAGGAACATAGATCTAATGACGAGAGTAACATAGATCTTATAACGGGAGGAACATAGATCTAATGACGAGAGTAACATAGATCTTATAACGGGAGGAACATAGATCTTATAACGGGAGGAACATAGATCTTATAACGGGAGGAACATAGATCATATAACGGGAGGAACATAGATCTTATAACGGGAGGAACATAGATCTTATAACGGGGGGAACATAGATCTTATAACGGAAGTAACATAGATCCTATAACGGGAGGAACATAGATCTTATAACGGGAGGAACATAGATCCTATAACGGGAGGAACATAGATCTTATAACGGGAGGAACATAGATCTTATAACGGGAGGAACATAGATCTTATAACGGGAGGAACATAGATCCTATAACGGGAGGAACATAGATCTTATAACGGGAGGAACATAGATCTTATAACGGGAGGAACATAGATCCTATAACGGGAGGAACATAGATCCTATAACGGGAGGAACATAGATCTTATAACGGGGGGAACATAGATCTTATAACGGGAGGAACATAGATCTTATAACGTGAGGAACATAGATCTTATAACGGGAGGAACATAGATCCTATAACGGGAGGAACATAGATCTTATAACGGGAGGAACATAGATCTTATAACGGGAGGAACCTAGATCCTATAACGGGAGGAACATAGATCATATTACGAAGTCAATGTCACGTTTCTGATGACGAATGTCTTATATTATAACCCGGTAATAATATAAATGTGGCTTATCGCCTCGTTATGTTAATGGCAGAAGCGACAACACGTTTCATTATGAATTTAGGAACCGATACAGTATATGCTTAAAGTGAACACATATTGACCCTAATGAATTGTTACATTATTCGTCATAGTTCCAAGCACGGCCTGCGTTTGATCGGTCAGTAACCTTTCCGTCGTCGAATACAAGTCGTGTTCATGTACTTAGCAATCTATACTTGCATTAGCACATACATGTACATTGCATTAGCCATACAGCTGTATCACTCATACGAACTTCCGATAGTCGTCCTCGACCGACTAAATTAATTCTGCTTGGGTGTTGTTTCTTTTTGTTTTTTAGTTTTTAGTTTTTTTGTTTTTTTTTGTTTTTGTTTTTTTTTCTTTGATTTAGAAACCGTTATTAGGTACATGTATTATGCATTTGCAAATTGTCTTGACATGATTTATTTGTATCAACAATATATCTTGATTCTGTTCTATCTTGATGGGTTTAAATGGTACTTGAAAAATACTGAAATTGTAATATATTTAATCAGTGTAAAATTCTACTTTTTCTCCATCGTCTCTTATTATTTGTGTAGGTTTCTCGTGACCGAAGTCGATATTCTGCCTAAACTGTCCAGTGTATCCCATATAATTGCATTTTAATATGTTATCAAATAAACTTGATCATATAATTATTCAGCATAGGCATACTTGCATGTAGACTCTAAAGTAAAGTGCCGTACACAAGTGTCGTTCTTTCTTCCAAAACTTCCGTTCAAGTTATTTCACTTTTCTCATTTCCTGATGAATTCAGCCATTGTCATAAGAACATAAGGTGTTTTTCCTTTATTACCTATTTGCATTTGTTTGATTATTACTGATTTTGAGTAATAAATGAACTGGACCGATTTATAGAGCAAATGATGAAGTTCGTGTTTCGATATTGTAACTCTTCAGTGTTTTAGTATCGAATAGTGGCACGGAAAAAAAAACATCCATCATGAAGGTCGATTTTTTACCGTGCAAGTTTCAGAACTGTGGTAAAAGCTCCGTCCTCGTCGTCGTATGGCGTAGTATAATTCGCGTTTACCCTACTTTATCTAATTCAGAATTTGTTTAAGAAAGTACTAATATCCTATGTGTTATATGTGGCAATATAAAGTCCTATACATGTTTTATTTACGAATCAATAACAAACATAAGCGACGTAAACACATTTATCCGCATGATTAAAAAAGTACAAATAAAGATTGCTTTTCTAATTCTGAATCATAAAATAGCAATGACATTTCCTATGACTTAAGATATTTAACATTCTTAAAATATGAATATATTTGCTGTTTGGATTCAATGCTGACCATAAAACGGATCAAATTATTCGACAGAAGATGATAAATAATTGCATAACGTTAGCCTGGAGAGGTGATCGGCCATTGATAAGGACCGGTTCAAGAGACAGTACCTACTAGTGATGGACTTAGTTTGTGTTAAATTCGAAATGTCATGCTGTAAATTTACTAGCAAATGATTATTGACAAATAAAATATTCGACACAAACAACGAAGTCTGGGTATAATTTGGAGGGAACGGGCCGTAAGATGTATTCAACACAACCGCAGTATCAGAACAGTATTCAAAACGCCTGTGTTTAACTTACTAAGATAAGAAGGGAGAAAACAGAACAAATCATTCGACCCATCCGATATATTCAATTCAAGCGTGTTCGAAATAAATTCAGTTTTACTTTACATTCATTTTCGGTATTATTTCATATGATTTAAATAACATCAATATAAACATTACAAAACTAGCTTAAACTCTGAAAGACACAAAGCTTTAATAAACAATAAGTATATAAATTTAAACGATATAGAAACGGTCCCTTGCGCTACATGTTGACCTTCCCTTTTGTTGCCATTTCGTTTGTTTGTTTATAGTATCCTAATGATAGTATAGGAATAACATAGATACCTTCGTCAGCTTTATTAGGAAATGCGCGTCCCTCCGTGACATACTGGAAATTGATGTTGGGAACAGCAGTAAGGTGATCAACTATGGTACATTGCTTTGTACCTCTGTTATAGGATACCGCCCTCAAGCTGCCGTCTTTAGGTTGCATGTGTGATAAGCATTGTGCCACGCTGTCGGCCTGAAATGTGTCGAGGTTGTATACAACACTTTGGTTTGGTGATGTTCTGCACGTGTCTGCGGTTCCCAATTTCCATCTCTGCTGGATAATAACGGCATCACTGCAGCCTTTGATAAAATTTCAAAAAACGAGATTGTTCAATTTTACAAAAAGAAAAAAAAAATTCGTAATGAAATCAAAGCAAAAATATCGGACCACTTGGTTAAGACATACATGCTTTATATATAGAATTGTACTTGTAAGATAACCGTTGTTTCTCAAATAAGAACAATGCAATTATGAGTTAAAGATAACGATTTTTATAACCAGATCGGACTTTGTAGATATAAATCCTATTACGTCTTGACATAGGAAGCAATGGTAATTGACATACATAATGACCAAACATGATCTAAGCAGCATTGCTTTGATAACAGTTTAGACTCAAAGAGTGTATAGATGAATTGTCGTTCTCTGACACTGTTATCATTTAATATTGTTAATGTAATTAATGATTTACATACCTGTGACATAAACAATATACAGATGTATCACTTGTGTGAAGATGTTGAGGATGGCCATCATCTTCAGACACGGTCACCCTTTAAGTGTTTATACACATACTGTATACATTCTTCATCGTGAGTATACACCAACCATTAACCTGCAGTTCTGAAGCGTTAAGAAAGCGATACAATCCATTCAGAATCTTGTTAGCTTTCTGGAATGAATTTTATACACAGAATACTAACTAAAATATTAACCAGAAACCTTAGTTAATAAAAGATCAATACACTTTAGTATTCGAAATACCAAATCCGGCGAAGCACGCTATAGCTTCTATCAATAATGTATAGGTTATCGTTACACACCGACATAACAACGCCAACCTAATTTTAAATTGAATTCGATACAAGACCAGGTGTTCGGGAAGGTTGAGTGTCTTCTGTAATAATCCAGGCCAAATCCAGGTAATGACACCTTCTGTAATAATCCAGGCCAAATCCAGGTAATGACACCTTCTGTAATAATCCATGCCAAATCCAGGTAATGACACCCTCTGTAATAATCCAGGTCAAATCCAGGTAATGACACCCTCTGTAATAATCCAGGCCAAATCCAGGTAATGACATCTTCTGTAATAATCCAGGCCAAATCCAGGTAATGACACCTCTGTAATAATCCAGGCCAAATCCAGGTAATGACACCCTCTGTAATAATCCAGGCCAAATCCAGGTAATGACACCCTCTGTAATAATCCAGGCCAAATCCAGGTAATGACACCCTCTGTAATAATCCAGGCCAAATCCAGGTAATGACACCCTCTGTAATAATCCAGGCCAAATCCAGGTAATGACACCTTCTGTAATAATCCAGGCCAAATCCAGGAAATGACACCCTCTGTAATAATCCAGGCCAAATCCAGGTAATGACAACCTCTGTAATAATCCAGGCCAAATCCAGGTAATGACACCTTCTGTAATAATCCAGGCCAAATCCAGGTAATGACACCCTCTGTAATAATCCAGGCCAAATCAAGGTAATGACACCTTCTGTAATAATCCAGGCCAAATCCAGGTAATGACACCCTCTGTAATAATCCAGGCCAAATCCAGGTAATGACACCCTCTGTAATAATCCAGGCCAAATCCAGGTAATGACACCTTCTGTAATAATCCAGGCCAAATCCAGGTAATGACACCTTCTGTAATATTCCAGGCCAAATCCAGGTAATGACACCTCTGTAATAATCCAGGCCAAATCCAGGTAATGACACCCTCTGTAATAATCCAGGTAATGACACCTTCTGTAATAATCCAGGCCAAATCCAGGTAATGACACCTTCTGTAATAATCCAGGCCAAATCCAGGTAATGACACCCTCTGTAATAATCCAGGCTAAATCCAGGTAATGACACCCTCTGTAATAATCCAGATAATGACACCTTCTGTAATAATCCAGGCCAAATCCAGGTAATGACACCCTCTGTAATAATCCAGGCCAAATCCAGGTAATGACACCCTCTGTAATAATCCAGGCCAAATCCAGGTGATGACACCTTCTGTAATAATCCAGGCCAAATCCAGGTAATGACACCCTCTGTAATAATCCAGGCCAAATCCAGGTAATGACACCTTCTGTAATAATCCAGGCCAAATCCAGGTAATGACACCCTCTGTAATAATCCAGGCCAAATCCAGGTAATGACACCCTCTGTAATAATCCAGGCCAAATCCAGGTAATGACACCCTCTGTAATAATCCAGGCCAAATCCAGGTAATGACACCCTCTGTAATAATCCAGGCCAAATCCAGGTAATGACACCCTCTGTAATAATCCAGGTAATGACACCTTCTGTAATAATCCAGGCCAAATCCAGGTAATGACACCCTCTGTAATAATCCAGGCCAAATCCAGGTAATGACACCCTCTGTAATAATCCAGGCCAAATCCAGGTAATGACACCCTCTGTAATAATCCAGGCCAAATCCAGGTAATGACACCTTCTGTAATAATCCAGGCCAAATCCAGGTAATGACACCTTCTGTAATAATCCAGGCCAAATCCAGGTAATGACACCTTCTGTAATAATCCAGGCCAAATCCAGGTAATGACACCCTCTGTAATAATCCAGGCCAAATCCAGGTAATGACACCCTCTGTAATAATCCAGGCCAAATCCAGGTAATGACACCCTCTGTAATAATCCAGGCCAAATCCAGGTAATGACACCCTCTGTAATAATCCAGGCCAAATCCAGGTAATGACACCCTCTGTAATAATCCAGGCCAAATCCAGGTAATGACACCTTCTGTAATAATCCAGGCCAAATCCAGGTAATGACACCTTCTGTAATAATCCAGGCCAAATCCAGGTAATGACACCCTCTGTAATAATCCAGGCCAAATCCAGGTAATGACACCCTCTGTAATAATCCAGGCCAAATCCAGGTAATGACACCCTCTGTAATAATCCAGGTAATGACATCTTCTGTAATAATCCAGGCCAAATCCAGGTAATGACACCTCTATAATAATCCAGGCCAAATCCAGGTAATGACACCCTCTGTAATAATCCAGGCCAAATCCAGGTAATGACACCTTCTGTAATAATCCAGGCGAAATCCAGGTAATGACACCTTCTGTAATATTCCAGGCCAAATCCAGGTAATGACACCTCTGTAATAATCCAGGCCAAATCCAGGTAATGACACCCTCTGTAATAATCCAGGCCAAATCCAGGTAATGACACCCTCTGTAATAATCCAGGCCAATTCCAGGTAATGACACCCTCTGTAATAATCCAGGCCAAATCCAGGTAATGACACCCTCTGTAATAATCCAGGCCAAATCCAGGAAATGACACCCTCTGTAATAATCCAGGCCAAATCCAGGTAATGACACCCTCTGTAATAATCCAGGCCAAATCCAGATAATGACACCTTCTGTAATAATCCAGGCCAAATCCAGGTAATGACACCCTCCGTAATAATCCAGGCCAAATCCAGGTAATGACACCTTCTGTAATAATCCAGACCAAATCCAGGTAATGACACCCTCTGTAATAATCCAGGCCAAATCCAGGTAATGACACCCTCTGTAATAATCCAGACCAAATCCAGGTAATGACACCTTCTGTAATAATCCAGGCCAAATCCAGGTAATGACACCTTCTGTAATATTCCAGGCCAAATCCAGGTAATGACACCTCTGTAATAATCCAGGCCAAATCCAGGTAATGACACCTCTGTAATAATCCAGGCCAAATCCAGGTAATGACACCTCTGTAATAATCCAGGCCAAATCCAGGTAATGACACCTCTGTAATAATCCAGGCCAAATCCAGGTAATGACACCCTCTGTAATAATCCAGGCCAAATCCAGGTAATGACACCTTCTGTAATAATCCAGGCCAAATCCAGGTAATGACACCTTCTGTAATATTCCAGGCCAAATCCAGGTAATGACACCTTCTGTAATATTCCAGGCCAAATCCAGGTAATGACACCTCTGTAATAATCCAGGCCAAATCCAGGTAATGACACCCTCTGTAATAATCCAGGTAATGACACCTTCTGTAATAATCCAGGCCAAATCCAGGTAATGACACCTTCTGTAATAATCCAGGCCAAATCCAGGAAATGACACCCTCTGTAATGATCCAGGCCAAATCCAGGTAATGACACCCTCTGTAATAATCCAGATAATGACACCTTCTGTAATAATCCAGGCCAAATCCAGGTAATGACACCCTCTGTAATAATCCAGGCCAAATCCAGGTAATGACACCCTCTGTAATAATCCAGGCCAAATCCAGGTAATGACACCTTCTGTAATAATCCAGGCCAAATCCAGGTAATGACACCCTCTGTAATAATCCAGGCCAAATCCAGGTAATGACACCTTCTGTAATAATCCAGGCCAAATCCAGGTAATGACACCCTCTGTAATAATCCAGGCCGAATCCAGGTAATGACACCCTCTGTAATAATCCAGGCCAAATCCAGGTAATGACACCCTCTGTAATAATCCAGGCCAAATCCAGGTAATGACACCCTCTGTAATAATCCAGGCCAAATCCAGGTAATGACACCCTCTGTAATAATCCAGGCCAAATCCAGGTAATGACACCCTCTGTAATAATCCAGGCCAAATCCAGGTAATGACACCCTCTGTAATAATCCAGGTAATGACACCTTCTGTAATAATCCAGGCCAAATCCAGGTAATGACACCTTCTGTAATAATCCAGGCCAAATCCAGGTAATGACACCTTCTGTAATAATCCAGGCCAAATCCAGGTAATGACACCCTCTGTAATAATCCAGGCCAAATCCAAGTAATGACACCTTCTGTAATAATCCAGGTAATGACACCTTCGGTAATATTCCAGGCCAAATCCAGGTAATGACACCTTCTGTAATAATCCAGGCCAAATCCAGGTAATGACACCCTCTGTAATAATCCATGACAAATCCAGGTAATGACACCTCTGTAATAACCCAGGCCAAATCCAGGTAATGACACCTTCTGTAATAATCCAGGCCAAATCCAGGTAATGACACCTCTGTAATAATCCAGGCCAAATCCAGGTAATGACACCCTCTGTAATAATCCAGGCCAAATCCAGGTAATGACACCTTCTGTAATAATCCAGGCCAAATCCAGGTAATGACACCCTCTGTAATAATCCAGGCCAAATCCAGGTAATGACACCCTCTGTAATAATCCAGGCCAAATCCAGGTAATGACACCCTCTGTAATAATCCAGGCCAAATCCAGGTAATGACACCCTCTGTAATAATCCAGGCCAAATCCAGGTAATGACACCCTCTGTAATAATCCAGGTAATGACACCTTCTGTAATAATCCAGGCCAAATCCAGGTAATGACACCCTCTGTAATAATCCAGGCCAAATCCAGGTAATGACACCCTCTGTAATAATCCAGGCCAAATCCAGGTAATGACACCCTCTGTAATAATCCAGGCCAAATCCAGGTAATGACACCTTCTGTAATAATCCAGGCCAAATCCAGGTAATGACACCTTCTGTAATAATCCAGGCCAAATCCAGGTAATGACACCTTCTGTAATAATCCAGGCCAAATCCAGGTAATGACACCCTCTGTAATAATCCAGGCCAAATCCAGGTAATGACACCCTCTGTAATAATCCAGGCCAAATCCAGGTAATGACACCCTCTGTAATAATCCAGGCCAAATCCAGGTAATGACACCCTCTGTAATAATCCAGGTAATGACACCCTCTGTAATAATCCAGGCCAAATCCAGGTAATGACACCTTCTGTAATAATCCAGGCCAAATCCAGGTAATGACACCTTCTGTAATAATCCAGGCCAAATCCAGGTAATGACACCCTCTGTAATAATCCAGGCCAAATCCAGGTAATGACACCCTCTGTAATAATCCAGGCCAAATCCAGGTAATGACACCCTCTGTAATAATCCAGGTAATGACATCTTCTGTAATAATCCAGGCCAAATCCAGGTAATGACACCTCTATAATAATCCAGGCCAAATCCAGGTAATGACACCCTCTGTAATAATCCAGGCCAAATCCAGGTAATGACACCTTCTGTAATAATCCAGGCCAAATCCAGGTAATGACACCTTCTGTAATATTCCAGGCCAAATCCAGGTAATGACACCTCTGTAATAATCCAGGCCAAATCCAGGTAATGACACCCTCTGTAATAATCCAGGCCAAATCCAGGTAATGACACCCTCTGTAATAATCCAGGCCAATTCCAGGTAATGACACCCTCTGTAATAATCCAGGCCAAATCCAGGTAATGACACCCTCTGTAATAATCCAGGCCAAATCCAGGAAATGACACCCTCTGTAATAATCCAGGCCAAATCCAGGTAATGACACCCTCTGTAATAATCCAGGCCAAATCCAGATAATGACACCTTCTGTAATAATCCAGGCCAAATCCAGGTAATGACACCCTCCGTAATAATCCAGGCCAAATCCAGGTAATGACACCTTCTGTAATAATCCAGACCAAATCCAGGTAATGACACCCTCTGTAATAATCCAGGCCAAATCCAGGTAATGACACCCTCTGTAATAATCCAGACCAAATCCAGGTAATGACACCTTCTGTAATAATCCAGGCCAAATCCAGGTAATGACACCTTCTGTAATATTCCAGGCCAAATCCAGGTAATGACACCTCTGTAATAATCCAGGCCAAATCCAGGTAATGACACCTCTGTAATAATCCAGGCCAAATCCAGGTAATGACACCTCTGTAATAATCCAGGCCAAATCCAGGTAATGACACCTCTGTAATAATCCAGGCCAAATCCAGGTAATGACACCCTCTGTAATAATCCAGGCCAAATCCAGGTAATGACACCTTCTGTAATAATCCAGGCCAAATCCAGGTAATGACACCTTCTGTAATATTCCAGGCCAAATCCAGGTAATGACACCTTCTGTAATATTCCAGGCCAAATCCAGGTAATGACACCTCTGTAATAATCCAGGCCAAATCCAGGTAATGACACCCTCTGTAATAATCCAGGTAATGACACCTTCTGTAATAATCCAGGCCAAATCCAGGTAATGACACCTTCTGTAATAATCCAGGCCAAATCCAGGAAATGACACCCTCTGTAATGATCCAGGCCAAATCCAGGTAATGACACCCTCTGTAATAATCCAGATAATGACACCTTCTGTAATAATCCAGGCCAAATCCAGGTAATGACACCCTCTGTAATAATCCAGGCCAAATCCAGGTAATGACACCCTCTGTAATAATCCAGGCCAAATCCAGGTAATGACACCTTCTGTAATAATCCAGGCCAAATCCAGGTAATGACACCCTCTGTAATAATCCAGGCCAAATCCAGGTAATGACACCTTCTGTAATAATCCAGGCCAAATCCAGGTAATGACACCCTCTGTAATAATCCAGGCCAAATCCAGGTAATGACACCCTCTGTAATAATCCAGGCCAAATCCAGGTAATGACACCCTCTGTAATAATCCAGGCCAAATCCAAGTAATGACACCCTCTGTAATAATCCAGGCCAAATCCAGGTAATGACACCCTCTGTAATAATCCAGGCCAAATCCAGGTAATGACACCCTCTGTAATAATCCAGGTAATGACACCTTCTGTAATAATCCAGGCCAAATCCAGGTAATGACACCTTCTGTAATAATCCAGGCCAAATCCAGGTAATGACACCTTCTGTAATAATCCAGGCCAAATCCAGGTAATGACACCCTCTGTAATAATCCAGGCCAAATCCAGGTAATGACACCTTCTGTAATAATCCAGGTAATGACACCTTCGGTAATATTCCAGGCCAAATCCAGGTAATGACACCTTCTGTAATAATCCAGGCCAAATCCAGGTAATGACACCCTCTGTTATAATCCATGACAAATCCAGGTAATGACACCTCTGTAATAACCCAGGCCAAATCCAGGTAATGACACCTTCTGTAATAATCCAGGACAACTCCAGGTAATGACACCCTCTGTAATAATATCCAGGCCAAATCCAGGTAATGGCACCTTCTGTAATAATCCAGGCCAAATCCAGGTAATGCCACCCTCTGTAATAATTCAGGCCAAATCCAGGTAATGACACCCTCTGGAAATCAGAACAACTACGATGCTGGTAACGAAACCACCAGGCATATCAACAGGCATCGAACATATCTAACTTCATATCGCATAAAAACATATTTCCATATATGGTAACGACGCCGGCAATGAAGTTTTAAAAATATTGAACTTTCCCTTTCCTTCAGCCTGCATCTCTTAAAACATTATTTTTGTGCAGTTGTTTTTCTTTATGTCATTAGCCGACGTATGTTAAAGGGATAGAAATATTGGGAGGATGTCTTTGGATATCTTAAAATGTCGGTAGGGAAATCAGGGTCATTACTTTCTGGAACTTGAAATTTTATTTTATAATAAATCTAAGTCGTAACCTGTCCCTGCTAGTTACATTGTAAGTAAAGATCGAGTTAATCGGCTATTGTTAAACAGTGTGCTTGATTCCAAGTTATACACGGTATGTCCGATTGACATGTCGATACAGTGTTTTGTAATTCAAAGTTGACACGATGACGTCAAATCGTCAACATATATACCTATAGGTAACATTGAAGGATTTTTGCAAATTATGTAATATTCTAAAGTCAATTTAACTACAGGCCAAATATGAGGATATGTTAAATGGATTAATAATTTTGCATGGTCACTTCAATATAATCAGCCTCGTATCAAAACAAAACTAGGTTGGCTAACAGAGTTTGTTTATATGTATAATCCAATTAACGGCCGTAATAGCTCGCTTATTTGTTCTTGGTCTGACAAGCAAAACGGACGTTTCCGAAAGTTCCCAAACACAGTTCTCAGGGGCAAGTTATAGTAAAGATAAAGATATTTTACAATATAATTCGGTGTAACTAACAACTATGTACATGGAACGTCGTTTGTTTGTCTTTGAAGAGAACTCTCACAAAATGAAAACAGAATCTTTCCTCAGTTTTTAATGGTATTATATAGAACGTATCAATCAAATCTTCTGAAAAAAGAGTTTTAAAGAGCTGACGTTCAAGATAGATTAAAAACTTTTTTGGAATTCTTTGGCAAACAGTATCCAAATCCGACTGTCATATGGGCCGTCAGCCTAAGCTACTTGATGAAATGTTAGCCTGATATGTCATCATGATATGTCAGCCTGTTATGTCATCATGATATGTCAGCCTGATATGTCATCATGATATGTCAGCCTGATATGTCATCATGATATGTCAGCCTGTTATGTCATCATGATATGTCAGCCTGATATGTCATCATGATATGTCAGCCTGATATGTCATCATGATATGTCAGTCTGATATGTCATCATGATATGTCAGCCTGATATGTCATCATGATGTGTCAGCCTGATATGTCATCATGATATGTCAGCCTGATATGTCATCATGATGTGTCAGCCTGATATGTCATCATGATGTGTCACCCTGATATGTCATCATGATATGTCAGCCTGATATGTCATCATGATGTGTCAGCCTGATATGTCATCATGATATGTCAGCCTGATATGTCATCATGATGTGTCAGCCTGATATGTCATCATGATATGTCATCCTGATATGTCATCATGATATGTCAGCCTGATATGTCATCATGATGTGTCAGCCTGATATGTCATCATGATGTGTCAGCCTGATATGTCATCATGATATGTCAGCCTGTTATGTCATCATGATATGTCAGCCTGATATGTCATCATGATATGTCAGCCTGATATGTCATCATAATATGTCAGCCTGATATGTCATCATGATATGTCAGCCTGATATGTCATCATGATGTGTCAGCCTGATATGTCATCATGATGTGTCAGCCTGATATGTCATCATGATGTGTCAGCCTGATATGTCATCATGATATGTCAGCCTGATATGTCATCATGATATGTCAGCCTGATATGTCATTATACAGTTATCAAATGGGTATGAGGGCGATAGTAATTTTGTCAGCCCCGAAGCAACAATTGTTGCACGAGGGCGTTAGCCCGAGGGCAACCGTTGTTGATGAGGGGCTGACAAAATTACTATTGCCGAATTACCCCATTTGATAACTGTTTTATTATACCTTTACGTTTTTTTCTCTATATAGATGTTTGTGCTGGTATGAGAATCTGCTATATAGTCCTCCACTAACTTGACAGACGTTTATATGACCCTTATAGTGTTTTGGCTATCTCTAACCGTTAATAATGACTCGATCTCTACGTCTGTGGCGTTTTCAAAACGCGTGTGTTGATCCGTGTTTGACAGTTTCGTGAGAGAAAACAAAATGTTTGACTACCGTCTGCAACAACAAACAATCTGTGTCAATTAAGCGCTTGCATGTCGTTTTGTCTTTCAAACGTTCTGACGACGTTACAGCAGGGGTGTGACAGTTCGCCGTGTGACAGTTTGCCGTGTGACGGTTTTTTTTCGAACTGTCACACGGTGTGATAGTCCTGGACACACATGCGTAATCCTCTCGAGGCTGATAGTCAAATTATCACATTACTTTTATATAGAGAAAAAAACGTAAAGATATAATAACATAATATGTCACCCTGAGATGCCATCATGATGTCACCCTGAGATGTCATAATGATATGTCACCCTGATATGTCATCATGATATGTCAGCCTGATATGTCATCATGATATGTCAGCCTGAGATGAGCAACATTTCGTTCCAGGATATATCATTGCAGCTATTCAATAGAATATTACATGGATCTGTTACGTAGATAAGGATATCCGAACCCGAGCAAACGAGTTAAGCTGGTCAGTAAAGTTTGCATTCCAAAGGTTAAACAGACTCATGTTTGATGTTTTCTTAAATACTGATCATTAAACAAGAGATCCCAGAGGGATCTTGGCGCCCACCATTGAAAGATCTTTATAGGTTCCATGTCAGATTGTTTTTTTCTCTATTTTCCCCTTCCTATTACTAATCTGTGTAAATTGAGAAACATCCCTCCAGTACTTTTCAAACAAGGGTAACTTATATATGAAATTTGAGATTTAGCGATAATGGCTGTCTGTCGACAATGTTTTCAGATTGGCCATGTTGTTATCTGACTGGTCCCAAAATGAAATATGTATAACTAGGGACCAAGGGCAATCTATATATCAAATTTCAGAAAGATCCCTTCAGTTCTTTCTGAGAAATAGCAATAACAAACTTCAATTGTCAAAATCAAAGATGGCTGCCTGTCGGCCATGTTGTTATCCGATTAGTCCTAAAATGAAATATGCACAACTAGGGACCAAGGGCAATCTATATATCAAATTTCAGAAAGATCCCTTCAGTTCTTTTTAAGAAATTGCAATAACAAACTTCAATTGTCAAAATCCAAGATGGCTGCCTGTCGGCCATGTTGGTATCCGATCGGTCCTAAAATGCACTATACATAACAAGGGACCAAGGGGAACCTACATATGAAATTTGAGAAAGATCTCTTCAGTACATTCTGAGAAATAGCAATAACAAACTTCAATTGTCAAAACCCAAGATGGCTGCCTGTCTGCCATGTTGTTTTCCGATCGATCCCAAAATGCAATATGCATAACTAGGGACCAAGGGAAACCTACATATGAAATTTGAGAAAGATCCCTTCAGTACTTTCTCAGAAATAGCGATAACAAAATTCAATTGTCAAAATCCAAGATGGCTGCCTGTCGGCCATGTTGTTTTTCGATCGGTACTAAAATGCAATATGCATAACTACAGACCAAGGGGAACCTACATATGAAATTTGAGAAAGATCCCTTTAGTACTTTCTCAGAAATAGCGATAACAAACTTCAATTGTCAAAATCCAAGATGGCTGCTTGTCGGCCATGTTGTTTTCCGATCGGTCCCAAAATGCAATATGCTTAACTACAGACCAAGGGGAACCTACATATAAAATTTTATAAAAGATCCCTTCAGTACTTTCTCAGAAATAGCGATAACAAGAATTGTTTACGGACGGAGGGATGGACGGAGGGACGGAGGGACGGAGGGACGGACGGAGGGACGGCCGGACCACGGACCACGGACGCAGGGCGATTTGAATAGCCCACCATCTGATGATGGTGGGCTAAAAACTAGTCGAAATAGGCATATATATATATATATATATAGTTTAAAAAAAATACAAAACTTCTTTGAGACGAAGTTTATCCATTCACAGCAACTCTACGCCCTCAGGGAAACAAGACAATTATGTCGTGTCAACAGTTCATTATTATGACGTCGTCGCGAGTGTCAGCTGTGTCCTTTTTCCGGTCACACTTTACATTGTACATAATCTTACGTGGATCTGTTTCGTGGACAGGAATACATGAACCCTCTTGTAGGAATTTGGCTGATTAGCAAGAAGCCTGTCGCCGTGACTGTATGATTTTTCTCGTTCACTTAGAAAAGTTTAGAAATTGTGAGCTGTTTTGAAACCTGACAGACCATCAGTAACGCCACAAGGAAGGTGCGTCAAAATGATGGCGTTATCAGTTTTTGTTTTGATTTCGCAACATAAATTAATTGATGATGATGCTACTCTTACTATGAGAAGAGTCATAGCGAATGCCAACTGTCAATATCAATAGATATCAATCTGAGGGGAGATTCGAAAGACTTTCCAATTGCTTACTAGCTCAAGAATCTTACAAATCTTAGCTGCATAATTGGGAGGCGAGAACAAAACGCGTTACTCTCGACCTGAGTATAAACAAACATGGCTGCCCTCATAGACCGACGTTTTCTTGTTTTGTTTGGAACATACATTTGTGAAATTTTAGATGATGACAATGATGAGTGTGCCAACCTGCTGCTAATTGAGAATGCATCTAACTGTAACTGTAACACTGTAAAAGAGAGGAGATACGATATCCCCCGCATATATAGGGTATATTGAGGAAACCGTGTGTGTCGCCATCTTGAAACTCTGCAAACCCTGGGTCGGAGCTGCGTTACACGAGTATGGTTCAAAGGTCAAATTACGTCATTCGAGTTAAAACTCGACGTTTTGTTGAAACTCGCGTTACAATAGTTAACTCTAGAGTTTGATGTGAACTCGTCCCTTAGTGTGCTGTGACGTCATAAAAGTATTAATACCATGTAAAGGGCACGTGCATCTTGCCAAATATCTATGATGAGATAAGAACATATTTCACCGGGAAAGTGTGGGTATCCGTAAGAGAACTCTTACCTAGAGTAAATGTATCCCTATCTGGGGGAGGGATTCTACTAATCCAGTACAGCTGACAGAATGTCAGATAGGACATTGTTTACCTCACCTGATTCCTAGTGTTGTGTACATTATTATTTTAAGTGAAAATGCAGTTAAAGTCCAAACAAATTATTCATATCGGTTATGCCATAAAACTGATTTTGTTGATGATAATTCATCCCACTATTAATGCTTCGCCTCGTTTATCGATTAGAGTACAATAGCCTTCTAAGTGAGAACTGACTGAAAATCATAAAATATCAGGAAGCAAACATAAAACAATGGAGGCGGAGAAATATGAATATTTATTAAAAAATAAACACATAAACACACGCGGGTATCATCACACCATTATCACGCAGTATTAGTCCAGCCCGTAGTCTGTATCAAGTGTTATATCTATTGTATAATAATTTGAATTAGTTGGGTGGTAAACTCTGCTTAAAGTCTTTTAGTCCCGGAGTTTGACGTTACCATGTATGCCACGTTTGATTTATATAAAGAGTGGCACCAGTTCAGAATATATACAAAATTCAATTAGTTTTTTTATAATGAAAAATGATGTAATTTGTCTCCCCTTGGATCGTTTCATACAGTTTAAGTTTAGGTATCGGTATATGTAGTATTTGATATCCGTTATCAGAGGTGCTGTTCTGTAGGATATGCTTTCTATAACATTTCCAGTTCACTATTTAGAATAATTTTGTAACCTGTGCAACATGATAAAACTATTTAAGGAACTAGCCAGGTATGCGAGCGTTCACAATTCAATATCATTACATTATAACACCATTCATGTTTAAGTTGTCAACCAACTAATGTGTCCTGTAATTCTGGGGAGTATACCGTAACTCTCTATATTTCACGATGGGGAAGTGCATTCCATTTCTAAGGCGGTTACAACGTCGATGAATTGTGTCCAACCTTAACATCGAGAGCATGAGGCTGGGCAGTTATCTCTCATAAACTTCCGGTATTGCCTGCAATATCCCCTCCTCTTCATGTCAGCACAACACCGCAGTTTGTTCCTACACACATTCCCGTTGTCTGCAATGAGATAAATATATGATATATGCGTGTGTTATGAAAGTGTGTTAATACTAAAATAGAAAACAACCCACTTTCATGACATGATTTGTTTAGAACCACACAATATGATTAACAATACGATTAAATTTTCCTTTTAAGTAATAATACATCGTTTCATAACACCATATATTATCAGAAGCCTAAGCAATACGATTGACACTGTGATATAAGCCGTTTAGCAAATAACAAAAATGATACGCAATATTGATTTCCATGGTTATTGTATAGGGACCTCATTAATATCCGAATGCGTAATAACAGTAACCAGTATTCAACACGCTTAAATAGCATACCGTGTCGAATATGTTGAAACGATCTTATTTGTGGTCTGAAAATTTCAGAAGACAACATATGTAAGATTTGATTGGTAGACTCAAAATCACATAAGACAAATGTCTAGAATGCCTTGACGTGCTACGTGTTTACACTCATACCAACTAAGCAAACTTTGACAATAAGAATGGTCATTTTTATTACATGTACTACCAGTTTCTACGATTATGCATATGCAGCAATAAGAGACCAACAACAATCGGAAGAAAACAGATATTGGAATGAAGATGGCGAGAGGATAAATACCGTACAGATAAGTAACTATTTACATAAGTACACACAGTTACCGGAACACATCGGACATATCACAAAAAGCGGATAGATAATGTTCTTAACTCTGTGACACAAAGCCTATTCCGAACATTGAATACTAAAACACTGACGCGTTTATAATTAACTACATAAAGCTGCTACACATTATGACCTCGACACAGTCCACACTCCCGGCGACACTTCAGGGACATGTATTCCGGGTGTCTGTTACATGCTCCAGATAAGCTCCAGACACGACACGATCTCTGAGGGAATTCATTGTGACACGCCAATCCATCTACTCCTAATAGCAGGCAAGTTAGAAAATTTATATGACGTCATACACAAAATTGAAATTCAAAGAGATCCCATACCAGCTTAATAGTTGAAGTGTCACCATAAAGGGTGTATAGGTAATTCAAAACGGTATAATTTCTCTCCTAAACGTTTGTGTTCAATTTTACCATACATTTGGTATAAGTGTTTCTTCTCATTTATGTTACTATGTCTATCAGTATGTATAGAGAATCCTTCTATAATACAGCTATGTTTTGGCTTTGTGGATCACGCATTTCTCTCTTGTTCGCAAACATGATCCATGCTTTCACTTCTAAACTTGCTCTGACCTTGATCAGGGTAAATGAGAACATTCAATCTAATAACTAAAGTTTTATTAATATTGAACCGTTTTTTAACGACTAACTGTATTGGGGGGGGGGGGGCAGTATGAAGATCAGAATATTTAACATCAGCAGTATGTATAACAAAATATAAAATGTCGGCAGTATTAATAACAAAATACTAAATATCACCAGTATGTATAACAAAATATCAAATTTCGGTAGTATGTATAAAAAATATTCAGATATGTATATCAGAATATTAAATATCAGCAGTATTTATAACAAAATATTAAATGTTGGTGCTTAACAATTTCCAGAATTTCACTAATTATGTCTTACTTATACGTTGTGGATATAATATAATACCTAATCAGTGCTTACCATCGCGACCGTTGCCACTTCCACTTCCGCTACCGTTGTCGTTGCCACTTTCACCATTTCCGCCTATTGCAAAAAAAAGTAAACCAATATTTTACTTTGATTTTGCTTTCCACATCTTTGAAACAGGTAAATGCTTTTGACGCGTCTTATCCATCTATTAATCTTATGATATGCCTATTTCCAAATAGTTTATGAAAACATAGAACTATTATTTGTTTGCCTACAGTGCCATTATTACATACGTTTTTGTCCTGAATTATTATATATTATGTCTTATAATACAAGGGGAGATAATCTAAAGAGCAGCTCCGATTTAGTTTAAACAATATTTTTATTCAATATTCACATGTCATATATATGATACATAATAATAAAAGGATTCAGAAAAAAGTATCAAAATACTTATTTAGATCTGTCTCCTTAAATAATAGATTGGCGGGTGACAACACTGTATAGCAATTTATTAGTCAAATAGTATAACTTAAAAACAAAACTATTGATGAGAGAGAGAGAGAGAGAGAGAGAGAGAGAGAGAGAGAGAGAGAGAGAGAGAGGGAAAGAGAGAGAGGGGGAGAGGGGAGAGAGAGAGAGGGAGAGATATGTAATGGGACCTAGTGATACTATAGGTACTACATAAGCAAAATGACATAATAAAACATAGTAATATAATGTAAATATACAGCACTAGTGACCTCTTGGGACTCGTAAAATGGCACTATTAATTTAAAAAACGTTTGGTTTTTAAAATATAAAGTTGGATGCAATGGAAAATATTTTCATTCTCTGTAATCGATAGATTTGGATCTCCGTATATGAGTATATCAAAAGTGTAGTCTATTGGTAGATCTACAAAACATTCGTTTCTTACAATGGTATAGTTTGGACAAGACAATAGAAAGTGTTCAGTGGTTTCATGCGCTTGTCTACATGAACATACAGGGCTGTCGATAAGATTAAGACTAAATAGATGGGCATTTAGAGAGCTGCAATTCATCAACAATCTAGCATGATGAACCTGATCAGAACGTTTCCCATAACTATAATAAGGAGGGACTGTCGGTGAGTGTCTGTGTAGGTATTTTTTCAGGTTACTAAGGGAGGGGCTATTTTCAATATCTGGGTGTAGTGAGTTCCACAGGTCAATAGAAGAAGGGAGAAAAGAGTTTTTATAGAAGTTCGTTTTACAGAATACATTATTTAAGTTATCAGCATCGCGTGTGTTATATTGATGAACGTCCATTCTGCGTTGAGGGAGTAAATTAGAAAGGTATGGGGGAGTGAGGTCAAAAATCATTTTGTGTACCTGAACAATTTTCTTCACTTTACGGCGATATTGTAGAGTGTCCCACCCAGTTTCTTCATATAATTTAGCATGGCTTGTAAGTTTGGTCCCACCCGTTATAATTCTTGCAGCTTCCAGTTCAATATTTTCTAGAGATTGTGACTGCTGAATAGTAATATTATCCCAGACGATATCCCCATATTCTAGTATGGGCCTGATAAAGGAGAAGTATAAGGTTTGAAGTGAATTCCTATCTATTTTAAATCTGAAACGTCTCAATATGGCTAGTTTATTTGATGCTTTTTTAATCATATAATTTATATGTTCAGACCAAGTACCGTCATGGGAGAGGAATAGCCCTATATGTTTATGATGTTTGACCTCACTAACAGGAACGTTATTCATGAATAATGTGGGGTGACGGGGTTTATTAATTTTCCTGCTCACTAAAAGAGATTCGGTTTTTTCTGGGTTAAACTTAACCAACCACTGTTCAGACCATTCATGTATTTTCCTTAAACAGCCATTTAACATATCAGCACAGTGAGTGGGAGTATCTACTATAGCATGAAGAGAAGTGTCGTCTGCAAATAATTTTATTGTGGTGTTGATACCTTCAACGATATCATTTATAAAAATCAAAAACAATAGAGGGCCTAATATTGACCCCTGGGGAACCCCAGCACTAATTTCCATCCAATCGGAAGTCTTACTATTAACAACAACTCTTCCTATTATTTAAATAACTTTGAAACCATGATAAAAATCTTCCACCGATGCCTATTTTGCGTAATTTGGAAAGTAAACCCGTATGCCAAACTCGATCGAATGCCTTACTAATATCACAAAAGATCATTCGAATTTCTTTACCCTTGTCTAGTGCTGAATAAATGTCATTAGTGATTGCAACTAACTGATTTACTGTAGAGTCGCCAGCTCTGAATCCAGACTGAGACGGTGATAATAGAGAATTTTCAGTAATAAACTTATAAAGGTACTTAAAAACACATCTCTCCATTACTTTACCTACTATTGAAATTAAAGATATTGGTCGATAGTTTTTGAGAAGAGAAGGATCGTCTTTTTTAAACACAGGGGTAACATTTGCTAATTTCCATGTACTAGGAAAAGATGAAGTGGCTAAAGAATAATTAAAGATTATTTGAAGGGGATAACACAAAAGTGCTGCCGCTTCCTTACGTAGTCTTGGATTTACAAGATCAGGTCCCACTGCCTTGGAACAGTCCAGATTAGATAAGACGGAATAAATGTCATTTGTTTCAATATGGATATGAGTAAGCAAAGGTTCATTGTTGTTAGTGGGTGGAAGTTCTGTGTTAGTATCATCGACAGTGGAGTTAAGGCAGAAGAATTCATTAAATGCATTGGCTATGTCAGAGTCATTGGTAAGAGTAGACGTGTTAGTATGAATGGGTGGTATATTACTCTTTTTATTAGAATTTAACATCAGTTTACCTACCGTTTTCCACCAAGATTTCCAATGTGTTTTATTACCAAGTATTCCGCAAAGTTTACGAATGTAGATATTTTTCGCACTACGTATTAAACTTACACATTTGTTCCTGACTCTTTTATACTTACTCCAATCCTCCGCAGTTCCTGATCTCTTGGCTAATCTGAATAATCTTTTTCTTTTCCGACATAATTTATGAATTTCACTGGACATCCATGGGGGTTCTCTGGTGCGTATTGTTACTAATTTGTTAGGAATACATTCCTTAGCAGTATTATAAGTATATTAGTAAAGGAATCGACAGAGTCGTCAATGTTATCATTTGTTAGAATAGTATCCCAGTCAATATTAGTAAGTTTCTCTCTATACATGTCGTAATTACCCTGATCAAACAGCCATATGTTACGTTTAACTGACGACTTTTTCTCTACAGATATATTTAAGCTACCAAAAATGGGGCAATGATACCTCAGAGGTTGGTCTAGAAAACTTTCACCTACAGAGCATTTATCAATCAACTGAGGGTTACTAACACATATTACATCAAGTAGAGATGAGGAGTTTTCAGTATAAAATGTAGGAGACGATATCATTTGGGACAGGTTAAAAGTTTGGAGAAGTTCGTGTAAGTGCGAGACTGATTGATTGTTAGTAAGATAATTAGCATTCAGGTCACCGGTTACAATAATGTTTTCACATCCAGTGTTAAAAGCTAGTTCTATAGATCGTGAAATATGGCCCCATTGAGAGACCGGAGAATTAGGAGGCCTGTAGAAAGTGCCGTAGAGTATAGAAGTTCCTGATAAATTTAGTTCAACCCAAACACATTCTACAGAGGGAAGCTCTAAGTCAGGGCGACGCTTAACAGGTATGTTGTTTTTAACGTACACAGATACTCCCCACCGACACGATCTGGTCTAACGTGGCAAAAAGGGTCGCAATAGCCGGGAAAGGTAAAATCAGCTAAATTATCATTAATGGAGAGCCAAGTTTCAGTGAAAGATAAAACACAGACGTTGTGTAGTTCTGTAAATAATATAGCCATCTTATTCCGGAGACTTTGGACGTTCAAATGTACAAATGAGTATTTAGAATTGTCGTAGTAGTCGCTTGCATTACTAGAGAGGTATGAGGATTCAGAGGATATATCGAAATCAGAATCAGAAATATTTACAGGTCCTGGGTTTATCTCAACATTCCCCGATTTCATAAGTAACAACTGAATTACACATAGGAGAAAAAACATATCACCAAGTCCCAGACAGCCACGAGTGCTGACATTTTGTTTAAAGGTTTTTGAAAAAAATCGGACACGTTTTCTGTTAAATAATCCTATCCGAGTACGGTATAATGACAGAGATATTGGCATTATGTCACATCAGTAACATTGTACAGAAACATGAAACTGTGGTGTGCTCGGATAGAAAATGCCGGGTACAATTTTATCATCGTTAGTATCACATAAGTCATTAGATCAAGGGGGTACAGGGAATAGAAATTGTTTCCAGATGAGTTAGAAAAAGAAGTAGAGAAGTTTTGAAGTCCAGAGAAGTAGAAGAGAAAGAGAAACATATGTAGTGTTTGGTTGAAATGGAGGGACAGAGGTCAGCAAGATATGTACACAAATGTCACTTCATATTTACTAAATACGCAATATTTATGATTCACATATACAAGAATATGTGGTTCCGTGCTGGACTGGTTATGACTCGACTCCCTATATATGATAACTAGTGTCCGCTATCTTTTATAGAAGTAGATTTAAAAAAAATTCAAGTTCTGAAGGGCATGCGTCAGCAAGCGGTAATATACAAGTCAAGCTGGAATAGTCATGTTATAATTACAACACAAGAACGCCATTTTGGCTAACCTAGCACGTGGTGACCTTGAGTGGGCGCACCACGTACTACTAATTACATATATACAAAAATGTGCATATATATCTAACTAAGAGTTGAGCTCCGATTTATCTATGTCCTTATAAGCGGGTGTGAATCAGAACATTAAGCTTGGTGGAGGGGAGACAACACTTGCCGTGATGGATATAAAAGTAGGTTAGTGGACATATTTCATTCCGTTGTAAAGCTAACAATGCTAGTTAAAACACCTTTCATACTAGATGAGAAAATACCTCTGTGGTGTTATCATAACGTAACGAAACATTTAACCAATGCCCGTGCTAAATTAAATATAGGTTGACTGTGTGATACGTTTCACTTTTATTTTTTTACTATGTTTTGAAACATCAATTAGAAGGTACAGATAATATTCATTCCAGACAGGTAAATAATTTCTAAATGTCTGACAAGGCCATGTGTTATTTCTTCTGGGCTGCAGATGCGTGTTGCTGCGGGCGGTTAGTATATGAACCTACCCATTTTTAATAGTTTACTTTTTAAAATTGTGTCTGTCTCATCTGTTTTTGTATATATCCGTAACCAGTCATAGTAGAGTAACCTTGTCATCTTCGTTTGGAATTATATTATCTCACGTGGGCCAGTAAAAGTAGTGATGGAATGTTAGTAACCTGCTAATGGCATGGGGTTTTGAAATAGGTTTTCATTGTTGTTCCAGATCTGAAGAAAAAAGAGCGGTGCCTTTGTCAATGGAGTTTCAATGAAAAGCAAACATATATCTATTTTATAATATACTAATGGCTACATTGAGCTATTTAATTTTGAAACTTGAAGTAACTCTTTTACTAAATTTAGGGTTAAAGTAGTTTTAACACTAATGCCTTTGGAGAAAACTGGTCTACAATAGTGAGAACAGAGCGATGTTGCTCTTTCTTTATTTTTTTACTCATAAAATCATGTGTATTATAATTTCGTGATGATTAACTTCTGAAATGGACATTGATTTTTTCAATACTCCAGCAAAATATTTCATAAAGGTTAACGGCCTGTAATTTTAAGAAAACGTTTGTTCTTTGAACATAAAAACATAACTAATTGTCACTTCTATATTGACAACGGACAGGGTTTATCTTTAGATCTAGTGAATTTGAGTGAATTCGTGATATGTATTGCAAAACTACAACAACGCACCTGATTATCCGATCTGCAATTATATCGAAGCTAAAATAGCTTGGTAAAAATCTTATCTTGTATTTGTTACTGTTGCTTTTGAAACTGAAGGTGAAAACACGAAAATACAATTACTGAAACGTAACAATAGTTCCAACACAAAATTAATAAATCGAGGGCAAAATAGAAGTAGAAATGATTCCATGGAAACCCTTATAGTCCCCCGGAAGGGTAAGTATCTCCTGTCACATCGACGGCCCGGGTAAGTCTAATTCTTAAACTGTCGTATCATGCAAAATCTTGATGTTAAAACTAGGCTTAAAACGCGTTTCTTAACAGAACAGCCTATGTATAGAAATAGGCATGAAGTTAGCTGCAGCGGATTCATTATTCGAATCCCCAATATGCAGCTTATTTAATCTCTAATACTGAATAAGAAATTCACTGTTAGCTTCAGCTCGCAGGTAAAGAACGCCTATATACACATTCAAATAACTTATATTTCCATTCATCATTTGTTCAAAAGCTGAAATTTACATTCATTAAACGAATTTTGTCAATTTTCAGTGTGTCAAATAAAGAATGGAATTATAAATAATGCATCCGTTTGGTTATAAAAGATGTTTATGTCTAGTTGATAATGTCCAGTAAGACGCATTTCCCGAATCCAAACTAATACTAACGACTCGACAAAAATTAACAATAATGAAAAAATGTATTTTGGTGTGATCGTAAACATATAAATTGGACATATAAACGTGGTACACAATGCTATAGATATATTAGAAAAGGAACAGAAAAGCATGACGTTGTACATAAATGAATCATTACATACAAGTGTCTATTAGGATATGAATTACTCACCAAAACTAAGCGATCTATTTGTGAATTAGTTATCGACAATCTATCATTAGAGTGAATGAGTGTAAAATGGTGAAGGTGAATTCAAACTGTCTTATAAACATGTGCAGATGAAATGGCGATTGTTAATAGCGGTTTAACGGCGCCCATGCTTTGTATAATAGGCCAAATGGAATTTTAACTTATTGTTATATTGGTCAGAAGGAACCATAGTAACATAAACTTACCTAGTCGATTTGTTAGAACTATGAATCAGACTCAGAAATATGCAATAGTTTACTGAACAAAAACCAAAAAGTATTTTGACAGGTTATTTCGAAAATATTAATATGAGTATGAAATGTGTTGTTAATATAAGGTAGGTGTTGATGTTAAAGTGTATGTAAACATGCTAACATAGCTAGCGATGAGTTGGATAGACTACGATTGGTCGTAAGCTTGAGATCGTAAACTTGAGATGGACGAATACATTGTAGATAATTCCACATCAGGAGACTCTACTCGATGTTGATAGCTCGTTGTAGGGAGGTGTAATATATTTTAGTGTGGTGTTAATAGCTCGGTCTTCTTATTTAGCACATCTGAAGTCTAGTTGATATATTGTTAAAATTCCAGTGTTTAGTCAGCGTTTACAATGTAGTATGCATGTATATCACGTACTAGTTAGTACAACACATTATTGAACATTAAATTACCACAAGACAACACACAAAGAGCAATATTTATTACTAAGTAACAGACAAAATACCACAACATGCACCACAACATGTTCAATTACCGGTGCAACCTTTGCATGATTTTCGACAGTTTGGTAGCATCCATTCCTTGTTGTTCTCGCATTCGCCGCCTCTGGCCCATGTTCCACATCTTCCGTCATTGTCGCGACAGACTGTGCTCTCCTCTGTCACTGAAACAATGCACATCCTATTTAGAAGATTGATCAAACTACTGATTCATCGAACTCATTTGGTCAACATTTTAGTTGCTTTTTATCGCATTTATGACACATAATTAAAGCATTCGACGGTTAACAGGATAACATAATATGCGATCTGGCGCTCTCTACTCGATAGTGCCATTTATTTCACTTTTTATCTATTTTTTTTTTTGCACATATGTTGACAGGAGTTTTGCTCCAGTGTGATCCTGGTCAACATACAGAGGCGCGTATTACTATATATCTACTTTTGTAGGTACGCGAATGAACGAAGGATCCTAATATAAAAACAAACTTGTTATAGATAAAAACACAACTGCTAGACCAGGTGAATAATATCCAAATATTATAAAGAATTCAGTTAAACTGAAACACCACTCAAAACTATCATGAATACTCTTACAGTATGAATTACAATATCATAAAGACTCCATTAGTATTTCTGTTTTAAATATATTATTGGATTTTTTTTCTGTATAACTGGAGTCTTTATGATAGTTAGAAGAGGATTTTCAATATTACTGGAGTCTTTATAATAATAGGTAGTTTTATAGTATTTATGATGACCAGTAATTGTATTACTATATTCTTTTCAATAATTAGAAATAATTTTGAATATTACAAGAGTGTTAAGGATAATAAGGAGTAGTTTTTTCTGTAATTAGATTTTCAATGCCACTGGAGTCTTTAAAATAATTAGTACAAGTGGTAGTTCTTCAGTATATTGGTGTTTTTAAAATGATAAAGAATAGTTGTTTAGAATTTCTGGAGTCTTTATGTTAATTGTAATTATCATAAACACTCAAGTATTGCTGGAAAACCTAATTATCATAAATACCTCCAGTAATACGAAAACGCTACTCCTACTTATCACCAAAACTCCAGTTATATCAAAAAATAATTTTACACCTTGTAGAAATAGCGATGGCGTAACATATTATGTTCTTGACACTATTACCGCATCAAATGAAGTATGAAATATCTGCTGATTTTTTGTTTTGTTTTTTATTTGGTAAAATCTATAAATCAATCATGGCTTCAATTTCATACCTTGATGAAAGGCGACTTTTTTCATATATTACATTACAACTGAACTATTGAAACGCAAACTTGTGTAAACGTACATGTTAGATTTACTGATTGTGAGATTACCGTTAAATTTGACGTTTATTTATTATTGTCACTTGAACCTTAAAAAAAGACATCAATCTACTGACGTATTGTAAAGGTTTTTCAGTGTTAATAGTTTCAATCAAAATCCACACAAAGGATTTTATAATCACAGTCACAGAATAACCATTACACGGTTAAACAACGAAATGTTTCAAAACTTACCGCAATATGTTTTCATTTATGTTTCATTTAAACGATTACGAGTCAAATAACACAGTGTTACTTTCAAATAAATCATGTCCATGCCATTAACTAATGTACCTGTAGATTTTCGGCAATGAGCCTGACGCTTACAGAATTTACCATTGATATGACAGCAAAGTAAATAAAGCTAACAAATATCTTCCAATAAGTCGATGACGAACTCAAAACTTTAACGTAAAAAGAGCAATAAGTTATTAATATGTAGGTCAATAATAATTTTAATTATGACATATCGTCTATACAAAGGCTAAACGTGTGTTTTCAACACAGGACAAAAAATGTCCTTGAAACTCGATATTGATGTTTATAAATGATATTTTCAAAAACATTGAAATAGACAAAATACATATTACAAACTGAACCTGACCTGAACAGCTGACCTATTGTACTTGACCTAAATATCTAAATATTTCTCTAGAGCTAAAAAGCTCATCTGCAGCATTCGACTTAAATAGCTGATCTGCAGCATTCGACCTGTATAAATGATTTTGTGTACAGGACCTCAATATGTTATTAAATCAACCAATATCATACTCAAATGAGCTATGTCATGAAATAGTAATAATTATACAAACAAGAGACAGTGTACAAAATTGTAACTGTATAAATAGTAACAATTATACAAACAGGAGACAGTTTAGAGAGGTGTTACTGTATAAATAGTAACAATTATACAAACAGGAGACAGTTTAGAGAGGTGTTACTGTATAAATAGTAACAATTATACAAACAGGAGACAGTTTACAGAGGTGTTACTGTATAAATAGTAACAATTATACATACAGGAGACAGTTTAGAGAAGTGTTACTGTATAAATAGTAACAAATATACAAACAGGAGACAGTTTACAGAAGTGTTACTGTATAAATAGTAACAATTATACAAACAGGAGACAGTTTACAGAGGTGTTACTGTATAAATAGTAACAATTATACAAACAGGAGACAGTTAACAGAAGTGTTACTGTATAAATAGTAACAATTATACAAACAGGAGACAGTTAACAGAAGTGTTACTGTATAAATAGTAACAATTATACAAACAGGAGACAGTTTACAGAGGTGTTACTGTATAAATAGTAACAATTATAAAAACAGGAGACAGTTTACAGAAGTGTTACTGTATAAGTAGTAACAATTATACAAACAGGAGACAGTTTAGAGAGGTGTTACTGTATAAATAGTAACAATTATACAAACAGGAGACAGTTTACAGAAGTGTTACTGTATAAATAGTAACAATTATACAAACAGGAGACAGTTTAGAGAGGTGTTACTGTATAAATAGTAACAATTATACAAACAGGAGACAGTTTACAGAGGTGTTACTGTATAAATAGTAACAATTATACAAACAGGAGACAGTTTACAGAAGTGTTACTGTATAAATAGTAACAATTATACAAACAGGAGACAGTTTACAGAAGTGTTACTGTATAAATAGTAACAAATATACAAACAGGAGACAGTTTAGAGAAGTGTTACTGTATAAATAGTAACAATTATACAAACAGGAGACAGTTTACAGAGGTGTTACTGTATAAATAGTAACAATTATACAAACAGGAGACAGTTTACAGAAGTGTTACTGTATAAATAGTAACAATTATACAAACAGGAGACAGTTTAGAGAGGTGTTACTGTATAAATAGTAACAATTATACAAACAGGAGACAGTTTACAGAGGTGTTACTGTATAAATAGTAACAATTATACAAACAGGAGACAGTTTACAGAAGTGTTACTGTATAAATAGTAACAATTATACAAACAGGAGACAGTTTAGAGAGGTGTTACTGTATAAATAGTAACAATTATACAAACAGGAGACAGTTAACAGAGGTGTTACTGTATAAATAGTAACAATTATACAAACAGGAGACAGTTTAGAGAGGTGTTACTGTATAAATAGTAACAAATATACAAACAGGAGACAGTTTACAGAAGTGTTACTGTATAAATAGTAACAATTATACAAACAGGAGACAGTTTACAGAAGTGTTACTGTATAAATAGTAACAATTATACAAACAGGAGACAGTTTACAGAAGTGTTACTGTATAAATAGTAACAATTATACAAACAGGAGACAGTTAACAGAGGTGTAACTGTATAAATAGTAACAATTATACAAACAGGAGACAGTTAACAGAGGTGTTACTGTATAAATAGTAACAATTATACATACAGGAGACAGTTTAGAGAGGTGTTACTGTATAAATAGTAACAATTATAAAAACAGGAGACAGTTTAGAGAGGTGTTACTGTATAAATAGTAACAATTATACATACAGGAGACAGTTTACAGAAGTGTTACTGTATAAATAGTAACAATTATACAAACAGGAGACAGTTTACAGAAGTGTTACTGTATAAATAGTAACAAATATACAAACAGGAGACAGTTTAGAGAGGTGTTACTGTATAAATAGTAACAATTATACAAACAGGAGACAGTTTAGAGAGGTGTTACTGTATAAATAGTAACAAATATACAAACAGGAGACAGTTTACAGAAGTGTTACTGTATAAATAGTAACAATTATACAAACAGGAGACAGTTTACAGAGGTGTTACTGTATAAATAGTAACAATTATACAAACAGGAGACAGTTTACAGAAGTGTTACTGTATAAATAGTAACAATTATACAAACAGGAGACAGTTAACAGAGGTGTAACTGTATAAATAGTAACAATTATACAAACAGGAGACAGTTAACAGAGGTGTTACTGTATAAATAGTAACAATTATACATACAGGAGACAGTTTAGAGAGGTGTTACTGTATAAATAGTAACAATTATAAAAACAGGAGACAGTTTACAGAGGTGTTACTGTATAAATAGTAACAATTATACAAACAGGAGACAGTTTAGAGAAGTGTTACTGTATAAATAGTAACAATTATACAAACAGGAGACAGTTAACAGAGGTGTTACTGTATAAATAGTAACAATTATACAAACAGGAGACAGTTTAGAGAGGTGTTACTGTATAAATAGTAACAATTATACAAACAGGAGACAGTTTAGAGAGGTGTTACTGTATAAATAGTAACAATTATACAAACAGGAGACAGTTTACAGAAGTGTTACTGTATAAATAGTAACACTTATACAAACAGGAGACAGTTTAGAGAGGTGTTACTGTATAAATAGTAACAATTATACAAACAGGAGACAGTTTACAGAGGTGTTACTGTATAAATAGTAACAATTATACAAACAGGAGACAGTTTACAGAAGTGTTACTGTATAAATAGTAACAATTATACAAACAGGAGACAGTTTAGAGAGGTGTTACTGTATAAATAGTAACAATTATACAAACAGGAGACAGTTAACAGAGGTGTTACTGTATAAATAGTAACAATTATACAAACAGGAGACAGTTTAGAGAGGTGTTACTGTATAAATAGTAACAAATATACAAACAGGAGACAGTTTACAGAAGTGTTACTGTATAAATAGTAACAATTATACAAACAGGAGACAGTTTACAGAGGTGTTACTGTATAAATAGTAACAATTATACAAACAGGAGACAGTTTACAGAAGTGTTACTGTATAAATAGTAACAATTATACAAACAGGAGACAGTTAACAGAAGTGTTACTGTATAAATAGTAACAATTATACAAACAGGAGACAGTTTAGAGAGGTGTTACTGTATAAATAGTAACAATTATACATACAGGAGACAGTTTACAGAAGTGTTACTGTATAAATAGTAACAATTATACAAACAGGAGACAGTTTACAGAAGTGTTACTGTATAAATAGTAACAATTATACAAACAGGAGACAGTTTAGAGAGGTGTTACTGTATAAATAGTAACAATTATACAAACAGGAGACAGTTAACAGAGGTGTTACTGTATAAATAGTAACAGTTATACAAACAGGAGACAGTTTACAGAAGTGTTACTGTATAAATAGTAACAATTATACAAACAGGAGACAGTTTAGAGAAGTGTTACTGTATAAATAGTAACAAATATACAAACAGGAGACAGTTAACAGAGGTGTTACTGTATAAATAGTAACAGTTATACAAACAGGAGACAGTTTACAGAAGTGTTACTGTATAAATAGTAACAATTATACAAACAGGAGACAGTTTAGAGAGGTGTTACTGTATAAATAGTAACAAATATACAAACAGGAGACAGTTTACAGAAGTGTTACTGTATAAATAGTAACAATTATACAAACAGGAGACAGTTTACAGAAGTGTTACTGTATAAATAGTAACAATTATACAAACAGGAGACAGTTTAGAGAAGTGTTACTGTATAAATAGTAACAATTATACAAACAGGAGACAGTTAACAGAGGTGTTACTGTATAAATAGTAACAATTATACAAACAGGAGACAGTTAACAGAGGTGTAACTGTATAAATAGTAACAATTATACAAACAGGAGACAGTTTACAGAAGTGTTACTGTATAAATAGTAACAATTATACAAACAGGAGACAGTTAACAGAGGTGTAACTGTATAAATAGTAACAATTATACAAACAGGAGACAGTTTACAGAAGTGTTACTGTATAAATAGTAACAATTATACAAACAGGAGACAGTTTACAGAGGTGTTACTGTATAAATAGTAACAAATATACAAACAGGAGACAGTTTACAGAAGTGTTACTGTATAAATAGTAACAAATATACAAACAGGAGACAGTTTACAGAAGTGTTACTGTATAAATAGTAACAATTATACAAACAGGAGACAGTTTAGAGAGGTGTTACTGTATAAATAGTAACAATTATACAAACAGGAGACAGTTTAGAGAGGTGTTACTGTATAAATAGTAACAATTATACAAACAGGAGACAGTTTAGAGAGGTGTTACTGTATAAATAGTAACAATTATACAAACAGGAGACAGTTTACAGAAGTGTTACTGTATAAATAGTAACAATTATACAAACAGGAGACAGTTTAGAGAGGTGTTACTGTATAAATAGTAACAATTATACAAACAGGAGACAGTTTAGAGAGGTGTTACTGTATAAATAGTAACAATTATACAAACAGGAGACAGTTTACAGAGGTGTTACTGTATAAATAGTAACAGTTATACAAACAGGAGACAGTTTACAGAAGTGTTACTGTATAAATAGTAACAATTATACAAACAGGAGACAGTTTAGAGAAGTGTTACTGTATAAATAGTAACAAATATACAAACAGGAGACAGTTAACAGAGGTGTTACTGTATAAATAGTAACAGTTATACAAACAGGAGACAGTTTACAGAAGTGTTACTGTATAAATAGTAACAATTATACAAACAGGAGACAGTTTAGAGAGGTGTTACTGTATAAATAGTAACAAATATACAAACAGGAGACAGTTTACAGAAGTGTTACTGTATAAATAGTAACAATTATACAAACAGGAGACAGTTTACAGAAGTGTTACTGTATAAATAGTAACAATTATACAAACAGGAGACAGTTTAGAGAAGTGTTACTGTATAAATAGTAACAATTATACAAACAGGAGACAGTTAACAGAGGTGTTACTGTATAAATAGTAACAATTATACAAACAGGAGACAGTTAACAGAGGTGTTACTGTATAAATAGTAACAATTATACAAACAGGAGACAGTTTACAGAAGTGTTACTGTATAAATAGTAACAATTATACAAACAGGAGACAGTTAACAGAGGTGTAACTGTATAAATAGTAACAATTATACAAACAGGAGACAGTTTACAGAAGTGTTACTGTATAAATAGTAACAATTATACAAACAGGAGACAGTTTACAGAGGTGTTACTGTATAAATAGTAACAATATACAAACAGGAGACAGTTTACAGAAGTGTTACTGTATAAATAGTAACAATTATACAAACAGGAGACAGTTTACAGAAGTGTTACTGTATAAATAGTAACAATTATACAAACAGGAGACAGTTTAGAGAGGTGTTACTGTATAAATAGTAACAATTATACAAACAGGAGACAGTTTAGAGAGGTGTTACTGTATAAATAGTAACAATTATACAAACAGGAGACAGTTTAGAGAGGTGTTACTGTATAAATAGTAACAATTATACAAACAGGAGACAGTTTAGAGAAGTGTTACTGTATAAATAGTAACAATTATACATACAGGAGACAGTTTAGAGAGGTGTTACTGTATAAATAGTAACAATTATACAAACAGGAGACAGTTTACAGAAGTGTTACTGTATAAATAGTAACAATTATACAAACAGGAGACAGTTACAGAAGGTGTTACTGTATAAATAGTAACAATTATACAAACAGGAGACAGTTTACAGAAGTGTTACTGTATAAATAGTAACAATTATACAAACAGGAGACAGTTTACAGAGGTGTTACTGTATAAATAGTAACAATTATACAAACAGGAGACAGTTTAGAGAGGGTGTTACTGTATAAATAGTAACAATTATACAAACAGGAGACAGTTTACAGAGGTGTTACTGTATAAATAGTAACAATTATACAAACAGGAGACAGTTTACAGAAGTGTTACTGTATAAATAGTAACAATTATACAAACAGGAGACAGTTAACAGAGGTGTTACTGTATAAATAGTAACAATTATACAAACAGGAGACAGTTTACAGAAGTGTTACTGTATAAATAGTAACAATTATACAAACAGGAGACAGTTTAGAGAGGTGTTACTGTATAAATAGTAACAATTATACAAACAGGAGACAGTTTACAGAAGTGTTACTGTATAAATAGTAACAATTATACAAACAGGAGACAGTTAACAGAGGTGTTACTGTATAAATAGTAACAATTATACAAACAGGAGACAGTTTAGAGAGGTGTTACTGTATAAATAGTAACAATTATACAAACAGGAGACAGTTTAGAGAGGTGTTACTGTATAAATAGTAACAATTATACAAACAGGAGACAGTTAACAGAGGTGTTACTGTATAAATAGTAACAATTATACATACAGGAGACAGTTTAGAGAGGTGTTACTGTATAAATAGTAACAATTATACATACAGGAGACAGTTTAGAGAAGTGTTACTGTATAAATAGTAACAATTATAAATACAGGAGACAGTTTACAGAGGTGTTACTGTATAAATAGTAACAATTATACAAACAGGAGACAGTTTAGAGAGGTGTTACTGTATAAATAGTAACAATTATACATACAGGAGACAGTTTACAGAGGTGTTACTGTATAAATAGTAACAATTATACAAACAGGAGACAGTTTACAGAAGTGTTACTGTATAAATAGTAACAATTATACAAACAGGAGACAGTTTAGAGAAGTGTTACTGTATAAATAGTAACAATTATACAAACAGGAGACAGTTTACAGAAGTGTTACTGTATAAATAGTAACAATTATACAAACAGGAGACAGTTTAGAGAGGTGTTACTGTATAAATAGTAACAATTATACAAACAGGAGACAGTTTAGAGAGGTGTTACTGTATAAATAGTAACAATTATACAAACAGGAGACAGTTTAGAGAGGTGTTACTGTATAAATAGTAACAATTATACAAACAGGAGACAGTTTAGAGAAGTGTTACTGTATAAATAGTAACAATTATACAAACAGGAGACAGTTTACAGAGGTGTTACTGTATAAATAGTAACAATTATACAAACAGGAGACAGTTTACAGATGTGTTACTGTATAAATAGTAACAATTATACAAACAGGAGACAGTTAACAGAGGTGTTACTGTATAAATAGTAACAATTATACAAACAGGAGACAGTTTAGAGAGGTGTTACTGTATAAATAGTAACAATTATACAAACAGGAGACAGTTAACAGAAGTGTTACTGTTTAAATAGTAACAATTATACAAACAGGAGACAGTTAACAGAAGTGTTACTGTATAAATAGTAACAAATATACAAACAGGAGACAGTTTACAGAGGTGTTACTGTATAAATAGTAACAATTATACAAACAGGAGACATTTAACAGAAGTGTTACTGTATAAATAGTAACAATTATACAAACAGGAGACAGTTAACAGAGGTGTTACTGTATAAATAGTAACAATTATACAAACAGGAGACAGTTTACAGAAGTGTTACTGTATAAATAGTAACAATTATACAAACAGGAGACAGTTAACAGAAGTGTTACTGTATAAATAGTAACAATTATACATACAGGAGACAGTTTAGAGAGGTGTTACTGTATAAATAGTAACAATTATACAAACAGGAGACAGTTTACAGAAGTGTTACTGTATAAATAGTAACAATTATACAAACAGGAGACAGTTTAGAGAAGTGTTACTGTATAAATAGTAACAATTATACAAACAGGAGACAGTTTAGAGAGGTGTTACTGTATAAATAGTAACAATTATACAAACAGGAGACAGTTAACAGAGGTGTTACTGTATAAATAGTAACAATTATACATACAGGAGACAGTTTAGAGAGGTGTTACTGTATAAATAGTAACAATTATACATACAGGAGACAGTTTAGAGAGGTGTTACTGTATAAATAGTAACAATTATACATACAGGAGACAGTTTACAGAGGTGTTACTGTATAAATAGTAACAATTATACAAACAGGAGACAGTTTAGAGAGGTGTTACTGTATAAATAGTAACAATTATACAAACAGGAGACAGTTTAGAGAGGTGTTACTGTATAAATAGTAACAATTATACAAACAGGAGACAGTTAACAGAAGTGTTACTGTATAAATAGTAACAATTATACAAACAGGAGACAGTTAACAGAGGTGTTACTGTATAAATAGTAACAATTATACAAACAGGAGACAGTTTAGAGAGGTGTTACTGTATAAATAGTAACAATTATACAAACAGGAGACAGTTTACAGAAGTGTTACTGTATAAATAGTAACAATTATACAAACAGGAGACAGTTTACAGAGGTGTTACTGTATAAATAGTAACAATTATACAAACAGGAGACAGTTTACAGAGGTGTTACTGTATAAATAGTAACAATTATACAAACAGGAGACAGTTAACAGAAGTGTTACTGTATAAATAGTAACAATTATACAAACAGGAGACAGTTTACAGAAGTGTTACTGTATAAATAGTAACAATTATACAAACAGGAGACAGTTTACAGAGGTGTTACTGTATAAATAGTAACAATTATACAAACAGGAGACAGTTTAGAGAGGTGTTACTGTATAAATAGTAACAATTATACATACAGGAGACAGTTTAGAGAGGTGTTACTGTATAAATAGTAACAATTATACAAACAGGAGACAGTTTAGAGAGGTGTTACTGTATAAATAGTAACAATTATACAAACAGGAGACAGTTAACAGAGGTGTTACTGTATAAATAGTAACAATTATACAAACAGGAGACAGTTTAGAGAGGTGTTACTGTATAAATAGTAACAATTATACAAACAGGAGACAGTTTACAGAGGTGTTACTGTATAAATAGTAACAATTATACAAACAGGAGACAGTTTACAGAGGTGTTACTGTATAAATAGGTGTTACTGTATAAATAGTAACAATTATACAAACAGGAGACAGTTTACAGAAGTGTTACTGTATAAATAGTAACAATTATACATACAGGAGACAGTTTAGAGAGGTGTTACTGTATAAATAGTAACAATTATACAAACAGGAGACAGTTTACAGAAGTGTTACTGTATAAATAGTAACAATTATACATACAGGAGACAGTTTAGAGAGGTGTTACTGTATAAATAGTAACAATTATACAAACAGGAGACAGTTAACAGAGGTGTTACTGTATAAATAGTAACAATTATACAAACAGGAGACAGTTTACAGAGGTGTTACTGTATAAATAGTAACAATTATACAAACAGGAGACAGTTTACAGAAGTGTTACTGTATAAATAGTAACAATTATACAAACAGGAGACAGTTTACAGAAGTTTTACTATTTAGATTAGTAACAGTTATACAAACAAAGGATAGCCTAGAGATGTCTTATTCTATAGATGGCTACAATCACAAATCTATCGGGGACGTAGACATTTGACTCCACATGTGCAATCAAAAAGGATAACGTGTCTAACGCTGAGTTATAAAGCAAAAAATGTATCTGTGAAAAATGGGTACGGATAGTAAGTGAATCATAGAACGTTTACATAGATGTCGGCGGTGCTTACTTTCGGTGTAGTTACAAAACAGTGTCGCTTGTTCGCACTACTGTGGGTGTAGAATACAAAAGAGTGCCGCTTGTTCGTACTACTGACGGTGTAGTTACAAAAGAGTGCCCCTTGTTCGCACTACTGACGGTGTAGTTACAAAAGAGTGCCCTTTGTTCGCACTACTGACGGTGTAGTTACAATCATACATGGGTTGGTGTCGCCCACTGATTGCTATACACAGGCGAGAGTTTACATTAGGTAGTTACCTCGGCATTCCCCGCATGCCTTACGGCAGTTCCTTCTCATGTAGTCTGGGTTCTTGGAACATTCCCCCATCGCCTCCCAAGTCTCACATTTGTCTTTCTTGTCTTCACACTTCACATTGTTTACGCCATTACCTATATCAGAACAATTAAGTTAGTATGTTTTATTATTCGAACACATATAAAGTAGTCAGTATGACTGTATAAGTAACAAAGCGTTACCTGTACACAATTTTTTGTCGCAGGTTTGTCCTGTCAGACACTGGCTGCAAGGCGCTCCCTGATCGTATGGCGTCTCCCCTATCCAGTTCCCCCTGACAAAACGATAGTGGAGTAAAGTGTCAATATATACAAACAAAAATCATCATGATAAAAAAAAAATAATGAGGCATATGAGGATGACAACAAACCAAACGGAAAAACAACCGATTGCGTGTGAAACGACAGCTTTAATTACAACTGACAGCCGATTATATACATTTTGATTAAGACCTGTACATTTATACACCAGACAAAACAGAGCTTGTATTAGATAGTTATCCACAACAACGATGATTCATCATTCCAGAACTCTTTATTGATGCGAGGGGTCAAATCATTAAATCACACAAGTGCAGCTTGTCTTTTGAATAGTAAATATGATATTGATTTGCCGAATTCCATGGTAAACAAGAGGCCCATGGGGCCTGTATCGCTCACCTGGTTGGATTTGACCAAATGTCAAAATAATGTTCATGTTCAATTCCTTTTGTTTGTTAACCTTAAACAATGCTATTTATGGTTATAGCATGGGGATCCCAACTGCTTTAAAGAAATAATGAAGTCCAGACTCTCTGAGTTTACAACATGCATTTATAACTTTATGACTAGTAGCGATTTGAAGGAATTACCTCTATTTCCCATATGGGGCCCCGCCCCTTTTGCTCCTCGGGGGTCAGAGTCACCATTTATGCAAAATCTATTCCCCTTCCCCCAAGAATGTTTCTTACCAAATTGGGTTCAAATCCATTCATAAATTTATGACTAGTAGCGATTTAAAGGAATTACCTCTATTTCCCATATGGGGCCCCGCTCCTGTGGTCCCTCGGGGGTCAGAGTCACCATTTATGCAAAACCTGTTCCCCTTCACCAAAGGATGTTTCTGACCAAATTGGGTTCAAATCCATTCATAACTTTATGACAAGTAGCGATTTAAAGGAATTACCTCTATTTCCCATATGGGGCCCCGCCCCTTTGGCCCCTTGGGGGTCAAAGTCACCATTTATGCAAAATCTGTTCCCCTTCCCCTAAGAATGCTTTTGACTAAATTGGGTTCAAATCCATTCATAGCTTTATGACTAGTAGCGATTTGAAGGAATTACCTCTATTCCCCCATTAGGCCCCCGCCCCTTTGGTCCCTTGGGGGTCAGAGTCACCATTTATGCAAAATCTATTCCCCATCCCCAAAGGATGTTTCTGACCAAATTGGGTTCAAATCCATTCATAACTTTATGACTAGTAGCGATTTAAAGGAATTGCCTCAATTTCCCCTATTGGGCCCCGCCCCTCAGGCCCCTTGGGGGTCAGAGTCACCATTTATGCAAAATCTGTTACCCTTCCCCCAAGAATGTTTCTGACCAAATTGGGTTCAAATCCATTCATAACTTTATGACTAGTAGCGATTTGAGGGAATTACCTCTATTTCCCCATTAGGCCCCGCCCCTTTGGCCCCTCGGGGGTCAGAGTCACCATTTATGCAAAATCTATTCCCCTTCCCCCAAGAATGTTTCTTACCAAATTGGGTTCAAATCCATTTATAAATTTATGACTAGTAGCGATTTAAAGGAATTACCTCTATTTCCCATATGGGGCCCCGCTCCTGTGGTCCCTCGGGGGTCAGAGTCACCATTTATGCAAAACCTGTTCCCCTTCACCAAAGGATGTTTCTGACCAAATTGGGTTCAAATCCATTCATAAATTTATGACAAGTAGCGATTTAAAGGAATTACCTCTATTTCCCATATGGGGCCCCGCCCCTTTGGCCCCTTGGGGGTCAAAGTCACCATTTATGCAAAATCTGTTCCCCTTCCCCCAAGAATGCTTTTGACTAAATTGGGTTCAAATCCATTCATAGCTTTATGACTAGTAGCGATTTGAAGGAATTACCTCTATTCCCCCATTAGGCCCCCGCCCCTTTGGTCCCTTGGGGGTCAGAGTCACCATTTATGCAAAATCTATTCCCCATCCCCAAAGGATGTTTCTGACCAAATTGGGTTCAAATCCATTCATAACTTTATGACTAGTAGCGATTTAAAGGAATTGCCTCAATTTCCCCTATTGGGCCCCGCCCCTCAGGCCCCTTGGGGGTCAGAGTCACCATTTATTCAAAATCTGTTACCCTTCCCCCAAGAATGTTTCTGACCAAATTGGGTTCAAATCCATTCATAACTTTATGACTAGTAGCGATTTGAGGGAATTACCTCTATTTCCCCATGAGGCCCCGCCCCTTTGGCCCCTTGGGGGTTAGAGTCACCATTTATGCAAAATCTGTTCCCCTTCCCCAAAGGATGTTTCTGACCAAATTTGGTTCAAATCCATTCATAACTTTATGACTACATATAGTAGCGATTTAAAGAAATTGCCTCAATTTCCCCAATTGGGCCCCGCCCCTCAGGCCCCTTGGGGGTCAGAGTCACCATTTATGTAAAATCTGATCCCCTTCCCTGAAGGATGTTTCTGACCAAATTGGGTTCAAATCCATTCATAACTTTATGACTAGTAGCGATTTGAAGGAATTACCTCTATTTCCCAATTAGGCCCGCCCCTTTGGCCCCTTGGAGGTCAGGGTCACCATTTATGCAAAATCTATTCCCCATCCCCAAAGGATGTTTCTGACCAAATTGGGTTCAAATCTATTCATAACTTTATGACTAGTAGCGATTTAAAGGAATTGCCTCAATTTCCCCTATTGGGCCCTGCCCCTCAGGCCCCTTGGGGGTCAGAGTCACCATTTATGCAAAATCTGATCCCCTTCCCTGAAGGATGTTTCTGACCAAATTGGGTTCAAATCCATTCATAACTTTATGACTAGTAGCGATTTGAAGGAATTACCTCTATTTCCCAATTAGGCCCGCCCCTTTGGCCCCTTGGAGGTCAGGGTCACCATTTATGCAAAATCTATTCCCCATCCCCAAAGGATGTTTCTGACCAAATTGGGTTCATTGGGGGGGGGGGGGGGGGGGGGGGGGGGGGGGGGGGGGGGGGGGGGGTGATAATTTATACATCGTCCTGTCAAGGAATACTTATTATTCGGGTGATGATGTATTTATTATTAAAAGTACCATCGCCTTGTGTATTGCGTATCTATTAAACAACGTTAACATATGTTATCACTTTTCTAAAGGAAATGTACAATTATTTGAACACTAAAATAATTATATTGAAACAAGTAGCCTCAATATGATCCAATGTCTGTTTGATAACTTTGGGCCCGACATTGTAGTAAACCGCCAATAGAGTACGGTTCTAGTGTAGTCCATGATCAATTATCTATGACAGGCAGTTTTCACAATCACAAAATTGATTTCTAAAACGAAATCCATTGAGCTGTTTAGTTATCTGTAAATGTCGGAAGGCTATCTTCCAAACACATGCATCAACCAGCATGATAATGGTTCCGCGGATCTGCTGCGGCGGTATCAGTGGAGTTATCGAATTGTTGGCTCTTTGTGGCCGGAACAAAATAAAGACAGCGTAATAGATACCATGATTAGGTTGAAGAAAGGTGACAAAATGACTTTTTTTTACACTGTTTGTCAAAACATAGCATTTGTTTACGATACCACGAACATTTCGCGTTCTACAAATGGCAGCAATATCAAAGTAGACATATCTGATAGCAATGATTAGCCAATCGTTTTCGCCTGCAATAGCTCAACACTAGGAGGACACCATTCCAAAAATATATGATCAAATAAAAAGGGATAAATAAGTCCCGGTAATAACCCGCGATAAAAGACGAGTCCTAGTAATAACCCGCGATAGAAGATAACAAGTTCCGGTAATAACCCACGATAGAAGACAATAAGTCCCGGTAATAACCCGCGATAAAAGACAACGAGTCCTAGTAATAACCCGCGATAGAAGACAATAAGTCCCGGTAATAACCCGCGATAGAAGACAATAAGTCCCGGTAATAACCCGCGATAGAAGACAATAAGTCCCGGTAATAACCCACGATAGAAAACAATAAGTCCCGGTAATAACCCGCGATAGAAGATAACAAGTTCCGGTAATAACCCGCGATAGAAGACAATCAGCCCCAGTAATAACCCACGATAGAAGACAATAAGTCCCGGTGATAACCCGCGATAGAAGACAATAAGTCCCGGTTATAACCCGCGATAGAAGACAATAAGTCCCGGTAATAACCCGCGATAGAAGACAATAAGTCCCGGTAATAACCCACGATAGAAGACAATAAGTCCCGGTAATAACCCGCGATAGAAGACAATAAGTCCCGGTAATAACCCACGATAGAAGACAATAAGTCCCGGTAATAACATGCGATAGAAGACAATAAGTCCCGGTCATAACCCGCGATAGAAGACAATAAGTCCCGGTAATAACCCACGATAAAAGACAATAAGTCCCGGTAATAACCCACGATAGAGAACATATATTTTGTTGGACTATAAAAAAAGAACATTGTAAATTACTCTAGGTTATATGAATCGCTCAATCAGTAGAGCACTGATTTATCTACCTAAGGGGTAAAGGTCTGATATGTGTAGTTCGATTCCTTCAGAGAGCAGTTTGCGTGTCTAGTTCCAAAGGGTGTACCCTTGAGCAAGACATGTTATCCGTCTCTCATTCACGTTGAACTCTTGGTCTATCCCAAACTATTTTTTAAATGCTGAAGGCATTTTAGTAATCATTATACCAGCACTATCATTACATTGTTAACACAGAATACTAATCCAAAGGATTGTACAAAAGATACAAAGTTTTAATACAATGGTATCAGCTATAAATTATCTAGTATTCAATGATAAGGAACAACTAAACATAATACACTAAAGGTAACTACACGACGACAACCACATACCTATAATTAACTAAACATGATGTATTACAGGTAACTTCACGACAACCACATACCTATAATTAACTAAACATGATGTATTACAGGTAACTACACGACAACCACATACCTATAATTAACTAAACATGATGTATTACAGGTAACTACACGACAACCACATACCTATAATTAACTAAACATGATGTATTACAGGTAAGTATACGACAACCACATACCTAGAATTAACAACTAAACATGATGTATTACAGGTAACTACACGACAACCACATATCTATAATTAACTAAACATGATGTATTACAGGTAACTACACGACAACCACATAGCTATAATTAACTAAACATGATGTATTACAGGTAACTACATGACAACCACATATCTATAATTAACTAAACATGATGTATAACAGGTAACTACACGACAACCACATACCTATAATTAACTAAACATGATATATTACAGGTAAGTATACGACAACCACATACCTATAATTAACAACTAAACATGATGTATTACAGGTAAGTATACGACAACCACATACCTATAATTAACAACTAAACATGATGTATTACAGGTAACTACACGACAACCACATATCTATAATTAACTAAACATGATGTATAACAGGTATCTACACGACAACCACATACCTATAATTAACAACTAAACATGATGTATTACAGGTAAGTATACGACAACCACATACCTATAATTAACAACTAAACATGATGTATTACAGGTAACTACACGACAGCCACATACCTATAATTAACTAAACATGATGTATAACAGGTAACTACACGACTACCACATAATCATTGTTCTCATAAAATATATGTGGATCAACAGAAAATCATATAAATGTGTGGAATTGACTCACTTAGGATCATAAAAGCAGCCGAGGTACCAGGCATTCTTGAATCTCCTTCCGAAGGCAGTTAAACTCTGACACTGGACCATGGCGCAACCAACCTGTGTGGTTTTGTGCCACACCATCTGTCGACACAATAAGGAAATACTTAATCTCGACGTGAATAACCAATCAATAACTAATTGTATCATTAGATAATTCGCATTTAATTGCTTTGCGGAGAAAAATACCTGCGGTACATAAACGAACGTTGGTTATGGTAAGTCATTAGTTGGAAACTAAGGACCACGCACAGATATTATTTTTCGAATGTTTACCTTAGATTTTTGTTCCCATAAAATTTTTTTTTTTTTTTTTTTTTCTGGATTGCCTTCATTTTGAGATATGCGTTGATACCAATTTAGTAAGTAGCTCGCAGTATAAATAATGAAATAAAAAGACTGGTCTAAAAACACTATATTTTGAAGTAAACAGACGATCAAGTAACCCTATCCCCATCCTGACCACAAAATTGACCTGATCCAACCTATCGCACAAATGATGTCTAGATTCGAACAGTGTACCTACATAATTGTGGATTATTATTCATGATGTTTCTGCCTCCACAGGACATCATAAACAATGGCAATATCCAGTAGAATGGCACTTTCAAATGAACTGTCTAAAAATATTATATTATATATCAGCCTAGCCCGAGGTGTGCTATACCAGCATAACCCGCGGTGTGCTATATCAGCCTAGCCCGCGGTGTGCTATACCAGCATAGCCCGCGGTGTACTATACCAGCATAACCCGCGGTGTGCTATATCAGCCTAGCCCGAGGTGTGCTATACCAGCATAACCCGCGGTGTGCTATATCAGCCTAGCCCGCGGTGTGCTATACCAGCCTAGCCCGGCAGTGTGCTATACCAGCATAGCCCGCGGTGTACTATACCAGCATAACCCGCGGTGTGCTATATCAGCCTAACCCGCGGTGTGCTATACCAGCATAGCCCGCGGTGTGCTATACCAGCATAACCCGCGGTGTGCTATATCAGCCTAGCCCGCGGTGTGCTATACCAGCTTAATACTTATAATTCTTAACATATATCCTGATCGCGAGGATGTATATGCAATGATATACTGCAACCGATTTAGATCTTCAATATGCTATTTTTACTTCCGTATACAATATGATACAATTCGATAATTTGATGTCCATATATACGTTGTTCTGATAATTTCTAGTCTAAAAAGAAAGAAAAGGTGAGAGGATTCCTGTCTTACACCCAGCCTTTTCTATCGACAGGCCATTCATTAAAACCAAAGAATACCAACAAGCTAACTAAATCGTAATAATGCCAAAACACTAATCCCACGTGGGAAAACATGAAAAAAAGCGGAGTTTCCTTGTAAATCGTTAAAAACGTGTGCGAATGATAGAGCCTTGTGTTATGGAGTGGGAAGCGTCTTCTAATTCGACTAAAAGCTAGACAACCTCGTATGTAACCATCAACGTGTTTTACCTGGGTGTAGTGACAGGCTCCTCCACATGACTGTGGCCCCAACGAGTACTGGTTTTTCTCATCATACCAAGACTTCAGCGCGTCAGCGATTAACTTTTCGGTCGTGTATGCATTAGTGTTGAAAGCCAAATTTTCTCCTCTGTCTTCGTGCTGATGTTTAAAATCGCATCCTTCAATCCATGACGCGGCTTCCGTGGAAAGATTCTGATTCCAAACCTGTAGATCAGAAAAGATCATCTAATTTGTACTAATCGGTTATTATTTTGTTATGCGCATAAATTTTAGTGCGCCAAAAATACAATGATAGAGAGCAATCCGTTTAATTGTTACGTGATGTTATAGACATAATGGATGAAACATTCATAATCGCCTACTGCTGGATACTGGATTCTGGATACACCTGTATAGCTCCGGAAAAAAAAAAACAGAAAAAGAGAAAAACAATACAAAAATCGAAAGTGGGGGAGAGGCTATTTTTCATGGCTGTTATACCTGCAGGTAAAAAAGAAAACAACACAAACACAGAAAGTGGGGAGAGGGACACATAGAATGACTTGATGACTGTTATCCAATATGTTTTTAATCATTGACAAAGGCAAACACATTTGAATAACATTTTATATACATATAGTAATAATTATAAAACATGCAGAATGATGAATATCCTGTGCGAATGGTGAAAACAGAAAACAATCCCTGTTGTAATTATGTGTTTATCTGTATTAAAAACCAAAAACCTAAAGCATCATCCTATAATAATATCCTTACCATGACCTGCATGTTTGCCGCGGGTGGCTGAACTTGCCTCCTGTAGCGATTATGAAGATCCAGTAAGAGGTCCTTGTAGAGATTGATGTCGAGGCTGGCGCCGTTCAGTGTGCCAGCACACAGTGTGCCAGCGGCACACACTGCTATCATCAACAAACCCAGTACTGTCATGGCTCACAGATATAACTGGCAAGAGTGTAAAACACTTTCATGATAAAAAAGACACATAGATCTTCAACACATTAAACAAATGTTTTACTCTCCAAATCCACAAAAATCCACACCTTTATAACAAAACACAACACCAAACACAGATTAAAGGTATTTTCCTGCTTTATCATGCATATAAATAGACACCATCATGGATCCAGCAATGACTACTAGTATTCAAAAGATATGAACAGTAATATAGCAAATATATATTCGAGTTTAGCAATTACAGTATCTGCAATCTATATATAGAATTCATGAAATCTTAAAAGATGCATTTACGAGTGGCCAACCACATGAAAACTCAGAATGACGAATATCAAACAGATCAAAAAAAATATCACTCGATGTATGTGTATATGTACAGGCACGATTGGTCAAACACAGAGAAAGACACATCCATGACCATAAAACACAGATATAAAGCGCATATAGGATATCAAATACCGCATATAGAAAATCGAAATAGGACTGTTTTTTAAATACCGAAAACTGGATATTTATGATGAGGCAAAGAGATATACCATTCCTAATCAAAGACAGAAATGCATACGGTTTGTGTTTTTTACCGAAAACGGAACGCGTGCAAGATCTTATGAGACAACATTTTCCAATGCAATATATGTACATTTAACACAGATGATGAATGGAGAGAACCGGTCCTCCAACTCACGACATACGCCTAGCTACAATTATCACGCAGCTTATATCACTGCACCACATCCACGTTCTTAAGTAATAAATCAGTGGTCGGCTAGATACCCTGACATGATCATAGTGACAACTAATCTATTAGATGATATGAATATCTCCATGGCAATGTTTATAATGCGAATGGTACAGTTATTACATATATTCAACACAGTACGACAATTAATTCAATATATCATATAAATGCAGATATGGTAACACACCTACAAAGTAATTGTTTGCGTTTTTCCAAATATTTGGTTTTATCTAATAGTTATTAATTTTTGATAACTTACCAATTATGACAAAGACAACAAGATAAAAACATAAGTAACATACCTTCTAAACTGTACAACAGAAAATCTCTCAATTCGGTTAGCCGACTTGTCGATATAAAGCTGCAGGTGTCCTGCTGAAGAATGGAATCCTCTTTAGGAGTTCGTGTTTTATAGCATGTAATCAACAGGAAAACAATAGGAGGAGGAGTCATGTCCGCAGGACCAACCGGGATGTAGGAGGAGTCTACAGCACGTCCGCAATGTAAAGTAGGAAACCAAACGGGCTGGGCCGGAATCTCGCGACAGTCATTTCATCAACACTTAATCCAACAAAGAGGGAGGGAATACCGTACTCAGTGGTAATTAAGGTAACATGGCATTAACTGTGCCAAATTTATCTGATAAGGCTAAACGTAAAAGCAGTAGCCATGACGGACAGCCGAGTTACGGCATGTAATGGCCATGTATAACAGTTGTATGCAACATTTATATACCTGGTAATTAAGTAGTAACAGTAATGACAGCACTACCATTGCCAACTATTTAATGCTATTTGAGCACAGTAAAAAACAGAATATATCAACCATCATGGATATTAAAACTTATGTTTCTAAAAGATATCGACTATTACGACTGGAATACTGGCTTATTGTGTTAATTGGATTCGATTTCGGTCTGATTGCAGTCGTGTTTTACAGCGGCACATATTGAATACAAATCGTCTATATACACTTGGGCAAACAATTGGGTAATGTTTTGTAATTTTGTCTATGTTAATGTGACATTTTTGTTTGGAAGAAATTTTTATAGCAGTAAAGCGGGTTTCTTAAATGGCATTTGCTTTTAACCTAAATATTAGATATTTCAACTAGTAAACAATTTAGTTTAAAATAATGTAGACATATTTTCCAAATTATCGGTTTGAAGGGAGGTGTGTGTATGGCGTGTACTTATCACAGAAAATATTTTTCAAGTTTATAAGCGAAATATTTTCTGGATTAAAATTCCAATCGAAAGTCCTCAAATGTGCTTCACACATACCTCGGATGTGATAGATGTATGAATATGTCAGGAATTCATGTATTTTCATCGCCGGAAAACAGTTTATTCACGAATGGCGAAAATATGGGTTTTAGAGTAATTTATGAATTTTAATAATGATTTTGAAAATAAAAACATTTCAAACATAAAGATTTCTACATGAAATAAACGACTCCATGTCTGCATTACCGCTGACTGCAGACAACTCAATATAGCTTTGTAAACAGTTCCCTAGTTATACAATGGAAGCTTCCTCATCAAGTCCCAGGTCATGTGACGTGAATCACATTCGCGGAGTTTAGAGTGATACCATTGCTATATATAGTAAGTAGGGCAATGGGACATTAATTAATATCCTATCATTAAAGCCTTAATGTAATAACAGCTTAGACAGTGTTACTTATGCAGATCTCATCTTCTATTAGAAAAAAGTCTGTTTTGAAGAAAACAGAACTATACATTCAAGAGGAAACACTCGTATACCAGTTCACTTATTTTGTTACATTTGTATCTATTTTCAAAGTCCAGTTTCAAAGCTATCCATGTTAACAGATGATCTAATAGACGACTTGTCACTATCATCATGTCAGGGTGTCGGGCCGACCATCACTGAGACATTGAAACGTTCTTATTTAAGAACGTGTTTGTCGCGCAATGGTAAAAGCTGCGGGTATTTCTTGCTAGGCAATTGGGTGCCGTAGATCGCGAGTTCGAGGCTTGGTCAGGGCACGAGTCATAAAATTGTCTTCTTCGTCATTTGTGTTACTATAAATATTCATACACTTATATATATTACATTAAATCATTTTGTAATCTTGCCTGTACGTTGTTTTTGAAAGATTGAAATTGTACATGTTTTTGTTTAATCATAAATGTGCATTTGTTCTTGCTTAGTCATAAATGTCCCTTTTTCAATACTTGATATACAATATGCCCCATACTTTTGTGTTTAATCGTGAATATGCCTATTTCGTTATTTGCAATGCTATATGTCTTATATTTCTGTGTTTTACAGGATATATATTCAGAATTCCCTCAATATTATCTATTGAAAGATTTTAAGAAAATAAAACAGATTCTTGGTTTCCAACACCAACAAGTTACACCGTAAACCAACCTGAAACGTATCTAACCTGATCGGTAATACGATAGGCTGTATGCACGCTATTCATTATCTGTATGTAACTACTAATCGCTGGTATCTAACTACTAACCGCTCCCCTTATCTAACTACTAACCGCTCCTCTGTGTCTAACTACTAACCGCTCTTCTGCATCTAACTACTAACCGCTCCTCTTTATCTAACTACAAACCGCCCCTCTTTATCTAACTACTAACCGCCCCTCTTTATCAAACTACTAACCGCTCCTCTGTATCTAACTACTAACCGCTCTTCTGTATCTAACTACTAACCGCCCCTCTTTATCAAACTACTAACCGCTCCTCTGTGTCTAACTACTAACCGCTCTTCTGTATCTAACTACTAACCGCTCTTCTGTATCTAACTACTAACCGCCCCTCTTTATCTTACTACTAACCGCTCCTCTCTATGTAACTACTAACCGCTCCTCTTTGTCTAACTACTTACCGTTCCTCTGTGTCTAACTACTAACCGCTCCTATGTATCTAACTACTAACCACTCCTCTGTGTCTAACTACTAACCACTCCTCTGTGTCTAACTACTAACCGCTCTTCTGTATCTAACTACTAACCGCTCCTCTTTATCTAACTACTAACCGCTCCTCTGTGTCTAACTACTAACCGCTCCTCTGTATTTAACTATTAACCACTCCTCTTTATCTAACTACTAACCGGTCCTCTTTATCTAACTACTAACCGCTCCTCTGTGTCTTACTACTAACCGCTCCTCTTTATCTAACTACTAATCGCTCCTCTGTGTCTAACTACTAACCGCTCTTCTGTATCTAACTACTAACCGCCCCTCTTTATCTAACTACTAACCGCTCCTCTGTGTCTAACTACTAACCGCTCCTCTGTGTCTAACTACTAACCGCTCTTCTGTATCTAACTACTAACCGCCCCTCTTTATCTAACTACTAACCGCTCCTCTGTGTCTTACTACTAACCGCTCCTCTTTATCTAACTACTAACCGCTCCTCTGTGTCTTACTACTAACCGCACCTCTTTATCTAACTACTAACCGCTCCTCTGTGTCTAACTACTAACCGCTCTTCTGTATCTAACTACTAACCGCCCCTCTTTATCTAACTACTTACCGCTCCTCTGTAACTACTAATCGCTCCTCTTTATCTAACTACTAACCGATCCTCTGTATCTAACTACTAATCGCTCCTCTTTATCTAACTACTAACCGATCATCTTTATCTAACTACTAACCGCTCCTCTTTATCTAACTACTAACCGCTCCTCTGTAACTACTAATCGCTCCTCTTTATCTAACTACTAACTGCTCCTCTGCATCTAACTACTAACCGCTCCTCTTTATCTAACTACTAACCGCCCCTCTGCATCTAACTACTAACCACTCCTCTGTATCTAACTACTAACCGCTCCTCTTTAACTACTATTTGCTCCTCTTTATCTAACTACTAACCGCTCCTCTGTGTCTAACTACTAACCGCTTCACTGTATCTAACTACCATCCGCTCCTCTGTGTCTATTTACTAACCGCTCTTCTGTATCTTACTTCTAACAAATCCTTTGTTTCTAATTTTTAAACGCTCCTCTTTATCTAACTACTAACCGCTCTTTTGTATGTAACTACTAACCGCTCCTCTTTAACTACTAACCGATCCTCTGTATCTAACTACTAACCGATCCTCTGTATCTAACTACTAACCGCTCCCCTGTGTCTAACAACTAACCGCTCCTCTGTATCTTGTTACTAACCGTTCATCTTTATCTGAACTATAATAATTTATTCCTGTAGAAATATAGATTAGACAAATCGCAAGGATTAACATTAGGAAACGATGTTTTTGACACTATTTAACGGGCCCACTGGTATGAATCAGAATTCATGAATAAATGTCTAAATCTCTGACAATCAGAATATAATCTTCTGAAATTAGTTCGTTGTATTTATCATTAGAATAATATATCTGATTGCTGTATGGATATTACCGGTATTAATTACAAGTTAGCCGATACAGATGAACCACTTACTGCCGACTATGTACTCAGTCTGGTAGGTGAACAAGAATAATGTTACAGCCGAAATATCGCCCTAATGAATATAAAACAGCAGTATAAATACTGTTATCTACAGGATAAATCACACTTTTTGAACTATAGTTTCCGTTATTGTATCATTGTCTATGACCTTTAACGTTTGCTTAATCGATTTACTAAAAGCTGTGTTTACGTTTATACTACATTCCTCTCATATTTACCAGTTTAGTTGATCATAGATAAAGTATAGTGTGACTATGATAATATAAAGATGCAATAGATTAATGAAAGAGATCGCGTACAGTCGAACAATCGTTAGCTCGAGAGATGTAACGATTATCAAAAATACATGCCAATATGTTTTTTTATCATCTATCATCCCTATTTTATAGCGATACATTATTGATGTCAAAGTTTGAATTGGTTTGTTTCGTATTAGTGTAAGTGTTGACATAGGCGAAAAACAGGGTTTATCCACTACTTAATAGTGTAAGGGTATGAACATTTGTATTGATCGTTCGCCAGCCACCTCATGTATGACAGGCTGTACGGTTGGTTGATATTTTGGCAACCATTGATTTGTGTTATAATTGCAATAAATGGTAGTAATTTACTCATTTTACAGAAGATAGCAAAAATAGTCTTATTAATATTTATATTTGCTTACTACATATGTATGTTTGAATACGATGTGAATGTACCGTTTATGATTTACATTTATCAAGAAATCAGTTCTCATTCATATAATATGTAAAATCTAAAAGAAAAAAAAAGCGTTCCGAAATAAAAGCTGAAATAAAACACGTTTCATGTTTTCAAGGGAATACGATATTTCACAAATTTTAAACAGAATCAATGCTCTTTCAATCTACCAGGAGTTAGAATTCAAACATAATCATTTTACTATCAATCCACTCTGTGTTAAATATCGAACATCACCATTATTCTATAATCTACCCTGTGTTAAAATTCAATCAGAATTATTATTCAATAATCTACCCTGTGTTAAATATCAAACAAAATCATTATTCTATCAATCCACTCTGTGTTAAATATCAAATATCACCATTATTCTATCAATTTATTCCGGGTAAATATCCAACAGAATCAATATTTTATTAATCTATCATGTGTTAAAATTAATCAGAATTATTATTCTGTTATCTACCCTGTGTTAAATACTAAACAGAATCAATATTCTATCAATCTACCATGTGTTAAATATCAAACATAACCATTATTCTATCAATCTACCCCGGGTAAATATTAAACAGAACCATGATTCTATCAATCTACCCTATGTTGAATACTAAACAGAATCATTACTCATTATATCCCTATCTTAAATAAGTCTAAGCTAAATTTCGGAATCTTGCTGACTAAAAAGACTCTGTTGTTTGTTCCGTTGTGTGACATGCATATTAAGGAGATACATCGGTATGTTGCCGTAGACAGTACATTGTGTGGTCTACACAAAAACACCGTTTAAGGTTTTCACTCCAAAGCATAATAATTCTCGGGATTAAGTTCATAGCTACAACCAAATGTTTCTCAGTAGAGTTATTAAAAGTAAGCCGCTAAGGTATATACCCATACGTATATCCGGACGTGTATGTAAGGGAGCATTCATAAGTTTGAATATATTTTACCATTTTATGTGTTGTAAAGTTAGAAAAGAAATTGCTGATGAAATGTCGCTTTGGAAGGCTAATCCAGGTATCATCCTAGCTAACAGTGTTAATAGACCTTGTTAAAGCCTATCAGACGAAAACGCACTATGTTCACGTGCACTGTGCATACGGGTGTATAAATGACAAGGCACTCAGAATTTGATAATACAGGATACCGGGTACTACAATAGAACATAAGAATTATACTTGGCCCCAGGGACTTGGCACAACATTCAGATCTCAGGATCCACATACATTTACAAACACAATGTATGTATCTAATATCTATACTTACAGACTTTTTGATTATATTAAATTTTTCAAATCATTATACATGTAGTTTTCATTTTTTTTAAATGCAAATTTAAGTAGTTGATAGTATTTTTTTTTATTTTGAAGCAAAGCATCATCGACTCTAGCACCCCGTGCACAGACCGGGGTCCCCTAAGGTATACGCTTATGCATAGGGACCCGATGGACGCTTCGCGTAATCAGGTTTAGCTCCGCCTCCCTTGATGTCATAACCTACATATTGGAGAGTCTGTGGTTAACCATTACTAGTAGCTTGGAATATTGAGCCTATATCGGTACATGTCTTGTTAATAAAATAGAAATACACTTTTATACAGATCATTTTTTATTATTATTTATTTAATAACCCTAATTGGTGTCGCTGTTAGAGCTTGAAGACGTTTCTGATTCAAGCGCAAATAGTTTGTTTTTTCATTTCGTTGTTTTCACGAATTAATAGAGGTATACTGATAAATATATTCCTCAAATTTAAATAATATGCCAGAATTTGTTTGATACTTATATTTCAGCTTTTATGTGACATTTGTCCACCTTATAACCAAACTCCTTTCGAACTGATACCACTGCTCCTGACGTTGTTTGACAACCACTTCGATTACCTGGAAGTTGTTTTCCCTTGGTTGATGGCAATATTGGACCCGCCAAATACTCTGGATACGAATTATGCTATTTACGGATATGAGTCATTGCAAACGATTTGTGGAATAATTTAGGTCAAAATAGACTACAAATCTGAAACGCAACTGGAGAAACACCCGACACTTTTGTTCACCAGCTCAGATACCCATCTTTCAATACGGAGCCTCCTACTGTTACCCGACGAAATAGTGTGCTTATGACTTTAATTTTGCCGAGAGCATATCCATCGTATATTATTTGGACAATTTCATTTAGAGATAACGTTTGAACAGTTCACAGAATTGTGTGCCGTGTTTGGCCGAGTTTGTATGTCATGTTTTGTCATGTGATCATCTAGACAAGAGTGACAACGGCTCCGAGGAAGATGGCCACATATTTTGGAGTTGGATGTATTGATGAAATTCCCCGTGAAACAAATGTTCCACAAGATATCCAACAATTATATTACATTGGACATCGATGCTATCAGTGTATTCATACGCAAGTTATCATGGATAATGAGTTACGAATTCGGCATGTCGCTTCTGGTTTTTAGGACATAACAACGATGCGTGACCTTGAGTATGATGACTCTGATTGGCGACGGAATGTAACTTGACCTTCCTAGAAATGCTACCTTTCAGGAGATGGTATACGTTATCCTTGGAGACATCGATTATAACCCCATCTACAGCCGCACAGATTCACAGGAGACCTGTTCATAATCAAAACCAACTTAGACGAATTGAATAGAATGATTAAAATACATCGCGTTTATGTTGAGCGTATCATTCACTGTTGAAAGTTTTTTTCGAATTATCATAACATTATTTAGATAGCTACATGACACGAATATGTTGTTAACGTGCCTGTCTAACCGCACATTGTACGACATCGTTTTTCTCCGAATAAATTATAAAATGGTGATGTATAGTTTTTTTCGTAATCTTTCGAGATTTACCGACACCATAAAAATCATAAAGTTACTCTTTCTGGTGTGGCCGCGCATCCATACTTTAAATTAATCAAACACGCTTTTGTGCAAACTCGATCCCAGTGCATGGAAATATAGTGAGTTTTTCGTCAGCACATCATCACGGGGTCTGTATAAATATCTGTAAGCATGGTTGTTACCTGTAATTGCCTTCCAATGTTGAATTTGCGTGATTATTAATAGTAAAATAATAAAACAATGCTAAGATCAATATATGAATGAATTCTCCATTATATATACGTTTCGATATACGTATGCTGATTGATACGTTTTGAGCCTCGTATTCAAGGGGTACTCAAGGATGTTCTTTTAAGTCCTACTATTCCCTGACTATATAGGGCCGTGAACTCAAGGACTGGCCCCATTTGGTTACTGTAAACAAGACAAGCGGCTTTTGCAAAATTCTGGCTAGGCGATTGGGTGCCGTAGATTGTGAGTTCGAGGCCCGGTTAGGGCACGACTCATAAAGTTGTCTTCCTTCGTCAATTATATATCAAATAATTATCACAATGTATCATATGCACTATGTGTTGGTGATCCGAAAATAGAGATTTGAATTTCCTGTCGTAGTCGTATAGTGATGAATAGATAGTATAGCAGCTTGATTTTGATAAGTTTGATGGTAAGTAAAGGAATGAGGATTGTAACAGCGGACGTGTGTATCATGCTTAGAGGGTTGGGATTGCTCAGTTAATGGGAAGCCCTGTCGTACCAAATAAGGATGTAAACAGCGGGCGTGTGCATCATGCTTAGAGGGTTGGGATTGCTCAGTTAATGGGAAGCCCTGTCGTACCAATAAGGATGTAAACAGCGGACGTGTGCATCATGCTTAGAGGGTTGGGATTGCTCAGTTAATGGGAAGCCCTGTCGCACCAATAAGGATGCTAACGGCGGACGTGTGTATCATGCTAAGCGGGTTGGGATAGCGCAGCTAATTTGATAGGATTTAATATGACATATAATTGACGAAGGCACACATACCATGTCCATATCATAAACATTATATATATTATATTTAATAAACACTTTCGGTGTTTCAATAACAGTCAATCAGATTGTTGAATTTCAATTCAAAATGTTTCAAGTGTCTGTCTTAATTAATTTCAAAGTCTTTAATTGTTGACGCCTGCATTACGGCGTCGGGAAAATTGTTCCAAGTATCAATAGTTCTGAAGCCAAGCAAGTTTCAGTCTCTGTGCGTGGCCTCTCGTTCTGTATTCTGTATCCTGATCAAAAATGCTTTTCGTGACTTTATCATCAGGGGATGTGTTCATAATTATGAATACATTTGTAATATCACCTCTAAATCTGCGATATGCTAGTGTACTACATGGCAGCTCCTATAGCCTGGTATCACCTTTGTTGCCCTTCTCTGGACCGCTCGATTGTTTCTATATCCGTGACTTTATATGGATTCCAGATGCTTACAGCATACTCCAATTTGTATCCACCATTACCCCCAAAGTCTTGTTCGGCCTTTATATTATCCAGCACCAGTACATTGTCTTTTGTTCCTGCCATATGGTAACTCCTACATTGTTGGTGCATTTTCTTTTTGTTTTATTGTTACTACTTGCATTTCTGTGAATAAAATTTTAGCAGCCATATGTTGGACCAATTTGGTACATTATCCAAGTCTAAATCTGTTATCCAGGAAAGTGCTCGAAGAACCCAGCAGGTCGTTTAGATAGATTACAAATAAAATTGGACCAAGCGCAGCCTTGAGTGATTCCACTTAATACGGGATGGTCTAATTGGTGAGTTTCCATTTACTATTTCTCTCTTTGTTCTTTGACGATTTTTTTACCCATTTAACAGCTTGGTCATTAATCCCATAGCTTCTAGTTTTTCTACTAGTCTGCGATATGGCACCTTTTCAAAAACCTTCATTACATCCATGTATATAACTGCTATTTCTCGTCCGTGATCAAGTATACCCGCTCAATCATCCAGAACCATAAGAAGGTTGAGTATTGTTAATCTTTTGGTGATTAATCTGAAATGTTTATCGCTAAATAGATTATAAATGTCCACATGATTAACGATGGCGTGCCTCACGATCGGTTCTATGGTGTTCTCTGTTATGCTGGTGAGGCTGACAGGCCGATAGTTCCTTGGGTCTGAGTTTGATCCTTTCTTGAAAATGGCTGTTATATTAGCCTCTTTCCATGTAGACTAAAATATCATTCGAAGATCTGTTGAAAATTATACTTAATGGTTTAATTACATGTATGTAGCCTTATTTTGTCACGTCCTTGGGATTTATTGCGATCCAGCTGTGAAAGGAGTTTTCCGAAACTTTCCTCTGTACAAGTGATGTCATCAAATGGGAGTTTTGTATGTTTCTTTTGTATGTTTGGTGTACCTCTGTGATACGCAAACGGGAAGCCCTGTCGCACCAATTAGGAGTACAGGGCGAGTGAGTACTTTTAATTTCATCTCATCTATATAATCTGTAAGGAATGTCGTGACACAACTAGTTGTTATAATTAAAAACGGAACCATTTATTTTGCAGCTTGTCACAATAAAATCGCCGCGTTAAGCAGGTATACATGAGATATAAACATAACGAAGATAGAATTTGAATAAAAATATATAAAATGAACACTAAATGTATTGATTAATGAACGGTCACTGACGTTTTACAAAGTTTTACTTTAAAAGAGTTAAGTTCTGAGCAAAACCAATACATCTTTGTTTAGCGTCGGATTTTGACTTGTTTTCTTGTTGGTGAGAATGTTTGTAGCTGCCTACACTGATCGATTTCATGCTTTCCGAGAAGAGTTGAATCACGCGCTTATCAAGTCCTACTTTTTATCAGATAACTTTATCAAGCTAAATGATGCAGCTTTATTCATTTCTGGCTCTACTGTATGTAATTCTCCATTTGTGTTTAACTACAGTTTAATCTAAATATCTGTCTTTTGTTCACTCCTTTGATGGTGTTTAATACTGATTTACCATTTAGATGGTGTTTGGCAGATTTGTACATGCATGTGCCACACATGGACATGAAGTCGCAGATTAAGTCCTGAACAGGGACGGTTTCATTTATCGCTTTCCAAAGAGACTTCACTATTTGGATCAAAGTTGTTTGTTTATGAAATAGAGACGGGTCCGATTTTATATCCCTTTCAACAGAATTAATCAATGTTCTATGTAAACAGCCCATTTTGACTGCACTAACGACTAGGCCAAATATTTTTTTTTAATTTTTTATAATCAATCAATCAATCTTACTGTATTTAACCGTCACATGTTAATACAATCACAACAAAAAATGCATTTGAGGCACAATCACATCAAAACTATATTAAATCCAGCTAATTATGGCTTACGAGACACTATATATAAAACTGTGTTCACTTATCTATAAAAGTCTCTATTGAATATCAATATCATATCATAAAACAACATATTTAAAGCTTTATTTTATACAAGTAGTAGTATGTTAAGATCCGAAATTAAGTGGGGAAATGCGAGAGTAGATGGGGAGAGCCCAGCCGAAAAGTTGCACATCCCCATCAATTGGGTCCCAGTGAACTGTCAAATACAGCCATTTGTCCCGTCAGTTTTTATATTCTATGGTATTGTGGTATATAGATATGTTCCGTCAGTTTTTATATTCTATGGTATTGTGTTATATAGATAGGTACCGTCAGTTTTATATTATGTGGTATTGTGTTATATAGATATGTCAGTCAGTTTTATATTATGTGGTATTGTGTTATATAGATATGTCAATCAGTTTTTATATTCTATGGTATTGTGTTATATAGTATAAGCATTGAACTGTTACCAAATGGTAACGGGCGACATTCTATTTATCTGTCACCCAAATTGTATTCATATCGACTGTATACTACCATTTGGTAACAGTTCAATGAAACTGAACGTAATGTTACTCAAGTTAAAGTTTTATTTCATTATAGTCAATATACATATTCATAAGAGTAATACAGATACATTATAAAAATTCCACAAGTACATCATAAAATCATTTGATTAAAATAATCAAAATATATTGACCTCCAGCTAATACTGATTTAGGATACACTCTGCTGTTTCTATAGAACAAGTCATCTGAATACATTAAATTCTAAAATATATAACAGGAACTTACAGAGCTAGAAATTAACACTAGTCCGCATTTATTATAATAACCAGGCCACACATATATACCAGTGATGATTAGCCCAAAAGTCATTAACAGCTCAATACAACATATTATATCTAATCATAAGACAAAAAGTAATTGACCAAGGCTAGTTAAATTGAAAAATAAAATCTAATTGATACGGTAAGTTTCTAACCCTGAGTTCGTGCTATTAGTATTATTTTATAGCAGACAAACTTCAATCCGACATTGTTCGAAGTTGTAGAATTATCTCAATGAACCCACACATGCATGTATAATGTATAATGTAAGCCCAAGTTACAGCGATACATGTACAGTTAGTGTGTATTTTATACGATTACGTCAATTCATACACACTTGTATAAATATAGATTTACTATAAACCACGATATTCGATATTTGGATGTATACAGCAATACCCCCCCCCCCCCCCCCCCCCCCCCAAAAAAAGAAAATAAATAAAAAATACAAGTCTGTGTGGTCAAATAAACGTTGTTATTAACATCAGCGTTTCTCAGAGTCCAATTAACGGCATACTGTAAAGGAAATGTAAAATCTGAAATGTATGTGGGCATGTTCATGTATACATATCATACGTGTATTAATCATATGAACTTTGATAGAAATAAAACTCAACCCCGGCTAAACGGAAAACTTAACATTCCATAATCAATAAACAAAGTCCTGTTTACCGTAAACTGTAGAGAGATTACAGCATGTATAGATGATATACATTTAGATAATATTCCAGATTTGACAGAACGCGTATTTTACGAGAAATTTAGCTCAAGCCTTGCTTCAAAGAAAATTTGTTGGTTTAGTAATTAACAAAGTCCCATGAACTGCCAATTAAAGGCTACCATGTGTTTTTACATAACTAAACACCGGTTCGGTGATGATAGCACTTGCTATTATTGGACATCTTCATTAAGCACAAATTGTGACGCCTATGCCAGAAAAGTTAAGTACTAAAATGTAGTTATCATATAATCGTCCTGTTATCCAGTGAATTCGCCTGTTTATAGAATTTTATATTTGTTTACATTTGTCACTTATGTGATTTTCTCGTTGGCTGTGCCACTCAGAGCTCGATTGTGACGTAGTATGGATATTGACGTGACGTAACATTTAGGCTGTGAATGGCGCAACACAATCTTGTTTGATTTGTTAATCAAGGATGTACTCTTATTTGGTATCAATCACGTTCAAGTCTTGTTTTGATCTTATGTCAGGGTTTTTGGTAACATTCAACAAAATATGACCAATCTTATTAGCAAATATAAAATTGTCAAAATGTAGACGTCTGTTGTTTATTTATATTTATTTTTCAGCTGACGAGAAGAGATAGGAAACTGAGTAGTGGGTATAGTATGAAGTAAAAGGAAAGAGTGGGAAAGAAGAGAATGGAGTCGTTTGGACCTCCATAACACCATACCTATATAAGTATCAGATGAAGATTAGTCTTAAGGTGTGCCTGTTTTAACACATGGCTATACTTTTGTCAAGTCCCCAATTATCTCCAGGGGTCCATTTATAGCATGCTGTGCCAGGCTCCTTTAATTGCCTTACCTACTTGTAATTAGCATCTAACACTAACCATATATAGTATCAAGAATACTTTTTTTTATATATACATTTTTCTTCACAATAAAGATATTCAATAAATATACGTAGTTTATATGCTGAATTTCTTTAATTACATGAATAGGTAAAATCCCCATCAGTTATACATTTTAAGGTAAAGAACAATCATTTTCTTGATGCAATAGGGAAACGCTTAAATGCTGATCAAAATGTATCCAAAACATTTGTTTTTAAACAATATTGGAAGAAACATGTTAGTGTGCAGTGAAAAAAAAATCGTCTTAAGGTCCACATGGTCCACATATGCATATGATATATTTGTTAGTGGGTAACTTTATAGAAGAAAATTATGAAATTACAAATACAAGTGTTGTATAATTCAAGTGTTGTAGGAAAAGTACAGCTCCGGATACATGAACATGTCTGTAGCTTAAAACTGTTGCCCTCCTCCTCCTCAAGTTTGCCAGTATATGTATTTCATAACAAAAATGACATTAATTGTTCCTTCAGGCCATTATCTCATTCTGTGTTACCTATAACTGGTACATATACCTGGAATCAGATCCAATATGTTAGATCTTCAAAGTGTTAGATACCTGCACACGGGTACATGTGCAGACATTTCAACTACATTGTATTTCAGTAAAGGAAGATAGAAGATGTATTACAAGTAATATATACCTTTTATAAACTTACAATTATGAAATGTAGAACTATTATGATCACTTAATTACCAGTACATTCAAAGTATCTCTTTCCTTACATGTTAAATCAATGTTTAATTAATTTCTTTTTGTGTTCAGGTTTCTGACTTTAAGCATTGGATGTATACACATAGAATGTACAACCTATATTATGGGCTGAATTAGGTTTTAATAAGCATCAAAAATGAAATTATGAATATGCTGCTTACTTTATTCTGAAATTAAACTACAATATACATTAAATGTATTACATTGGAAATGTTCAAGTAACGATAATTGTTTTCAAGTGTTTTATTATATACTTTCATGCGATGAAAACAAAATTACTGCAGTTAAACATGTGACATACAAATGTAACTGATCAATCAATACAAAATCAATACAAAATTCCAAAATATAAAGTACCCAAAGATAAATGAAACTTGGCTTGAACAATTTAATTTAGTTAAAGGATTTATAAAGTAAATTTGTCATAACTTAGTTACAGTGTATAGTTAACAAGAATAGAAAGATTGAAATATAACTTCAATCTAAACTTTCAAAACCTTTTTAATAATAGATAGCCTTAAACATGTGTATACAGTACAGGTAAAAATCACAGGTAGCCTTGGGAACTGCCTGTTACATGTGGGTTTTGCTGTTCAGCACCTCTTAGGGTGTAGTGCGCTACTAGTTTACATGTAGTTTAAACATAGTACACCACTACTAGTGCACTAGGTGTAAAGGTAAGCCTACACTCAACTGTACTTTCCTTTTTTGACGATTACATTATGTAAATCTAGTACACTGTCAATATCTCCGACTTGTCGTAATCCAACGAGCTAGGTCCAGACATCAACAGGTCAAATTGTTTAGTGAATGGAATTGATGTGTATCTGTTATTATATTTGCTACATTTAACTCTACTAACCCTAAAAATGATGAACAGAGAAAACGGATGTCAGTCAGAAATACTCATGTCTAATCAAAAATATTTCAGCAGACTCTGAAAGTGTCTGAATTGCTGTCAGATCCTGTCCGATCCGGTCTTGTACAGTATGCGAACACACAGAAAAGGTCCGATCCTACCCAATCTTGCAAGTCCTCGCACCTAATCTTTCGACTGAAATGCGAAACTACGTGTTAGAAAATATTTGTTAGCTTTGCCAATATGGCAGCGCCCATGGTAAAAGTGTAATATTTTGGAGGCTGGCCGGATTGAAAAAAAAAATACTTGATACATCTAGCTTAATAAGATTGTCATATAGTGAATTATGGACGAGGACAGTATCGAATCTTCTTTAGAACTTTATAAAAGTCAGGTAAGTTAAAGCTTAGGTTTGAAATTCTGAAAAAACGACTATATTGTATGGAACAGTCAGACAGTTGAAAATGTAATTGATGTGGAGTAATTAAAAGACAGATATGGGATTATCAATGAAAATGAAAATCCAAAGCTTACAACGACTTGTTTACAGAGGCCTCCATATACCTTACTGGCCATAGACATATCATAATAATTAGAAAATGCAGAAAACCGAGGGGTGTCGCTGAAGAACGCTGAAGGAGACCGTAATGAACTAGCAACATGTCGCTCTCCGGATGGACATCCTACCATTTTGCTTAAGGAATATCACCTAAGCTAGTCTTATGATATCTACTTAACTTTGAGACTGCACCCTCCTTCACAAAGTCGTTACCACCTGAAATACCACCGCAAACCAAGAGGCGGTAGGCGCGTACGTCACCAAAAAAATAATTGTCAGATCAAAACATATCCTTGACAATATATAGTCGTGTGACTTTGATCTGACATTTATTTTTTTTGTGACATACACGTTGGTCCGTGCCTACTTCTGTACACAAACCAGGTTCTCTCGCAGCTTACATACAGTTGAGTGTAAGCTAACCTTTAATTTACACCCTAGTGCAAATACAGTCACGTTATCATCACGAATCCCCCCTTTTAGCAGATTTTCTCTCATAGATCTCATCTGTATCTCAAGTATATGTTCTTTAAGTAATCAATTTTCTTCCCTAACATCTTCTCGTTCTTGTTCAACTTTACCGATTCATTCTTCCAGTATAGAATGATCGAAATTGATACCCTCTAAATTTTCACTGTGAACTTGAAGTTCATGCTTAACCTCCAATAATGATCCCTCCATCTTAATGAATTTTCCTTCTATGGTACTAAGTTGTGATAGAATTTGATCAAGTAAATCCAACTTAGTTAATTTTTGATAAATGTCATGTAGAATTTCTTCATTGTATGATGAGGGTGAGGGAGGAGTCATCTTCGTGTACTGGGGGTTCACGGGGCTACTTGGTTGTAAACACAGACTCTGTACTAGAAACTGTGGAACCAGTTGGAAAAATTGTTGTGTGGCTGTCACATTACCATGTGGAGGAGCGCTCGAGGACCATAAAGATATCTATGAGCCCTATATATAGCTAATAAGTTACTTTTTTCCTTGTGTTGTTTACGCTATTTACCCATGGACTCGAAAAATATTGTTTAGGTAATATATACCATTCATCCAATAAAACACATCAGAGTTCCAGTAAGTTTGATAAGGGTGAATATCGCAGTCAAATAGTGTGTGACGACAGGTCGGTCGTACAGGTGAGGTATCCAAACAATGGAAAGGAGACACACAAGTATGGTGGCTATAAATAGCCAGATAGAGCTCACATGCGTGTTGTCTATTGTATTAACAAAAATTCATGAAATTCTAAAAAAGGCAATTAACAACAGGTGTTAATTAATCATTTGGACCACACAACTTTTACCCATCACTGTGCCAATTACAAAAACATAGTCTTATTTCAGGCATGAAGCCATTGATGGTCAGGAGCTCCTCTGGCCAGGTGTAACCAATACCGTTGCCATGTCAATTCTTGTTTGAGTTGTTGATGTTTTATAGTTCTTGTAACACTCGGTGTTGGTTTTCTGTGATAATCCATGCTCGGTCAGTGGTATGACAAAGCCCGAGCTCGAGTAACAGATTCTGTAACTTACAAGCCACACCCTCCTGCTCCTTTAAGGCTATATACCATTGTTTGAGTATAGTCAGGCATTTTCGCAGCTGCAGTATATAAGTGAATCTTATTTGCAAGTGATCGCCATTTATTTTTCTTACCCAATGATTAGATTGTAGATTGCTCTGTAGTACAACTATATGTCTTATAAGAGAACTTTCTCTACTTCCATGTCCAATGTGTCATGAAAGACTTCAATGGTCCGTGCGCCCAAATTAATTTATTACATTTTGTATGTGGAATATGTGGTGTAGTACCAGGGGATGACATATCGCTTTAATCAGAAATGTGAATTTACATTTACCTGTTTTCTTAATTTGTGGACATACAAACAACTCACAGGTGGACCTAGAAATACATTTGGAGGATTCCCCATTAGTGTACTCTTAATTGATGAATATATATAGCAGATCTAGATGACCTGTGGGAAATGTACTATATTGGGCTTTCTGCAGACTTCAAACCATGAAAGAGTACTTTTGCCTTATGGAGGCAAAACTAAAGGAGTGTATAATATACAAGAAGTTACAGTAACCATTATCTCTGGTAAAGTACAGTGTACAGTAATATTCTGATGACAGATAAATTGTAACATATCCTGACTGATACATACATGCTGTATATGATATTGTTTTTCCTTTCCATAGCTTTCCCAGGTGGACCAGGCTTTACAGGCTTCTGGAGATAATGCTGATCTATCAAAGTTACAATCTGATCTCCAGGAACTAATTCGTCTTACTGAAGGTACTGAGTTTGTGATGTACAGATGAAATGAATGTAATTACAGTGTAACTGATTTTTCTTCTACTTGTTTCTAATATGATCATATTATTATGTATTTAATAAGTAGTTTTGTTCATATTGAATTAAAGTAAAACAGTAGATTTTTTAACAGTTTTTGTACATTAGGTTATTTTATAACTTGATTTGTTATTGAAAATAGATATATAATAATCAGCTACCGACACATGCATGTATATTCCAAATGTCTACTGAAGTTTTAGAAAGATAAAGAAATGCCATACAGTAGCAATGATTATCATGAATAAAAGATTATTTCATCATATTGTATCCACCTATAACAGACGCTTTATGATTTGTTGTCTTTCCTTATTGCTATTAAATGTTATTTATTTCAAATGAAAAAAATAATATGCTTTAAAGAATCACTGCTGTCACTAAAGAAAAGCAACCTGTTGAAATCTTTGGAACAAGACACTCGTGTAACAGGGGAGACAACCCAGGAGAGCTCCAATGATCTGGATTCTGAATATGCTGCTTTCCAGGTACATATTCTGTAACTTGAAATACACACTTGACCAGGTGTAGATAGTTACTGATATACAAAGTATCCGTAAATAATTACTACATCATTGATGAAGTTTCTATAAAACTGTACATCAAATTGGTTAACAAATTATACATGTATCTATAACTGTACATAATTGTAAACAAAGTATCTATATAACAGACATCATTGTAAACAAAGTATCTATACATTGTATTACATACATCATTGTAAACAAAGTATCTATACATTGTATTACATACATCATTGTAAACAAAGTATCAATTTTACAGACATCATTGTAAACAAAGTATCTATACATTGTATTACATACATCATTGTAAACAAAGTATCTATACATTGTATTACATACATAATTGTAAACAAAGTATCTATATTACAGACATCATTGTAAACAAAGTGTCTATATTACAGACATCATTGTAAACAAAGTGTCTATATTACGGATATCATTGTAAACAAAGTATCTATGTAACAGACATCATTGTAAACAAAGTATCTATATAACATACATCATTGGTAAACAAAGTGTCTATATAACATACATCATTGGTAAACAAAGTATCTATATAACAGACATCATTTTAAACAAAGTATCTATATAACAGACATCCTTGGTAAACAAAATATCTATATTACATACATCATTGTAAACAAAGTATCTATATAACAGACATCATTGGTAAACAAAGTATCTACATTACAGACATCATTGTAAACAAAGTATCTATGTAACAGACATCATTGTAAACAAAGTATCTATGTAACAGACATCATTGTAAACAAAGTATCTATGTAACAGACATCATTGTAAACAAAGTATCTTTATAACAGACATCATTGGTAAACAAAGTATCTATGTAACAGACATCATTGTAAACAAAGTATCTATGTAACAGACATCATTGTAAACAAAGTATCTATGTAACAGACATCTCATTGTAAACAAAGTATCTATATAACAGACATCATTGTAAACAAAGTATCTATATAACAGACATCATTGGTAAACAAAGTATCTATATAACAGACATCATTGGTAAACTAAATATCTATATTACATACAACATTGTAAACAAAGTATCTATATAACAGACATCATTGGTAAACAAAGTATCTATATTACAGACATCATTGGTAAACAAAGATCTATATTACAGACATCATTGTAAACAAAGTATTTATATTACAGACATCATTGTAAACAAAGTATCTATATAACAGACATCATTGGTAAACAAAGTATCTATATAACAGACATCATTGGTAAACAAAGTATCTATATTACAGACATCATTGGTAAACAAAGATCTATATTACAGACATCGTTGTAAACAAAGTATTTATATTACAGACATCATTGTAAGCAAAGTATCTATATAACAGACATCATTGTAAACAAAGTATCTATATTACAGACATCATTGTAAACAAATTATCTATATTACAGACATCATTGTAAACAAAGTATCTATATAACATACATCATTGTAAACAAAGTATCTATATAACAGACATCATTGTAAACAAAGTATCTATATTACAGACATCATTGGTAAACAAAGATCTATATAACAGACATCATTGTAAACAAAGTATCTATATTACAGACATCATTGTAAACAAAGTATCTATATAACAGACATCATTGGTAAACAAAGTATTTATATTACAGACATCATTGGTAAACAAAGTATCTATATAACAGACATCCTTGGTAAACAAAATATCTATATTACATACATCATTGTAAACAAAGTATCTATATAACAGACATCATTGTAATTAAAGTATCTATATTACATACATCATTGTAAACAAATTATCTATATAACAGACATCATTGTAAACAAAGTATCTATATAACAGACATCATTGGTAAACAAAGTATCTATATAACAGACATCATTGTAAACAAAGTATCTATATAACAGACATCATTGGTAAACAAAGTATCTATATAACAGACATCATTGTAAACAAAGTATCTATATAACAGACATCATTGTAAACAAAGTATCTATATAACAGACATCATTGTAAACAAAGCATGTATATAACAGACATCATTGGTAAACAAAGTATCTATATAACAGACATCATTGGTAAACAAAATATCTATATTACATACAACATTGTAAACAAAGTATCTATATAACAGACATCATTGGTAAACAAAGTATCTATATTACAGACATCATTGGTAAACAAAGATCTATATTACAGACATCATTGTAAACAAAGTATTTATATTACAGACATCATTGTAAACAAAGTATCTATATAACAGACATCATTGGTAAACAAAGTATCTATATAACAGACATCCTTGGTAAACAAAGTATCTATATTACAGACATCATTGGTAAACAAAGATCTATATTACAGACATCGTTGTAAACAAAGTATTTATATTACAGACATCATTGTAAGCAAAGTATCTATATAACAGACATCATTGTAAACAAAGCATGTATATAACAGACATCATTGGTAAACAAAGTATCTATATAACAGACATCATTGGTAAACAAAATATCTATATTACATACAACATTGTAAACAAAGTATCTATATAACAGACATCATTGGTAAACAAAGTATCTATATTACAGACATCATTGGTAAACAAAGATCTATATTACATACATCATTGTAAACAAATTATCTATATAACAGACATCATTGTAAACAAAGTATCTATATAACAGACATCATTGGTAAACAAAGTATCTATATAACAGACATCATTGTAAACAAAGTATCTATATAACAGACATCATTGGTAAACAAAGTATCTATATAACAGACATCATTGTAAACAAAGTATCTATATAACAGACATCATTGTAAACAAAGTATCTATATAACAGACATCATTGTAAACAAAGCATGTATATAACAGACATCATTGGTAAACAAAGTATCTATATAACAGACATCATTGGTAAACAAAATATCTATATTACATACAACATTGTAAACAAAGTATCTATATAACAGACATCATTGGTAAACAAAGTATCTATATTACAGACATCATTGGTAAACAAAGATCTATATTACAGACATCATTGGTAAACAAAGATCTATATTACAGACATCATTGTAAACAAAGTATCTATATAACAGACATCATTGGTAAACAAAGTATCTATATAACAGACATCATTGGTAAACAAAGTATCTATATTACAGACATCATTGGTAAACAAAGATCTATATTACAGACATCGTTGTAAACAAAGTATTTATATTACAGACATCATTGTAAGCAAAGTATCTATATAACAGACATCATTGTAAACAAAGTATCTATATTACAGACATCATTGTAAACAAATTATCTATATTACAGACATCATTGTAAACAAAGTATCTATATTACAGACATCATTGTAAACAAAGTATCTATATAACAGACATCATTGGTAAACAAAGTATTTATATTACAGACATCATTGGTAAACAAAGTATCTATATAACAGACATCCTTGGTAAACAAAATATCTATATTACATACATCATTGTAAACAAAGTATCTATATAACAGACATCATTGTAATTAAAGTATCTATATTACATACATCATTGTAAACAAATTATCTATATAACAGACATCATTGTAAACAAAGTATCTATATAACAGACATCATTGGTAAACAAAGTATCTATATAACAGACATCATTGTAAACAAAGTATCTATATAACAGACATCATTGTAAACAAAGTATCTATATAACAGACATCATTGTAAACAAAGCATGTATATAACAGACATCATTGGTAAACAAAGTATCTATATAACAGACATCATTGGTAAACAAAATATCTATATTACATACAACATTGTAAACAAAGTATCTATATAACAGACATCATTGGTAAACAAAGTATCTATATTACAGACATCATTGGTAAACAAAGATCTATATTACAGACATCATTGGTAAACAAAGATCTATATTACAGACATCATTGTAAACAAAGTATCTATATAACAGACATCATTGGTAAACAAAGTATCTATATAACAGACATCATTGGTAAACAAAGTATCTATATTACAGACATCATTGGTAAACAAAGATCTATATTACAGACATCGTTGTAAACAAAGTATTTATATTACAGACATCATTGTAAGCAAAGTATCTATATAACAGACATCATTGTAAACAAAGTATCTATATTACAGACATCATTGTAAACAAATTATCTATATTACAGACATCATTGTAAACAAAGTATCTATATAACATACATCATTGTAAACAAAGTATCTATATAACAGACATCATTGTAAACAAAGTATCTATATTACAGACATCATTGGTAAACAAAGATCTATATAACAGACATCATTGTAAACAAAGTATCTATATTACAGACATCATTGTAAACAAAGTATCTATATAACAGACATCATTGGTAAACAAAGTATTTATATTACAGACATCATTGGTAAACAAAGTATCTATATAACAGACATCCTTGGTAAACAAAATATCTATATTACATACATCATTGTAAACAAAGTATCTATATAACAGACATCATTGTAATTAAAGTATCTATATTACATACATCATTGTAAACAAATTATCTATATAACAGACATCATTGTAAACAAAGTATCTATATAACAGACATCATTGGTAAACAAAGTATCTATATAACAGACATCATTGTAAACAAAGTATCTATATAACAGACATCATTGTAAACAAAGTATCTATATAACAGACATCATTGTAAACAAAGCATGTATATAACAGACATCATTGGTAAACAAAGTATCTATATAACAGACATCATTGGTAAACAAAATATCTATATTACATACAACATTGTAAACAAAGTATCTATATAACAGACATCATTGGTAAACAAAGTATCTATATTACAGACATCATTGGTAAACAAAGATCTATATTACAGACATCATTGGTAAACAAAGATCTATATTACAGACATCATTGTAAACAAAGTATCTATATAACAGACATCATTGGTAAACAAAGTATCTATATAACAGACATCATTGGTAAACAAAGTATCTATATTACAGACATCATTGGTAAACAAAGATCTATATTACAGACATCGTTGTAAACAAAGTATTTATATTACAGACATCATTGTAAGCAAAGTATCTATATAACAGACATCATTGTAAACAAAGTATCTATATTACAGACATCATTGTAAACAAATTATCTATATTACAGACATCATTGTAAACAAAGTATCTATATAACATACATCATTGTAAACAAAGTATCTATATAACAGACATCATTGTAAACAAAGTATCTATATTACAGACATCATTGGTAAACAAAGATCTATATAACAGACATCATTGTAAACAAAGTATCTATATTACAGACATCATTGTAAACAAAGTATCTATATAACAGACATCATTGGTAAACAAAGTATTTATATTACAGACATCATTGGTAAACAAAGTATCTATATAACAGACATCCTTGGTAAACAAAATATCTATATTACATACATCATTGTAAACAAAGTATCTATATAACAGACATCATTGTAATTAAAGTATCTATATTACATACATCATTGTAAACAAATTATCTATATAACAGACATCATTGTAAACAAAGTATCTATATAACAGACATCATTGGTAAACAAAGTATCTATATAACAGACATCATTGTAAACAAAGTATCTATATAACAGACATCATTGTAATTAAAGTATCTATATAACAGACATCATTGTAAACAAAGTATCTATATAACAGACATCATTGTAAACAAAGTATCTATATAACAGACATCATTGTAAACAAAGTGTCTATATAACATACATCATTGTAAACAAAGTATCTATATAACAGACATCATTGGTAAACAAAGTGTCTATATAACATACATCATTGGTAAACAAAGTATTGTGACAGTCAAGTGGTCAGGACTCTGTATCCTGACTCAGCTTGAAAATAACCTGTGGTAGCGTGGCTATACCGCCACAATAGTATAAAGGACGGGTAGGAGACTCTTGCCTAACTACCCTAAACTGACGACTCAGTTTGCACCAATTAAACACCTGAATAGCTTATAACTTCTAAGAGACAACCAAGATACCAAATTACAGTACAATTAGGCATTTATTTATGAGACATAAAAGATTCCATTTATGACAATAATTTATCCTCTCTTACATGACATTGTTTCTTAACTCACATTCTTAACTATATATATCTGTTCCACACTAATGAATTATGTATTCACTAATATCCTGAATCACTCTCTAAAATTATAACACTTACTGACTGATAACAACAATAAATATTCTTAACTGGCAAATACAAACTTTCTATTAACTTGGGTACTTTAACACTAACATTAATATGGTAAATAATCTACCACAGGAATCAAAATACTGAACTAATGTGTAATATCACTCTCAACTAGTATTTGTAGAAATAAACTAATAAATAATTCTCACTCATTTTTAACCATATGTGTATGGAACTATACTCAACATCAGCAGAATAAATCCTACCTAATAAAACTACATGTACTTAAACTTTGTTCATAAGAACTTCAAAGCTTCCAGAAGTCTGTGAAAATACAACAATTTCCCTTAATAATTAAGAATAATAATTATTCTAAAATATTCCTTAGATAATCCCGTTAATTCTGCTATTTGTCTAAATAATAATAAACATCTAACATTAGATAGTACACCAAAAATCTCAGCAGCAGATCCTATCAGTAACTCACTTATTTTGTAAAAATGCCCTGTCCGTCCCAACTAACAAGAACAAATTCCCAAAAATCCCACATTAAATTACATAAACCCATCCCCACACATAAAGACTATACCTAACCTAACACATAAATACATGACAAGCTTTGGAACTGAGGAAGCACCTCTTTGTCCATCGCTTAGACACCCACCTAACCAAACACGACTGACTACAGACGCAGACGAACGCAGACTGCCTGTTTTGAATCGCCCGCTAAAATAGGAATAAAGTCGCGTGAAGCGATTGCTGGTATTCGCTGGTAACTGCTGGAATTCGCTTGATAATCTCGAACACATATAAACAATGGTATAATAAATATAATTTAAGTTCTATAAACCCTGCGATAACTCAACAACATAACTCTATTAACTTGCATACCTTTCCCACGCACAGTAGAAATATCGTCTGCAACTTGTAAATATTAGGGCAGTAAAAAATACGAAACTACGCACACGTAAACAGTTCACATACATGCTAGCTTTACAGCTGTCATATAAACATCATGGCTGCGCTCTGTAGCGGGAACATGTGTTTCAATACACGAATTACCTGACGACTTACATGATAAAAACTCTGTAAGATTATTAACGGGAGTAGTAAGTGTCCAGCTGATTAAAGCAAACCTACAATATTGAGAGAAATAGATTCATATCACATGTATGACAAAACCCCGTGTTGTCACAGTATCTATATAACATACATCATTGTAAACAAAGTATCTATATAACAGACATCATTGTAAACAAAGTATCCATATAACAGACATCACTGTAAACAAAGTATCTATATAACAGACATCATTGTAAACAAAGTAATTATATAGCAGACATCATTGGTAAACAAAGTATCTATATTACAGACATCATTGGTAAACATTATTTGCTTTTAAGTCACTTCACATCTTTTCAGTGGTATTACATTGGCATGGAGTACCTATATCTCTTTGAATCATTGTTTTACCTATTAAATGTCTATACTTATGTTAAGTACATACATTGTATTAGCTGTAGATACATATACTTTTTAGAAAATTGCCATTGTTCTTTTACTTGTAATTTTTAGTTCATGTAAGTTCATGTACTACAGTTATTGCATTCATTCAAAATTCACAATCATAATATGGCAATAGTTTATTCAGAAATTTCTGAAACAAATCTGCTTTCACATTTCTGGAATTAGATCACATAAATCAATTCTGAGAAATTACCGAGTAGATAGATTTATTCATGAAACATAATACACAGGCATTGTTGTCGGATGATGTCACCAATCCTAATGAGGTCCCCACACAGTCAGCCTCAGCCTCTCCAGAACATGACACAGTTTCCCGGCAGACTCATGATGAGTTGAAACAAATGATTGGGATGAAGTGTCGTGCTGCCTTTGCCCATGATTGGGGTGCCTTAAGCTACCATAATGCCATTATATCGGAGGTCATCCCTGGCACATCCACAGACCACATACCGAAGGTAACTTAGGTTATCTCCCTTTATTCAATATATGATGTTTACTAATTAGTTGCAATATTTTTCATCTCTCAGTTTCTGTAATACTGTATCCTTTGCGAGACTAATGTAAGGTAAAGATATATCCATGGCCATAGATACAGTATGAGTACCTAGCTAATATGTATTAAAGTAACACTATAAAGTTTCTAGTACATGTATCCCCTGTTATAAAGCCGAGTGTTTTCTGTTACATACGTGTAGGTTTCAGTGATGTTCTGTAACCCTACACACATGTCCATGCTGCCCTGTACATATCACCTGGAGGGAAACTGTAAATTCTCCGATGAGAGATGCAGGTAAAAATAACAAACTCTTTCACTCAATCACTAATTCAAAAATCTTATTGTTCCAGAAGTAATATGTAGTGTTAAGTATTCAAAGGTTAATTGGATTTTACAGTTTTACTGTATATGTTGGTAAATGATTTTTTCCCCTTTGGGATGTCAGTTTTATTCAAATAACTTGTCAAAAATTTTGGAAGAAACATTCGTGTTTCCTAACATATTCCTTTCATGTTTGAAGGTTTGTAGACTCAGGAGTATTTAATTAGACGAAAGTGGAATGAGCAAAACAGGTAACAATGAGGAACAACAGATACATCATGGTTGATCAGAGATTGATATGCTGTTTTTATTATAGATTTTCCCATGGACATCCAGTAGAATTGGGGGATTTGAAGGAATACCTGGAACCAGATTACAGGTACAATATTATTGAGATTTACTTACAACAGGCCACGAGTTTCGCTGTTCACATGGTACTTCTAATGTTCCTCTGTATTACGTTTAGTATCTTTGCAACAGATATATATACACAGCGCTGTGCCAAAGGTATTCGCGGGAAAATGGCCGCCGTTTTAGTGCGAGTTGTCTCGCTTGGAATACAAGAAGCGCTTTTTGAAAAAAAAAACAACACAAATTTACTTCAATACTTGGTCAGGTGCCCCTTGGAATGTATACATGCCATTACTCTCCTGGGAATCGAATTAAATAAAGATTGCACATATTCCGAGGATAAATTCTGCCATACGGCGAGTATAGATTGGAACAACTGATCGGTAGTGTTGATTTTGGCGGCCTGTTTTTGCAATTCTGTTTTGTTTTAGAGCCAAATATTCTCAATAATATTGATGTCCGTTGATTGAACTGGCCATAACATGCCTCGGATACCGTTTTCATGTTTTCATCTTTCCACTATATGGGCTCTATGGACGGGGGCATTGTCATCTTGAAACATATATCTTTGGTTAGCAAAATAGCGGGCTAAAACTGGCCATAAATGTTCATCTAATATGTCAATATATTTTGAGCATTTATATTTTCCTTGTACATGACACAAAGTTCCATGTCCAAACCAACTGATGCACCCCTACACCATGACAGAAATTGTCCATCCCCTTCCGACACTCCATCTCCACACGTGAACCCAGTTGTTTTGTCCAATCACAACCTGGGATTCATCACTGAATATAACATTTTCCATTTTTCCACATGTGGAAAGTTTTTTTGGTCTCCCCGATCGACAAGCGTTTTCGGTGCTTCCCCTTGAATTAAAATTCTTTAACATTGACCTGCATGTAGACTCAGGTATGCCTAACAATCAGCTGGCAATTTCACTTACTTGATGTCCTTCGCGTTTTAAATCCACAATGACTTGTTTTTGTCAGGAGACAACTCGGCTGACTTCCGACCCATGTTTATTTACGTCTGATGACAGCTATGCGATGACATGTAGATGACAGAAACTGACGTCATGGCACACGCCATTCTTCCACAATAACGCTGGTGTTCTTAAAATTTACATCGATCGCAGATTGAAAAAAAAACAATCCCAAAATGCAACGGCGATAGCGCGACGTTGAACAACGTCACAACCGTTTCCGCGAATACTTTTGGCACGATGCTGTATATATACATATGTCATGTGCATATTTGTTTTTATTTGATTTTAGTTTTTGTATAAAAAGTTTTTATATTGAACAATTCTTTTATAAAAAGTTTTTATATTGAATTATTCTTTTAAAAAAAGTTAATAATATATTGATTTATTCTTTTATAAAAAGTTATGTAATTGAACACAGTTCTTCTCTTTATGACCATTTAAATGTTTTGCAGTACTTTAGCCTTAGGAGGGCGTGTTCTTGCTCAGTATGAAGATAACCTCTGGTATAAGGCCATGATTGTTGACCTTCATGATGATCACCAATACAGCGTTACCATGGATACATATGAAGGAGTTCATAAACTTGACATAAAACACATTTTTCCTTTAGGTAACATAATGCAAAGCATTTAACTGAATAAAGTAATATTATAAGTATTTTTTACTGAAAGAGTTTTTTCAGCAGTAAGTTTTATATATCTGAAATCTATGTAATGTGGCAGGATAAAGTTAAACAAATTTAATTTCTGCAAAGTTTGTAATTGGATCATTGTTGATTTGCTTAGCTAAGTATACACATAATCTTTCTTGAGAAATTGCTTAATTTACAACAAACAAACATTTCTTTATCTCCTAGTTGTATGAAGGTTTTGGTCGTAAAATCAGACTTTCCTGATTTGTTTTGTATCAATCAATTTAATATTTGCTCTGTATTACTTAAGATTTTTTTTATTAGAACAAACAGATGAGGAATCAGATGTTGAGGAAGACAATTCAGATGATGAAAGATCTACGGTAACCACACTTCTAGTATCTGATGAAGAGGATGAACTTGACATACCCGTGTTTCTTTGGAAACCCCCAAATAGCTCACAGAGGCTTGGGACATGGGAGGCTCACACAAAGGTAAATACAGAAGTCAGTGTGATCTGATCAGGACTCGATATACAACATAACATGTTCGAAAGTCAGCTTCAGATTTAGAATAATGTGCATTGATTACTACAAATGTTATATATAACAAAAAGTGGCCATAGCTCTGGTGACACTTTATTGATGTTTGCCAACAGTTCTCCTGTACCATATAAGTTGTATATATTTTTGTTGGAAAAGATCCTCATTGAAATAAAATTATTTGTAAGCTACTGTTAGTCTACAGAAATATAAAATTCAATGGTCATCAGATTTGTAGAATTCTTATCAGTTTCACCTTGCCCCTAGCTATACATCTGGCTGACTGTATTTTTTTTTATTGGAATACCATAATAAAAACAGGTTAGTATCCACAATCACTATACACACTGTACATGGATAATACAACTCCAATGAGAATTTGAAGCTGTTGTCTGCCTGATGATTTGTTTCTCACTATTTTATATGTAAAGGAAATTTCTGATCCGCCAACATTTATTTCTGTACAGTTATTTGAATGATGTAGTACATGTATATGAACAAAAGACGCAAAGAGAATATATAAGGTTCAATGCAATTTATTAATTTAATTTTTTTTGGCTGAGGGGCTATAACAGCTATGGCACTTGACTAGACTTCAGTTGGACCCAGTTAATTTGTATTAACCTAATAATTAGCTTGGCAGGTGAAGCTGTTAGCTGAGGCCATGAAACTGAAGGAAGCAAGCTTGATAACAGAATTCTTGGGTGGGGGAACTTACAAAATACATAATGCAATAAGATGCCCAAATTGAAGCTGTGTCATAGCTTTATTTGAATGATATAGTTCAGCATCATATCAACATAATTATTATCTGTTTAAGGGTATAGGATCCAAACTGATGGCCAAGATGGGATACGTCCTTGGCCAGGGCCTTGGGAAGAAGGAGGATGGCCGTGTAGAGCCTGTTCCTATACAACTCCTTCCTCCAGGTAACATGTCTACCTAACAAGATACACATGTCCCATGTGGAACACTTAAGTTGAATATCCTATACCTCTCTCCAACACTCATTGACCTTTAGCATGTTGACATTATAATAAAATTAACAGAGTCAAATAATCACTGTAAATGTCATTCTTGCTCATGCAGACACCATCTAATGAAGGAAGGAAAATATTTGGCAAGTTTGTCAGGAAGCTTCAGCATAGTTATTTAAATGTGGGGTATACATTCATTTGAGTGAACATTATCTAGATTTTCACGAACATTTAGTGTTGCATTTGCATGGTAATTGTCATGTTTCATAAGAATTTTGAAATCATGGAGAAAATCCATTATTAATATATGTGGTATGAAGATATTCTAACCTTACATTGTAAAGTATTTGGGGGTCGTAACCTCAGCAAGTCTTGATGCTGATCATGTAGAATATCCACATCCCATATGTCTACTTAGTTGGGTTGATAACATATCTATTAAATCTGTGCTGCTAGTTCCCAATCCAGAACAGTATCTGATATATAGTTTGACATTATACCAGTATATCATCTGAGAGAGTCGGTTGCATGTGTCTTACTTTAAAAAAGCATAAAATTTCTCAGAACTACTCCAGAACCATCAAATTTGCTGACTCTCTAGAATATGAAATTGAGCCACTTATCTTGTTAGAGAACATAATTATTCTTTATTTGTTTTATTTTAGTACAGAATATTCTTCTGCCATAATTTTAATAACCACTACTGTGTAAATGTAGCTCTCAAAGCTTTCCAGTTTTCTTTCTTTCCATTGTATACCACTCCAATCTGGTTGTATTATCAATTGCAGGAAAATCATTAGATACTATTATGCAGTTAAAAGAAATAGCCGGCGAACAGGATTTATTTGATGTTATGAAGAATAGAGAGAAGAAACAAAAAGCACAGGAGAAAAAGCAAGCTCAAGCCTATGAAAAAATGAAAACAAAAGACCATAATGTTTTTGATTTCATAAACAGAAGATTGGGAGGGAAGAAAGGTAATGTATCATTTTGCTGATTTCTTGCATCATTTCCCATTTACCAGAAACAGAAAGATTAATTAGTCTTTAATGTTGTTCAGCCATTAGCTACCAATGCAAGGTGCTCAATCTATATTTATAGTGCTTCAACTTTTTGATGTCATAACATTTAAAGGGGCATTCCTTCATTTGTACACAAGATGTAAGTTGTACAGTAATTTATGAGATTTATAAATAAAAGAGGTTTACACTCATATTTATAACTAACTATGATAGAATCAATATCATATTTGTTAAGAAAATCTGCAAAACTCTGCCACTCAGCATCAGCACTGGCATATTCGGCCACTCCTCCTACGCATCATTTAGATACCACGTGATACCACAGTAACATGCCTACCTTGTAAATCAGTTAAGAATATAAAAAAAGATAAAATATAACAAACAAGCATTATCACCATCGTGCACAAAGTTGCATAAATATGAGCACCACAGAGCACAAACACGTGTGCCGTGTTTACAAACAAATGTGGGTCTGAATGTAGGTGAAGGAAATGGCTAAAGATCAGACAAATGCACAGTATGATTGTAAAATCATTTATTGAAATTCGATTAGGTAATGTTTAGCTTTAATGTCAGCATGGTAATAAGTGTAACTTGGAGCAGAACTTCATTACAAATCTGTCAGACTGTTGAGTCGACTATCTGTGACAGTTTATCCCACAGAACTTACCAGAAGCAATGCAAATTCCTCGGTTGACTCGACCGACGCAACCTCTTTCGCTCCCTTCCTTCTTCCTAACTAGGTGTTCATATTTATACTACTTATTATATCTTGTCATGTCCTCATTTCTCGCTGATCCCGATATTAATGACCCATTAGCTAATTGCTATCTTGGGGAGCTGTGTGCACCATTTTCTTTTCTGTTCAAGAACTTGTCTGCGCATACTTGTGTTGATAGTTGTTAGTGGCGGTTAATTTTTGCACTTTGGTTCCAAGTCACATTTTCAAAAAACTTCTATTTTTATGAACTTTGGGTTATCTTCAGGTTTTGAGTGTTGTATTACGGTAAGGTTTATAACTTATACTAGTTGAGAAAAACACAAGATTCTTGTTTTTATAGCACAAACTCATTTAAACAATGGAATGCCCCTTTAACTGAATTTCACAAGTCATTTTCTACAATGACGAAAAGAAATCTATAAGTCTATTTCCCGAATAAATACATTAAGTAAATGAAAAAAAAAACAAATAATACATTATTTGATCCCAATTTAACTCAGTTTTATTTCTTGAATTGAAACATGAAGTTAAATTTTTTTTTAAAAATGCCGTATTTGATCCTGTCTTGGCCCTTTGTTCTGCATGGTTTACTTGTGTAACTGTTTGTATGAATCAGTAGACATTGTATATGAATCCTTTACTTCCTATTGTCATCATAGGTCATAGGCCATAACCAACTCATAACCCACTGGATAACTGTCCTTTATATAAGAAACCAACCAATATGTTGACAACAGCAACTTTCAGAGCTTGTCCTCCTGTGGACTCTCACCAACTATCATAGTACATAGAGATTGCTAATGTCACGTCTACATCACCTATATGGAATAAGTAATGAGATGAGATAAAGGTCTTTGCAGTATAATAAAGCTCAGCTATATCAACTAACAGAACACTGCGATCTCTGTCTCTAAACAGGGTGGTTTTATGCTGATTATCATGTTCAGAGAAAAATGTTTCTATCTTCTAAAAAAGCAAAACATAGATTAAAAATAACAAATACAATTGATTTGTTCGGGTTGATATAAACTTTAAATATACCTAGTCTCTATCTAGTAATAACAAATCATTTGATTGATAAATATTAATTTGAGTACTGTGTTCAGACCTATGTAACATATAGCTATGTAACTGGGGACTCTTTCTGATGGTCTTCTGTGTACATGTTGTCTCTATATGGTATATATTATGGATCATGTTTGCTGAATGCTGGTTATTTCCAGACAGATAATTTTCATAATATTACAAATAGTTTCAAATTGATAAATTCAAAACTCTTATATAAAATAGACCATCCAAATCCGTTTTTGATAATGAATAGAGGTATACGAGGCCTGTAATGGTGTTGGGTGTATGTATGAGGAACACACAAGCTTGAAAGATGTGTTCCAAAAAATAGTCTTTATTTTTTAAATTGTTAAAAATGATATTATATAATTTAATGATGAAGTATGTGTACGTGTACTATGTATTTTAGTTCTGAAGACTAGTGGTCTTACAATACCAAAATTGACACCTAATTTTAATAATACCAAGCTTCAGAATGCCTTTAATATAATTAGAGCCAATTCAAAACGAAAAACAAGTTTAACAAGCATTTTTATTGTAAAAAGTATATCGCAATAACAAGTAGACAATGAAGCAGTTGAAAATAATTGTCTAAATATGATATATTTTAGTGTTTGTTCTGGAGGTTCTCAATGTGTCCAATAGACTGTGTTTTAGTGTTTGATTTGTTCGTCCTTAGTGTGTCGAATATATTGTGTTTAGTGTTTGTTCTGTAGGTCCTCAATATGTCCAATAAACTGTGTTTTAGTGTTTGTTCAGAAGGTCCTCAATATGTACAATAACCTGTGTTTTAGTGTTTGTTCAGAAGGAAGGTCCTCAATATGTACAATAGCCCGTGTTTTAGTGTTTGTTTTGTAGGTCCTCAATATGTACAATAGCCTGTGTTTTAGTGTTTGTTCTGTAGGTCCTCAATATGTCCAATAACCTGTGTTTTAGTGTTTGTTCTGAAGGTCCTCAATATGTACAATAGCCTGTGGTTTAGTGTTTGTTCTGTAGGTCCCCAATATGTCCAATAACCTGTGTTTTAGTGTTTGTTTTGTAGGTCCGCAATATGTCCAATAACCTGTGTTTTAGTGTTTGTTCTGTAGGTCCTCAATATGTCCAATAACCTGTGTTTTAGTGTTTGTTTTGTAGGTCCTCAATGTGTCCAATAGACTGTGTTTTAGTGTTTGTTTTGTAGGTCCTCAATGTGTCCAATAACCTGTGTTTTAGTGTTTGTTTTGTAGGTCCTCAATATGTACAATAGACTGTGATTTAGTGTTTGTTTTGTAGGTCCTCAATATGTACAATATATTGTGTTTAGTGTTTGTTCTGAAGGTCCTCAATGTGTCCAATAGACTGTGTTTTAGTGTTTGTTTTGTACGTCTTCAATGTGCCCAATAGACCGTGTTTTAGTGTTTGTTTTGTAGGTCCTCAATGTGTCCAATAGACTGTGTTTTAGTGTTTGTTTTGTAGGTCCTCAATGTGTCCAATAGACTGTGTTTTAGTGTTTGTTTTGTAGGTCCTCAATGTGTCCAATAACCTGTGTTTTAGTGTTTGTTTTGTAGGTCCTCAATATGTCCAATAACCTGTGTTTTAGTGTTTGTTTTGTAGGTCCTCAATGTGTCCAATAGACTGTGTTTTAGTGTTTGTTTTGTAGGTCCTCAATGTGTCCAATAACCTGTGTTTTAGTGTTTGTTCTGTAGGTCCTCAATATGTCCAATAACCTGTGTTTTAGTGTTTGTTCTGTAGGTCCTCAATATGTCCAATAACCTGTGTTTTAGTGTTTGTTCTGTAGGTCCTCAATATGTCCAATAACCTGTGTTTTAGTGTTTGTTTTGTAGGTCCTCAATATGTCCAATAACCTGTGTTTTAGTGTTTGTTCTGAAGGTCCTCAATATGTACAATAGACTGTGTTTTAGTGTTTGTTCTGTAGGTCCTCAATATGTCCAATAACCTGTGTTTTAGTGTTTGTTCTGTAGGTCCTCAATATGTCCAATAACCTGTGTTTTAGTGTTTGTTTTGTAGGTCCTCAATATGTACAATAGACTGTGTTTTAGTGTTGGTTTTGTAGGTCCTCAATATGTCCAATAGACTGTATTTTAGTATTTGTTCTGAAGGTCCTCAATATGTACAATAACCTGTGTTTTAGTGTTTGTTCTGTAGGTCCTCAATATGTCCAATAACCTGTGTTTTAGTGTTTGTTCTGTAGGTCCTCAATGTGTCCAATAGACTGTGTTTTAGTATTTGTTCTGAAGGTCCTCAATATGTACAATAACCTGTGTTTTAGTGTTTGTTCTGTAGGTCCTCAATATGTCCAATAACCTGTGTTTTAGTGTTTGTTCTGTAAGTCCTCAATATGTCCAATAACCTGTGTTTTAGTGTTTGTTTTGTAGGTCCTCAATATGTACAATAACCTGTGTTTTAGTGTTTGTTTTGTAGGTCCTCAATATGTACAATAACCTGTGTTTTAGTGTTTGTTCTGTAATTCCTCAATATGTCCAATAACCTGTGTTTTAGTGTTTGTTTTGTAGGTCCTCCATATGTACAATAGACTGTGTTTTAATGTTTGTTCTGTAGGTCCTCAATATGTCCAATAGACTGTGATTTAGTGTTTGTTCTGTAGGTCCTCAATATGTCCAATAGACTGTGATTTAGTGTTTGTTCTGAAGGTCCTCAATATGTACAATAGACTGTGTTTTGGTGTTTGTTCTGTAGGTCCTTAATATGTCCAATAACCTGTGTTTTAGTGTTTGTTTTGTAGGTCCTCAATATGTACAATAGACTGTGTTTTAGTGTTTGTTCTGTAGGTCCTCAATATGTCCAATAGACTGTGTTTTAGTGTTTGTTCTGTAGGTCCTCAATATGTCTAATAACCTGTGTTTTAGTGTTTGTTTTGTAGGTCCTCAATGTGACCAATAGACTGTGTTTTAGTGTTTGATTTGTAGGTCCTCAATGTGTCCAATAGATTGTGTTTTAGTGTTTGTTCTGTAGGTCCTCAATGTGTCCAATAGACTGTGTTTTAGTGTTTGTTCTGTAGGTCCTCAATGTGTCCAATAGACTGTGTTTTAGTGTTGGTTTTGTAGGTCCTCAATGTGTCCAATAGACTGTGTTTTAGTGTTGGTTTTGTAGGTCCTCAAAGTGTCCAATAGATTGTGTTTTAGTGTTTGCTTTGTAGGTCCTCAATGTGTCCAATAGACTATGTTTAGTGTTTGTTCTGTAGGTCCTCAATATGTCCAATAGACTATGTTTAGTGTTTGTTTTGTAGGTCCTCAATATGTCCAATAGACTGTGTTTTAGTGTTTGTTTTGTAGGTCCTCAATGTGTACAATAGACTGTGATTTAGTGTTTGTTTTGTAGGTCCTCAATGTGTCCAATAGACTGTGATTTAGTGTTTGTTCTGTAGGTCCTCAATATGTCCAATAGACTATGTTTAGTGTTTGTTTTGTAGGTCCTCAATATGTCCAATAGACTGTGTTTTAGTGTTTGTTCTGTAGGTCCTCAATATGTCCAATAGACTATGTTTAGTGTTTGTTTTATAGGTCCTCAATATGTCCAATAGACTGTGTTTTAGTGTTTGTTCTGTAGGTCCTCAATATGTCCAATAACCTGTGTTTTAGTGTTTGTTCTGTAGGTCCTCAATATGTCCAATAGACTATGTTTAGTGTTTGATTTGTAGGTCCTCAATGTGTCCAATAACCTGTGTTTTAGTGTTTGTTTTGTAGGTCCTAAATATGTACAATAGACTGTGATTTAGTGTTTGTTCTGTAGGTCCTCAATGTGTACAATAGACTGTGATTTAGTGTTTGTTTTGTAGGTCCTCAATATGTACAATAGACTGTGTTTTAGTGTTTGTTTTGTAGGTCCTCAATATGTACAATAGACTGTGTTTTAGTGTTGGTTTTGTAGGTCCTCAATATGTACAATAGACTGTGATTTAGTGTTGGTTTTGTAGGTCCTCAATGTGTCCAATAACCCGTGTTTTAGTGTTTGTTTTGTAGGTCCTCAATATGTACAATAGACTGTGATTTAGTGTTTGTTCTGTAGGTCCTCAATGTGTACAATAGACTGTGATTTAGTGTTTGTTCTGTAGGTCCTCAATGTGTACAATAGACTGTGATTTAGTGTTTGTTTTGTAGGTCCTCAAAGTGTCCAATAGACTGTGTTTTAGTGTTTGTTCTGTAGGTCCTCAATATGTACAATAGACTATGTTTAGTGTTTGTTTTGTAGGTCCTCAATGTGTCCAATAGACTATGTTTAGTGTTTGATTTGTAGGTCCTCAATGTGTCCAATATACTGTGTTTTAGTGTTTGTTCTGAAGGTCCTCAATATGTCCAATAGACTGTGTTTTAGTGTTTGTTCTGAAGGTCCTCAATATGTCCAATAGACTGTGATTTAGTGTTGGTTTTGTAGGTCCTCAATATGTACAATAACCTGTGTTTTAGTGTTTGTTTTGTAGGTCCTCAATATGTCCAATAGCCCGTGTTTTAGTGTTTGTTTTGTAGGTCCTCAATATGTACAATAGCCTGTGGTTTAGTGTTTGTTCTGTAGGTCCCCAATATGTCCAATAACCTGTGATTTAGTGTTGGTTTTGTAGGTCCTCAATGTGTCCAATAGACTGTTTTAGTGTTTGTTCTGTAGGTCCTCAATATGTCTAATAGCCTGTGTTTTAGTGTTTGTTCTGTAGGTCCTCAATATGTCCAATAGACTGTGATTTAGTGTTTGTTCTGTAGGTCCTCAATATGTCCAATAGACTGTGATTTAGTGTTTGTTCTGTAGGTCCTCAATGTGTCCAATAGACTGTGTTTTAGTGTTGGTTTTGTAGGTCCTCAATGTGTCCAATAGCCTGTGTTTTAGTGTTTGTTCTGAAGGTCCTCAATGTGTACAATAGACTGTGATTGAGTGTTTGTTCTGTAGGTCCTCAATGTGTCCAATAGACTGTGTTTTAGTGTTGGTTTTGTTGGTCCTCAATGTGTCCAATAGACTGTGTTTTAGTGTTGGTTTTGTAGGTCCTCTATGTGTCCAATAGACTATGTTTAGTGTTTGATTTGTAGGTCCTCAATGTGTCCAATAGACTGTGTTTTAGTGTTGGTTTTGTAGGTCCTCAATATGTACAATAGACTGTGTTTTAGTGTTGGTTTTGTAGGTCCTCAATGTGTCCAATAGACTGTGTTTTAGTGTTGGTTTTGTAGGTCCTCAATATGTACAATAGACTGTGTTTTAGTGTTTGTTTTGTAGGTCTTCAATGTGTCCAATAGACTGTGTTTTAGTGTTGGTTTTGTAGGTCCTAAATGTGTACAATAGACTGTGATTTAGTGTTTGTTTTGTAGGTCCTCAATATGTACAATAGACTGTGTTTTAGTGTTTGTTCTGAAGGTCCTCAATATGTACAATAGACTGTGATTTAGTGTTTGTTTGGTAGGTCCTCAATGTGTCCAATAGACTGTGTTTTAGTGTTTGTTCTGGAGGTCCTCAATGTGTCCAATAGACTGTGTTTAGTGCTTGATTTGTACGTCCTTAATGTGTCGAATATATTGTGGTTAGTGTTTGTTCTGAAGGTCCTCAATGTGTCCAATAGACTGTGATTTAGTGTTTGTTCTGAAGGTCCTCAATGTGTTCAATAGACTGTGTTTTAGTGTTGTTCTGGAGGTCCTCAATGTGTCGAATATATTGTGTTTAGTGTTTGTTCTGAAGGTCCTCAATGTGTCCAATAGATTGTGGTTTAGTGTTTGTTTTGTATGTCTTCAATGTGTCCAATATATTACTATCACAGTCAAATATGATCTTAATTACTACCGAAAATAGCAATGGAACCAAGCACATAAATATCCTAGTACTATTTTGAAGAGTCTTTGTTTAATTGTACTTGTTTCACTGGCATTAATATGTTAATCCTAGTCATATCATGAAAAAAGTCTTTCTGCTATTTAGGTCCACTGTAAATCATTTCAATGGGGTGAAAATATTCCAACCTTGTTGTATCAGTTTGAATTATTCAATAAATTTCCTTGATGCTTCAAATCCAATAACCTATTCTGATCTTTGCTCATTTCTAATATGAGGTAGATTCACATTAGGAACTACATGTACACTTTCCCCATAACATAACCCATAATTACAATACATAGTAACTAGGTTGGACAATCAAAACTCAACAAAATTACCCCATTCACCACAGCCTTTAAGATTGTAACAACAATAAAAGCAATCTGATCAAGATGATGTTCAGTATTTTTATCCTAAAGAAAGCGCTCTATTTCAGTTTCAGATTTCGTTATTTAAACATATTCTTAAATGCATAAACCATAAGAGATTCCAATATCTGCAAATCATTAGCTGTGGTTAAATGAAACAAAATGTTTCAATTTTATTCTTTTTTACAAACTTGATATTGACTTCTTGATATTTGGCACATTTACTTGTTTGTAAGACTATTGCCAATGGGGTATTTTGATAATTAGTTTAAGAGCTATTAAACCTTATACTAGGCACTTAAATGTTTAACAGTTAAATACAATGTTTGTATGTGCCATTAAAATAGTGGTTCTAGATAATTGTAGAATATACGTATCTTTCAGGAAAAATATTCTTATACATTTCTAAACAACATGAAAGGTTTGCTTTAATAACTATGTGCATTTGTATATAAGAATATAACGACATGTTGTTTGTCAGTTATACGTCAATACCGTTTATCAATCTCCATCAAGACTGGATATACTCCCACGTGACTCTGACCTCCATTTGGAAGACTTTTTACGAGCAGAGAATTTCATATGATCGAAACGTTCTCTTGGGGATGATGGCAGACTTCCCGTCCTAACATCCTGTGATGAAACTTGTAATAAAGGATTAGACTCTGTCTGTGCTTCCAGAAGTTGTTTTTTGCACATAGCAAGAATTCGTCTAGTGTGTTGTACATCGTCATCGAAATGACCACGCCGGCCACTTTCATTCAAAACAGCAGTCTCTCTATTGCTGGTAGAATATCGATTTGTTTCTATTTCACCTGTATTTGAAAAGTCTCTTTCCCAGTCAATTTCAATATTGCCATCGGTATTTCGTCTGTTACTTGCTGGAAGATCTAGTGTGTAGTCAAATTTCTTACCACCAGATTTTCTATTTGGAGTAGAGGGAGGTGAAAACACTGGATGATCTGACTCCTGATACCCTCCAGAATTTCTTCTGTTCGTGGTAGAGACAGAACCTCTTGGATGTAGAATTGATTTGGGATATAATCCACCTGATATGTTGACCTCTTCAGAATTTGGCGATTCAACAGACTGTCGCCTGCTTCTTGGATGAGAAGAGCTTGTTTGCATTGAGAAACTCCGTCTGGCCGATGAGCTCCTGCTTCGTTTAGTGGGAAGTCGTTCTGCTTTTAGTTTTTCGATCGACGGTGACCTGCAGGCTAATGTAACACCAACTGTTTTGCAAGTAAGGGGTGGTTTTGGTGGTTTGGAATCTGTTTGTGATGCAAACCTGCCAGATATAGGCTCAGAGATGCATCTATTACTGATCGGTTCATCGGTGCCAGATGTAGGAGTCGGGATTTGGTTGGCTGGGCAGAATTCCCAAAAACTTTCAGATTTCTTCATAACACTTAAACTTCCGAATATATTTTCGACAACCACATCTTCTTCTGCAGGTGCACTAAATTCCATATATGGCTTCTCAAACGACAATTTTTGTCCGTTCAGCTTTTGTTTTCTGTTGATAATCATTTCTTCAAATACTGGTAGTTCGTCACTCAGACCATGATCAAGAAGCATTCTCGCTAAGTCTGTCATTGCGAGTATTCCTTTCAATCTGTTATGCATGGATGATTTGTACTTCTCTATCACTTCCACCATATTTATGTCATGCCAATAGGCTTCAACCTGCAGCAGAAGTTGCCGCTCCCAACCTTTTATCAAATCTTGTAGACGAGCTGATCTCTGTTGTATTCGGTTTTGTAGGTTCTGTTTCTGTTGATTCCATCTGTCCTTTTCTTTATTCAAATTATCGATGGAATAAACAATGGCGAGTGCTTCGGTTTGGAAACTTGCCAACTCATCTTTTATTCGGTCACGTTGTTTTTGCTCTTCAATAATAGGGTCATGGTTTACAGACGAGACAACTGTTGTATCATCCTCTGTATAGTGATCTTCTGTAATGTCAGCATAATCTTGTGGGGGTTCGAACTTTAGACTACCTATTGAAAAGTTGCTCAACTCAGAACAACTTTTGACCATCGTATGGCGTTCCTGTTGAAATAGAGACACGTCTGTTGAAGGTGACGGAAGATTGGATGGATTTGGCGTTTGTTTTCTGTCGTCGAGTTTTGGCGTCACGTTCTCCTGTCTTGGCTGACAAATTGTATTTGATCCTTTTCCTTGTTTATCTGTGCGATTATCGATGAACACTTGATCGTTTTCACCATGGTAAGTATCAGAATTTTCCAATGAGCTTTCTCTCTTAATCACCCCCTCAGTTGTAACGCTATCTGTACTTCCGCTGTTAGAAGGGCAGTTCATACAACCTGACCCAATGGGCGTGTCGCTAAATGTCAGTGAGTTGGAATTTTCAACTGACCGGTTTCTATATTGTGTAGGCGATTTAATATGAATCTGGTTTACATTCGACAATATTGCCCTTTGTAGCACCACATTGTTGGGCAGACTTGCAACGCCTTGCTCTGGCACCTCGAAGGGTTCGGAGCATGATGGGCACACTATGGCCCTGCCATGGGAGAAATTGTTATCACAGTGGTTGGACAGGCACAAGCAGCAGAAACTATGAAGGCACGGCAGCAGTTTTGGACTTTTGTAGACGCTAAAACATAGTTTGCAGCAGATGATCTGTGACAATGGAGGGGTTGTACAGCCAGGATCAGAAGTTGGCGGGGGCTCCATGTTGTTTATGATGGATGAACTCTTGGTCAAACGGACTGCAAAGAGATAATAATCAGTAAAGAAGTAATTAATCAACTTGTGCGAAAGACATTCAATCGGTATATTGTATTAAGTTTTGTCATAACGAAATATGTAAAATGCTGATGTATTGAAATATTTATTAGAGTAATTATATGCTTATGAGTCAAGCTTACTTATTTAACCGCATAATAATTGCATTAATACTTATATGACCATCTTGGAGTTCTCTTGAATGTTCTATAAATAACAATTGATCAATTGTTAACCAGGGAATGTCGTTTGATATCTGGTGAACTACTATTTAGACGGGATGCATTGGTTTCGGAAAAAAAAATAGTTTATTGCCTGTTATTTTCATCCTGCTTCATGAGAATAATTTATTGATCGAGTGTTGCATTTCCATCGCAGCCCCCATCAGTTACACTCCAAATTCCCAAGGAAATAAATTTTGTAAAACCTCAATATTACGCAATCGACCACAGTAGAACAAGTCTTTACATTCTGATCACGTACACCTATGTGAAACAAATATGCTAAATACATGTATAAGTATTTTATTTTACCTGTGATGTTGTCAACATGATGAGATCATGACTCTCATACAAACAAGTGCAATATTTCTGTAATATGTATGCATGGCGTAGTGTGCACTATTAACGTTTAGCCCTAGGTGAGGCAGTCTTTTCTTAACAATTGTCTATGTATTGTCAACTTCTTAATTGTAAACTCTTACATATTTAAAAACATATCAGTGATAATAAATCTTAAACGACGTTTATGGAAAGTTACACAAAGTTTCCTGAGTGGATAATCATGTTCCGTGTCTCACACTGTTTCGTGGAATCATTCCCATGTGTAATATAACCGTATGGATTTCCCGCTACTCTGCTGATCTATTAATGATGTCCTTGTATGATAAAGCCTGGTTATTTTGATATTTTGAAACTTATTTGCTAGAAGCGTATACTGATTGTAACTTTCGTCATTATCATACGTCCAGATACTGTTCGGAGAAACCCCACGATTGACATGCACAACTTCAAGAGCTCCTTAATGCCGTTTTATATTACATGACTGGATTAATATACCAAACGTTGATTCTTATGATAAATGTTTGTGCTTTTGTATTCATAACCATTTGAACGTACAGCACTCCATTGAAATTATGCATACATACATATTGAGTGAAACTACTACCGGCTATTTTACTGGTATAAACTTTCGTAGAAATTGAGTGACTTTCCTAGTGGTGTACACATAATTCATTTCCGTTGTCTGTGTCCTAAAATATTCAACAATGTCCATATTTTAAAGATAGTTCTCGATATCTTTCCATTATTTCTGACCTGACATTTAATATCTTAACAGTTGTCATTTGGAATCGGCCTTTTATTGCTAACATGGTATTGATAAATTATATTTCAAAGGATATCACATAATATCTGTAATATCTGTAGTCTGTCATTTGTTTCTATGAACGGCATTGTTATAGTTGCCCCCTCCCCCTCCCCCTCCCCCTCCCCCCTTGCCCTCCCGGAGGTGAATTTTTGTCAAAATGAGTATCTCTCTTGTTGCTAATGTAATGTTTTGGCTGCAATTACTCTAACCGAAACCAGTAATCACCACAGTAAAGCAAATTGCTTTGTCCACCATTCAACAATAAACTAAGGATATGGCTTGCTGTTTTGGCTTCAGAATACCTAGAGACAGCACTGTCTGGCCTGATGTTGATACGTAGTCTTGTCAGACCGCTCTGTTTACTGTAGAGTCAAAGCTAATGTGTCTGCTGTAGGAATGTAGCCATTGCCTTGTTTGTCTGATGTGTCTGCGATGGGACATGTCTTATCCTGTTGTGTCTACTATAGCCAATGTCTTGTTTGCTTGATGTATGTGATGTTGCAAATGTCTTAATCGCCTGATGTGGGTTCTGTTTGTAGAGGATGTCATGTTTGCTTGATGAATATACTGTAAAAATGTCTCGTTATCCTGACATTTGCTATGGAGAACTTTTCGTTAACCATACTTGAAATCAAGTGCGGTCTTTCGTCCTACTCAAGGAAAACATCGTTATGCAGTCGTCCTAATTAAGAGAACATCTCACCAGCCTATCGTCCCTTCTATAGATGACATTTTTGTTGTTGCTTTTACCCGTCACCCTGCTTGAGACAATCCGTTTGATGTATGTCCCTGCTGTATAGGAAATCGAGTCGATCCTGGAGTTTCGCTTGTCGTACGTACCTACTTTAGAGTAAATGTTCAATCTTACGTCCCTAATGTATAAAAGATATCGTTAACACTACTGCCCAAATGTATAAAGCGATTAGCTGCAGATCTATTTGCTGCTTATTAGATCAAAGCTTATTTGATAGGAACGCAATGGTAGATTTTATTACGGTGTATTATTTACTAACGTCTGTTGCACATCAGGGTAATGATCAAATAGAACATGCTAGCATTTCACTGGATTTATTCCCTCTTGGTATAAATATCAGAAATCGATATGTCACTTTTGTTTGCTTTGGTAGATCATGTATACCAATCATCTAATCAATGCAATATATGAAAGCTATTTGTGTATAGGATAGAACATGGATATATTTCCATTATGTAGACCCATACGTTATATGTTTCTATTGCTTCTCTTGTACAATCATTTTACGTAGTGTAGTGTACAGTGTAATTTCTGTTATTTTATTAAACCGTTTTAAGGTTCATATAAATAGCAAATCCAGTGATATTTTACAAGCACATACATCACAATTCTGGTGCAATGGAACAGAAGTAACTTGACCAATTGTTAAGTTGTAGCACGCTAACTGCGGGTGTTCATCTTGACATTTGATTTGACTTTATAAAAAACATAAACCTCGATTCTCTTTTGACCTTGAAATGCAAATGGTGACTGTGAATTATACTGCACAAATATGGTATATGGAAAGGCATTTTAATTACTAAAAATACCAATATTAGATACTATTAAGACATCTGAGGACAGTAAGAGGACTGTTTTGAGGCAAATAGTTAAATAGTGGAGTTTGGGGCTATTTCCAGGAATCTGTTAATCTGTACATTTTACTTCAAACTCAGTGGTTGAACTATTTTTCCTAAAGACGGGCTTCTTGCTATTTTCAGAGTTTTTCGTGATGTCCGTTAAGAACGATTGAAATGCATCCCTATATGACTTGATTGTTGTATATTATTCACAGTAGCCATTTGCATTTCTAGGTCAAAACAGAGTCGATGTTTATGTTTGCAGAAAGTAAAAACTGGTAAAACAAACGCTTGCAATACGTGGTATAGCATTGAGCATGGCGGCATGGTTATTCTGTGCAATATGTCTGATCCACATGAGTAGCTTAACAAATTAAATGTCAAAATCAAGACCCATGGATACATACATATTAGCAATATTCCATTACAAGATAATAGTGATTTATAGGCTTGTAAGTTATCACTAGATTTGCTATTTACATGAGACTTTTCTCTCTCTCTCTCTCTCTCTCTCTCTCTCTCTCTCTCTCTCTCTCTCATATATAGGACTTGATTTAATTGCTTTTCACTCCTTTTTATATGTTTTTTTGTCATTTAAGTTTCCGTTGTCGCTACCGCATCTTGTTACGTGTGATTTGAACTAGGTTCTCCAATCTAAACATGTGCGTGTTTGCTATTACATGTTAAACAGATTCTATATTCGAGATCGAAATGCCCAATTAGTCAAGTTAGCATGTCATGTAATCATCAGTAAGCAAAACTGGCTGAAAGCAAATTAGTTATTAGGGAGACCGTGACATATTTCATTAGAAGGACGTCTAATTTGATAGCTAAGTAACAGGTTTTTTTTCGAATTGTCTCTGCAAAAGTAAGTCCATATTTTGTGTTTTCCTGTAGTTTTAAGCCGTGAAATGTTGTATATGGAGTATATGGCGTGGCTGCTGTACTGTTGTATTATTTACCGTACAGTGACATTTATTTTTATATCTCACAATTCCTCTGACCACATAATATGCTACATAACCAGGTGCTCGAATTAGGCGTTATATGGGGAGAGCCGCTATTGATTTCCCCGTCAATGATTCGGCCTGGTAACAAATTGAAAGTGTCGGGCGAAGTTTGTTCAATATATTTGCGTCACTGGCATCATTTCTTCATTGAAACATGCCAATAGAACACGATTATTTTGTGCAACATGCCAGTATAACACTACGCTACGATTAATGCCGTCTGTCCTGTTTGCACTGCGTGATTATCTACAACAGCAATTTTTTGACCTGTGGTTTTGCATCTCCGATAGACAATGCTGTGCATGGTATTAACTGCGTCGCAGACTCCGTTTGTAGATATATTGATTATTATAGATATAGTCGTGTGTGATATCGGTTGATAGCACACTTAGCCTGGGTTATTTAGTAAGCCTGTACAAGTATCAATAATATCAGGATTTCCAATGTTATATCCGCTATATTTGCTCGTTGACACGCCCGCCATGATTCAGAAAATAAACTCGATGCAATGTTCATAAACACACTGACAATAGGGCGGCTTAAAATCCAACTAATTTCATATACACTGTATGTGAGAACTCACCGATTTTACACCAAGGCAATTATTCGTTTACAATTATTGTAGATTTGATTAAACAGTTGCCTTACCTAATTTGAAGTACTCCGTGACTGCTGTATCCTGGACAAGAGTTAACAATCCTGTGTTAGAAACCAGATGATATTCAAATAGACATCAAATGTGATGGTATCATGCCCATATGAAATAATCTCACTGTCAATACTACAGACTAGTGTTCACAAAATGAGCTGCCACTCATCCGAATCAGCCTGCAGAGAGTGTCACAGGTGGCGCACATCCCTGTCATGCCTCTGTAAACTCCGAGCTGCTTCTTGTTGATATATAATGTTGCAATGATAGCGATGGTCGTCGATTCTGTATATTCGTTATAGCAATTTGAATTCTTAGCCCGCTGATCAAGAAGTATCACTATTTGTTATTTCCAGAAATAAGTCGATGCAGTTTACCGTTATTTCACATTATAAAAATCATACCTGCTATGTTAGTGCAAGATATGATTCTACATCTCCTGTGAATACACAAAATAGGCCGTGTTCACTAAGCTTACGCTGAATGAGCAATAAAGTAATAAACATTATAAGATGTCCACAATGTTTGTTGAAGCCCTCCGAGTGCGAGCGGACTTGTAACAGCAATATAAAATGGTGGCCTGTGTCTGGAAAGCGTCGGTGGCGTCTGCCAGCGGAAAATACCCACTATATTATAGCCACACTGTCCATCGCAACAAACACCGATTATATATATTCTAAATACACTATAAACCTGGTAGGAGAATCACTGACTTCATATAGATATCGGCTATGATGTCCCATGGGTCTCCAGTGCAGTACTGTAGCCTGTCTGATTTCGGCTACTGGCCCTTGCCATTAATTGGAGAGAGCTGAATGCCAGTGATGCTGCCCGTACTGTCTGTAGAGATAGGGGTACGGGGCCTGCCTGGTGTTTTAGAGATCACATCAATAGAATGATCGGGTGAATAGTATGCATATGAACCAACGGAAAAGAAACACCTTTAACTTCTTTTTACTCTGGATATTTACTTTCTACGCCCTATCTGTAGTACTGTATAATCAGCTGTGATCTGCGTGGTTACATGTTGAAACAGCGCTCTGAAACATTATATCAATCCAGCCATTGATCGAGCTGGTTCTCAGTGATAGATTTTTCCCGTCACCTATTATTGTGTTATCGACTGCATGGTAGGCATGATTAACGTTTGCCACTCGGTGCCTTCAGTTTACGCGTGGTTGGTTTCGTATTAACACCCTTGTCCCATGTATTTATCACGAGGCAATAGTATGGTGTCATTTCTAGCGATCTAATATTTTCTCTTCCTGGCAGGAATTCCATTGTACAGTGTAGCAGCGTTATCTTTGATGCAAATTCGGATTTCAGAGTGCCACGGTATCTATATTTCGAGGTCGGTTTTACCTTTCCAAATAGCTCTGCTCATCTCCTGAAAAGCCGTAACAGTGGACATTAAATCCGCTTAATATATGTTATTCGCTTAAAAACTTCATTTCAGATGTGAATTCAATCGAATTAGTGTAAGAATAGCATACAAAGCTGTGTTCTATTACGCCAATATCATATTAGGACGATAGTTACTTCCAGTTATCACTCTTGTGTTTGATCATACCGCAAGGATGCTTCATCCATCAGTTGTGATCATACCGCAATGATGCTTCATCGATCGGTTGTGATCATACCGCAATGATGCTTCATCGATCGGATGTGATCATACCGCAATGATGCTTCATCCATCGGTTGTGATCATACCGCAATGATGCTTCATCCATCGGTTGATTTGTTGTCTTTGCAGTGAAGCGGTATGTAAAAACACATGTTTACGACACAGTTTTTCCTCATTGTGATGACTGTCACTTTAAGGTCATGGGTGGTATAGCACCGATTTTCATTTCTTCACAAATAGAGATATATCCGTTAAACTTAACAAACACAAATATTTATGTTTCTGATCACCTGATATGGAGGATATACTTATGCCATATCATGACGTCCGTCGTCCTGCCGTCATAACAATTTACTCTTAACCACTGATTGTAATTTAACCTAATTTGACAAGAAGCAACAATAGTTAGCGGGGAATTGTAGAAATCGTGCGACTGAACCTGGGTGACTGAGGGGCGAGGTCAAAAGGCAACAATTTGGCAAAATGGCTATAAAGGACTCTTCCACTAAAACTATGCGCTACATATCGTTTAGATATGTTTGGTAGCATTTCTAGGTAGTGGGACTCAAAATTGTACAAATGGTGTGGCTGACACCACAGGGGATGAAGGGCGGGGCTGAATAGGGAGATTTGGTTCATTTGAGAAAAACAATTGTAGATAGGAAAAATATATATCTTAAAATGTAATAAGGTTCGGAGATATGGTGCCTTGAAGTAATCACTCCGTCTGTCTGTCTGTCCGTCCGTTTGTCTGTCCATCCACAAATTAGTCCTCAGCTGTTATAAGTGTTTATTAACCAGTTTAGATAATATTTGGTCAAGATGTTAAGTTCACAAAAATACATTCGTTAAAAATGGTCAAATGTCAAGGTAATGGGACAAAGTCAATGTCAATTTTTTATATCTTTTCACCAATGAATAATTCGCTAAGACATTATGAAGAAAAGTTGGTTGGAATTAAAAAAAGAGTCAACTAACCAAATACCAAGGCCTTTGGGTCAAATGTCAAGGTCATCTGTGAAAACTACACGTCGAAGTCTACACGGTGTGCGATGATATCCTGCAGGCGAATGTGTGCGCAAAGGCCGATCGAAAAGAAATGTGTGCGATAGCTTTCGCAGTTGATATATATCTAAGAATCGATTACGAATAATGTTAAAAAGTTCGGAACGGTTTTGATAAAAGATGGTAAAACAATTCGGAACGGTTTTGATAAAAAAAAAAGATGGTATATGCATCGTTTCTGTAATATTCTTCTTGAAAATGTATATGTCATCTTATCTATCTTGAGTTTATGAAGAAACATTTAATTTGTGCTCAACCACGGCTCAGGTCCTTGACCGTATTTATTGACACTCGCCATCGAGGCGTTAAGCGTGTTGTGTTACAGATCTAGAGAAGCCATTCTGAATATCCCCATGAATATACACGCTTCAACTGCTTACAAAGTCGAGGTAAAAATACAAGAAAAAATGATATAGTTCATACCATGTTGTGTTGATGAATAAATGCTAATAAGCATTGAATTCGTTGGCGCTGGGATCATTATTTAACCCGCGTAGGCTGTAAACATATGTGTAGGGAGAGCGATGTTATTATATTTCAAATAAATTTACCTGTATGTTTACTTTTTCTCTGTGGTAAATAAGAAACTGACTATAATTGCTTTGATTGCTTTGCATTAGTCTTACAAATCCATCACATTTCTTTAGTCTCCAAAACGTGAGGAAACATCCCAGTGGCTAGGGTATATACAGTACAATATACAATGTACTAGTATATTAGACCCACTGGCGTTGAATGCGTACGTTATGAAAACGTAGATTCAGGCAAGTTTTTTTTACATGTAGTTATATCTGTATAGGTCTATGCAAATAATTATAGCTTGATTTTTTTTCTTACTGACTAAGATTTAATACAGAATTTAAAATGCCATTGTAATTTATTCATATCCTTGAGTATCATCCTTGATACAACTCATTCCGTAATTTTGTCGTTTCACAATATTTATCATTCGATTCAATCGCGCAGTTGTGCACTGTGCACAGTTATGCGAAACTATGTCTGTACGATAATTTTGGTGCGTTGTGGGATTCCAGATATGTAACTAAAGTTTAATCAAATCTATGCTAACATATGGGTGATACTGATATTAACATTTATATTAGCTAAGCAAATATGGGGGTGGAAGGAAACGAGTAGCATTTTAGTACTTGTATATTATACATTTTCTTTCTTTCCTATTGCGTGTTAGTTTAAAGAAAAATGTCGCCTGTAATGCATGATACATGTACGGAGTGACAGATCCCAGAATGGGAAAGGTATTTGTAATATAACTTAAGTGGGCGTATTTTGCCATAATCACTGAAATGTACAGGTAAGCCACACATGCCCTCTGTGCCTCTTGTTTTATGTAAACATGTTAATTTACGTCTCGTACCGTATAGCCTTCATATATTTTTAAAGCTTTGTTGTAGGTTTGGTTAGCTTAGTTTTTGTGGGTAGTTTTGTTCGAATCAGCTGATAGTTCTGGTATTAATGTACTCATTAAATTCAGTTGTTCACATATTTGAAAATGTTATTTCGTTTTTCTCCAAAGCAAGTATTTAACTCATTATTGTTTGCTCTGGCCTAATAGCTTTCTCTTTAGGACCCATTTTACCCTCACCTGAAAATTGCAGTCGCTGTTCGATAAGATAAGATTCGTTTGTGTATCTAGCTTAGGCCATCTAATGAATTCTTACGCCGAATTGTCACTGCTATTTATCAAGAAGGTTTTAATGATCTTTTTGATACATTAGAGGTGTAATCAGTGTTAGGCCTACCCGATAGTTGTGCTACTAGACCCGATCGAGTATGGGAATCAGTGAGTGCATATTTTAAGATTTATAGTAAGCTTGGAATATATATATAAAAAAAATGATAAAAATATTCAGCAGCCGTTTTGCTATTAGATGATCAGATGGGTTTTACGAGAACAGTTTTAGTGATCTTCTTGAGTCCTAGTTGAGGAAGCCACAACTACGTTCAGGATTGTCACCAGCGGCTGCTTTTGCTTTTTAACATGTAAGGTTTCTTACTGCTATCTCTCACGTTTAAACAGGTTAAATGGATTTTCTTTAATCTCTTTACAACAAGATAAGAGCAATGATAACTTGATTTTACATATTTCGTTTGTTTGGCGTTGTTTCGCTTCATGATCATTTTACTCAACGTGTTTAGCTCTAATGCCCCTGGGAGTGTTCACGTGCCGTTAATGATGTAGTGATAGATAATACTTGAAGCTTAGATAATATTCATACATCTATGTAATTGGTCCTGGTTGCGCAAACCACTTCCTGAGTCTTTTCGCATATCATGTTGTTATATATTGATATTTGAGTCAATACTGTGTAGATTAAATGTCATATTCAGTTTCAGTTAGCTACCCGATACTAAACAGTTAATACAGTCAGTTGTTTTTACATGAAAGGTAAATACCGTTGTATACATGTACTTCGATGGTTTTTATTTCAACTCACACAAGGTATGCTTATGAAAATATATACCCCATATACCACAGAAAAAGCGACATGTAACCTTTAATTTTGGAGACAGTAATGGTGTCTTGGAAAGAACATACTGTCATTTTCATAGGAGTAGCGTGAAATAGATTAGAAAATAGCTGAATGTGTATTTGATGAAAGATGTTATTGTAAACACACTATTACCTTCCTTCCTCGCCTTATAAAAGTCAGGTCTAGTGTTGCAAAACAAAAGCAAATCGCTGAGCAAATAGTGTCGAGCCATTTCTATCGCACTTCAAGTAATTAGGTCAACGAGAACTTCTAAAAACATGAATTTTTAATCCCGTTACATTGGTGATTTCGTACTTTAAACAACTTGTATGTATATATAATGCAAACATGTGGTTTTGTGTGAAAGCAATAAGGATCCTGTTAGTGATCAATACGAACAGGCGTCGAATGGGTTATATTTGGACAATAATTGCCTGAAAAGATACAATATTCGTTCCCATACTGAATAACCAATTGTTTCTATCTTTGATTTCATCGCAATAAAAAGACTCCTTAAGCTTGTTAAGGATATTTTAGGTTTAATGATGGTTCTTGCTAACAAATGCTATGGAATGGATTGTCGTTGTCCTTGCTAACGTACACTATGAAATGGATTGTCGTTGTCCATGCTAACGTACACTATGGAATGGATTGTCGTTGTCCATGCTAACGTACGTACACTATGGAATGGATTGTCGTTGTCCTTGCTAACGTACTCTATGGAAAGGATTGTCGTTGTCCTTGCTAACGTACTCTATGGAATGGATTGTCGTTGTCCTTGCTAACGTACACTATGGAATGGATTGTCGTTGTCCTTGCTAACGTACACTATGGAATGAATTGTCGTTGTCCTTGCTAACGTACACTATGGAATGGATTGTCGTTGTCCTTGCTAACGTACACTATGGAATGGATTGGCGTTGTCCTTGCTAACGTACACTATGGAATGGATTGTCGTTGACCTTGCTAGCGTACACTATGGAATGGATTGTCGTTGACCTTACTAACGTACACTATGGAATGGATTGTCGTTGACCTTGCTAGCGTACACTATGGAATGGATTGTCGTTGACCTTACTAACGTACACTATGGAATGGATTGTCGTTGTCCTTGCTAACGTACGCTGTGGAATGTTGCTAACGTACGCTATGGAATGGATTGATTTTCGTTGTCCTTGCTAACGTACTCTATGAAATGGATAGTTGTTGGTTCTTGCTACCGTACTTTTTGGATTACTTCCTGATAGCGACATTGGTTGAATATTTGGCCGCTGGTCCTGACAAATATACTCTGTGCTTAGTTTATGACTTGCACTTGTTAACATACCGAGAGTGTTGATTTTTGCCTGGTCATTGCTGAAAAAGTCCGGTATCTTAGATTGTAAGCTGTTATTGTAAACATAAGAATGGTTGTTATTCGTCCTTGAAGCTTATCACTATAGCATTTTGGAACTGTGAGGAATCAAAGTCTTTTAGAATCATCCATTCCTTTGTAATATAAGTCTATATAAGTCTTCGAGTATCACTCAATTCTTTGTAATATAAGTGTATACATTATAAGTCTTCGAGTATCACTCATTCATTTATAAAATACGTCTATATAACATAAGTCTTTGAGTATCACCCATTCCTTTGTGATATTAGTCTATATACTAGTAATACAAGTCTTTTAGCTTCATCCATTCCTTTGTAATATAAGTATTTATTGCATTTTTGCCAGTGAAATATAGAAATTTATGAAACTAATAAAACTTACATTTTCACTGCTCATCACTGCAGTGAAAATAAACGATTTGGCAGTGAAAATATAAGATTTTGCAGTGAAAATTTAAGTTTTGCAGTGAAAATATAAGTTTTCCGTTTATGACCAATCATAGCAGACCTTTGTATTCACCTCGTTGAAACTTGCCAATTTTTCCAATCGAAGCGGAGGTAGATAAATTGGTTATTTTGCTGTATTTCTGAAATTTTCAGAATAGTTTTTGACAAAATACTCACTTGACGTTAGCTATTCATGCACATATTCTCCTATAACAGCAGAAAACGCTTAAATTGCGTTGATCAGTCCTTTCAAAATGGCGCCGTCAAGTTGACGTGGAGTAATGTCACAAAGAGATGACGTCATTACTGATTCCCGCACTTTTTGACACTATTAATTTTCGATGTTTTTAATTTTGTTTTTAAGTTTATGAAATGCAATAAAAAGAAAATTGAATGGTTTCCCGTTAAATATAACATATATTTCACGAGTATGACAGAATATCGATATGTTCACTCTCGTGCTTCGCACTCGTGAAAATATCGATATTCTGTCATACTCGTGAAATATATGTTATATTAAACGGGAAAACCATTCAATATCCTCTATATATAATATAAGTCCATATAATATAAGACCATAATATAAGTCTTTTAGAATCATCCATTCCTTTGTATAATATAAGTCTATATAACATAAGTCTTTGAGTATCACCCATTCCTTTGTAATATAAGTCTATATGATAATATATAATACATGTATAAGTCTTTTTGTATCATCCATTCTTTGTAATATAAGTCTATATGATAATATGTAATACATGTATAAGTCTTTTTGTATCATCCATTCTTTGTAATATAAGTATATATGATAATATATAATACATGTATAGGTCTTTTTGTCTGACCTTTGGTCCCCCCCCCCCCCCCCCCCCCCCCCCCCCCCCCAAGGACCATGTATTTAATACCAAACGTGTTGTAATCATAACGTGTACGTGTACACAAAACATGTTGTATTTAACCCTTGTTTGTTCTAGGAAACCTAAAAGACCTGGTGGCTCGTAATCAGGGTAGCCATAACAACGAGACAAGTTCCAGTGGAACTCATCGCAATATCTCTGAGCAAGACCTCAATTCTAAATCAGAGAGGCACTTAAACATACAGGTAAATCACTTGATGATGACGTTTTTGGTAATGTGATGAAAAAGCAAACTATGTGTTTATTGATTATCTTAACAACTGTTGTTAAGTTAGACATTCTCTCCATTTTCTCTTCTGTCATTATGGCTATATTTTGACAACCCGTTCTCTCTTCTTAGATTTTATCATTAAAATATTTATTCCAATATTTTTTTCATCGACTTCCGGAATTTCACGCTACTTATTACGTTCTCACAAGTCCACTCTCTGCTTTCAAATGTTGTATGGGATTTGTATACATCACTGTATTTTATACCTTATATTAGATACAGTTACATTATAAGTGGTGTGGCCACCCGTTTCCGTTACACTCAGCTTTGTGATTATTCCATCGCTCTTTACTCGCTCTTCGCTTACCAATGAAGTAAATATGAAGCAGCATTTAGGCTATATTTCTACTACCTTGTAATATTTCTATACCAGTTGCTGAAAACAGACGAAGAAATTAAAAATGTGAAAAAGGAATTGGAAAAGTTGAGAGAGTCCTTTAACACGGAACGAGTTAAGGTAGGTATTGATAATTACCTTCATTATGTACAGTAACGGTTAAGGTCAAATTGTACCTGACAGAGTAGAATGATATCATGGCCATCTGTCCTATAACATGTTGTAAGCTTTTGCATAGATCGGTCTGTTAATTATCTGTTTCCGGACATATTTCAAAATACTCTTTTTGAAAAAAATAATGAAAATTTTAAGGAGGGATGCTGAAGAACCATTGTTCTGAACTGATAACGGTGACGCTATCTTAATTTTTCAGTTTAGAGCAAGTGTTTTGTTATCCGGTTCTAAGTTACTCAAACACTTCATGTATATTATATTATCATTATACACATTTGGTGTTGAACCTTCTGCTTCTAATGTGATGAGCAAACAGTTAATGTGTATAAAGACAAGTTTAAAGTTTGCTTGTTAAATTTGTCAACTTGTGTTGGAATTATGCTGATTTCGAGAACGAAAATATCATATGCCATTTAAAGTAATATCAAACACAAATTCTAATACTATTTACAAGGTTTTTACAAACACAAATGAAATAATAGTTACAGATTTGCTAAGCATACAAATCACAGGATTCGTTCTGTTTATAAACTTTGGAGATGTTTATCACAATGGCGATGAACACTATTTCAAAACTAATCGTGAAGTATCCAGGAAACCTTTGGTTTCGAACCTTTACCTAATTACCCAGGGTGCCTTTAACTGACTCGTTATGTCACAACTGTTATCCGAACCACCAATGACTTTTTTTTATTTATTTGTATGCCCCCCACCACAAAGTGATCGGAGGCATAAAGTATTACCCTTCATATTTCTGTCCGTCCGTTACATTTGATTAAGAAGTTTATTAGTTCTATTTGTCCGTCCGTTACATTTGGTTAAGAAATTTAGTAGTTCCATTTGTCCGTCCGTTACATTTGGTTAAGAAATTTAGTAGTTGCATGTGTCCGTCCGTTACATTTGGTTAAGAAGTTTAGTACAGTAGTTACATTTTACCCATGGCAGTGATATAATGCAGATTTTGTTTTCTTCTTGATTTTGACATGTATTTTCTGTTGGGCTCAGTCATCGTATAGAAGCAGAAGAGATTTCTATAGGTCATAATCCTATTTTCTAATCCTACGTTTTGCATAATCATACTTATGGCTAATCAATAAGCAGACGGTACAGCTGGTGCTGGGAGTTTTCGGTCAGTTTGAGTCATTTCTTCCTGTTTAAATGGTGTATGGTGGTAGCCGTTCATTGAAGGACGGTCATATTATATACTTACAGAGACAAGAGTATGGCAAGTAGGATCCGTCAGAAGATTGAGACCACAGAGGCTTACCTACAGCGCCTGACGACATCAGGCAATGCTATTCAGCAACACAAACAAAAACGCACCAACCATAAAAAACTCACAGTCTTTTGACTTCGTCATCATTTTAATGAATCTCATCTTACAAACAGAAACCGTGAGTAAGAACGGACTGTGTTAAATTGAGGCTGGAAGGACACTCGGCAGTCGTGTAATGGGAACTCTAACAGAGACCTACTACTGCCATAATCTATAAAGAGATCAGTTTACGGTTACGATTTGGAGAAATAAAAAAAATGTATTGCAACCGATTGTCAAGGAAGAACATGAACTTCTGGACATTTGGCTGTGTTAACAAAGACGTGGAATCGAGAACACGTTGGGCTGCCATTCTAAGATTTATCAGGGCTAAGTATGGGTCCGTCTGCCTGTCTGTATGTCTACTGATTGAGTTCTTGTTCAGTAATTGCTTGATTTCAACCAAATATAGTATTCACGATGGTACATGAAAATGTTACGAGGGAGATAGTTAATTAGGTCTGTTGATGTTTGACTGACGGTAAGTTTTGTATGGAATATTTGACATGTATGTACGTATGGCTGCAAATGTTGTTGTTTGTTATTAAACGTAATTTTAATTTATGTATATTTAAATAAAATCTTCATTAGTGCATTGTTCTTCCCTTCTCTCAAACCCACATTTTGAAATGTCAACATAATGATAATAAAATGGAGTTTTATATACCACTATAGCACAGCTGAGTCGAGTGGAACACAACGGAGTAAAGTATCTTGTTTTAGGATTTAACGAAGCGATGGTGTCAGGACTCGAACTAGTGACTCTTTGGTCACGTAGCCGTGCGTCCTACCGCTACCGTGCCTACGATAGATATGCAGTTGAACATATGTGTACCTGAAACTTCTTAAGTAGCTCTACATGTCACCAAAAGTAGTTGTCGAACATGGATAGAGGATATCTAACAGTGTTTTCAGTAATACCAAATATATTTCACGAGTGGGGCTAATATTTTGATATTTTTCACGAGTGCGCAGCACGAGTGAAAAATATCAAAATATTAGCCACACGAGTGAAATATATTTGGTATTACTGAAGACACTGTTAGATATTCTGTTTATTACATTTTTTTATCAACGAAAAACCTACCCCGTATGCTAACTAGGCCTACAGCGAAAGTTTGCATACTAAAAAATGTAGTTCCCCCTGTCCAGGTGCTGACATATATGTCGAGCTTTCTGATTGGTCAATTATTGTGGTATTTTCTAATCATTAATTTGATTGGTCAAATAAGCAAAAGTGATATTTTTGATATTTTTCATTTTCACTAGTGAAAAATATGATATTCTTCACTAGTGAAAAATATCACTTTTATAGAATGAATAATTTTTGATATTTCACTGGTAAAAATGTAATAAAATTTATTATGAATTAAAATATGTTCAACATATTTGTACAGTCAAGTACAAATACAATCGCAATGGTGAATAGATTTCAGCTTCATCCAGATGTCGCTAAAGGAATAAATGTTTCACGTGATGAAGGAAAGGCTCGCGCACCAAGGAGGCACCTTGCGACTGAAAGGTTATAATTAGCCATACCATTACGTGTTGGCGATCACGCCAGTATTTTTTTTTTTTTTCTTCGATTTTCCTGTGTCCCCGGGTTATTTCCTTTCCTTCTTTCCTTATTTAAGAAAAAAAATGTATAAAACTTTGAAAATCGATAGGTAATTACTATTGGTACGAAAGCAGAAAACAGTCGTCAATATCTTCATTACGTTTTAACAGTGAAAACAATACAATGTAATGTATTTTTTTTTTATTAGTTCAACTTCAGAGTCGTTTCCATCAAAACTGGACATATTTTTCACGTGAATATTGTAAATCTTATACATCAAGAATTCCGATACATAATAAATCCGGAAGGGTAGTAGGTACCTCTTTGATGCCCTTGTCCCTAATTACGAACATTTTATTCAAATTTCATTTTAAATTTTACACATTAATCACTTATACAATGTATTACTGAAAGCCCAATGTCATGCACTGTAGAAACTCCAAAAGAGGCCCATTGACTTTAACGGTCATCTCTTACAATATATCTTGTTCGTCAGTAAATTTTGAGAGACAACTGTTCCCCTTAATATATAGTTGTTTTGACAATTTTTGAACCATGCGCTATAATGACGACAAGCTATGTCAGTCAATTTACGACAATTAATTACATGGTGGCTTTTTTTAGCCCACCATCATCAGATGGTGAGCTATTCAAATCGCCCTGCGTCCGTGGTCCGTGGTCCGTCCCTCCGTCCGTCCCTCCGTCCGTAAACAATTCTTGTTATCGCTATTTCTCAGAAAGTACTGAAGGGATCTTTCTCAAATTTCATAGTTAGGTTTTCCTTGGTGCCTAGTTATGCATATTGCATTTTGAGACCAATCAGAAAACAACATGGCCGACAGGCAGCCATCTTGGATTTTGACAATTGAAGTTTGTTATCGCTATTTCTCAGAAAGTACTGAAGGGATCTTTCTCAAATTTCATATGTAGGATCCCCTTGGTGCCTAGTTATGCATATTGCATTTTGAGACCTATCGGAAAACAACATGGCCGACAGGCAGCCATCTTGGATTTTGACAATTGAAGTTTGTTATCGCTATTTCTCAGAAAGTACTGAAGGGATCTTTCTCAAATTTCATATGTAGGTTCCCCTTGGTGCCTAGTTATGCATATTGCATTTTGAGACCAATCGGAAAACAACATGGCCGACAGGCAGCCATCTTGGATTTTGACAATTGAAGTTTGTTATCGCTATTTCTCATAAAGTACTGAAGGGATCTTTCTCAAATTTCCTATGTAGGTTGCCCTTGGTGCCTAGTTATGCATATTGCATTTTGGGAGCAGTCAGAAAACAACATGGCCGACAGGCAGCCATCTTGGATTTTGAAAATTGAAGTTTGTTATCGCTATTTCTCAGAAAGTACGGAAGGGATCTTTCTTAAATTTCATATATAGGTTCCCCTTGGTCCCTTGTATTGCATTTTGGGACCAATCTGTCCTGAAAACAACCTGGCCAACAAACAGCCATTATCGCTAAATCTCAAATTTCATATATAGTTAGGGTTCCCTTGTTTGAAAAGTACTGGAGGTATGTTTCTCAATTTGCACAGATTAGTAAAAGGAAAGGAAAAATAGAGAGAAGATCAATCTGACATAGAACCTATAAAGATCATTCAATGGTGGGCGCCAAGATCCCTCTGGGATCTCTTGTTAGTTTATTAATAAGATTACAAATATAATCTAGAGTAATATTATTTAAAAAAAACAAAACGTCAAAGGCCATAAGTTCCATCCTGTGAATATGGAGGAAAGATACATCAGATTTAGTAAGCAGTTCTCTCAGGTCAGAAATATGATCATTTAAGACAAATCGCAAGCCCCTTTCTTGCATATTTTCAATTTTCTTTGTGGCGGAAACACTGCAAAAATGCCAAATAAGGGGACTGTAATCATAATTTGATAAAACAAAACATTTGTTGATTAAAAGTTTGGTTGCTTTTGATAAAAAAAATGTCCTATCCTTTTTAGAACTGCTTACTGTTTGGAGGCTTTTCTACATAGTGTTGAAATATGTTTGTCAAACTTTAAAAGATGGTCGATAGCAATGCCAAATAATTTTACACTATCTTCACAGATAATTTCAGAGTTTTAAATGTTAAAATGATGAAGGGTTTTCTTTCCAAAACAAATAGCCTGGAATTTTCATGGTTTGCTTTCATACTATTGATATCAAACCAGTTTATTAAAATACTGGCCTCTCTCTCTCTCTCTCTCTCTCTCTCTCTCTCTCTCTCTCTCTCTCTTAAAACATCTTTCAATGTATGAAATAACCTAAAGTGTTATCAGCTGCATACTGATACAGAGTAGCCTCTTTAATACAATAAAAAGTAGTTCGTAAAAAAATATTTAAAATAAGAGGCCCTCGGGTACCCCTTTGATGAGAGACATCCACACGCTGGTGTTGCCTTCCAGTCCCACTCACTGCTTCCTGTTCCCCAGACAGATAGCTACTCGTGAGACTAACAGCCTCAGTCGACAGATAGTTACTCGTGAGACTAACAGCCTCAGTCGACAGATAGCTACTCGTGAGACTAACAGCCTCAGTCGATAGATAGCTACTCGTGAGACTAACAGCCTCAGTCGACAGATAGCTACTCGTGAGTCTAACAGCCTCATGATCAGTCGACAGATAGCTACTCGTGAGACTAACAGCCTCAGTCGACAGATAGCTACCCGTGAGACTAACAGCCTCAGTCGACAGATAGCTACTCGTGAGACTAACAGCCTCAGTCGATAGATAGCTACTCGTGAGACTAACAGCCTTAGTCGATAGATAGCTACCCGTGAGACTAACAGCCTCAGTCGACAGATAGCTACCCGTGAGACTAACGGCCTCAGTCGACAGATAGCTACCCGTGAGACTAACAGCCTCAGTCGACAGATAGCTACCCGTGAGACTAACAGCCTTAGTCGATAGATAGCTACTCGTGAGACTAACAGCCTCAGTCGATATCCCAAAAGATGAGAGCTTCCTAGAGCTTCCTGGGGAACAGGTCACGTGGAAGACAGTCACGTGGAAGACAGTCAAAGGCCTGGGAGAGATCCAAAAGAATGGCCTCAATCTGGTTGTGACCATCCAAGGCCTATCGCCAGTCATCCAGCATGCGCAGCAGAGTGGTCTGGCACCCAAAGCCAGTCATATAGGCAGCCCAAAAAGGATGAAAAGTATCTTTAAAAAAAAAGTAGACAGTTGATCACGCAGAATTCTTCCAAAATTTTTGGATATGCTGGGAAGTATGCTGACTGGCTTGTAATTACTTTTATCTAAAGGGTCATTTTTCTTGAATACAGGAGTTACTTGAGTATACTTCAACCGATCTGGAAAGGTATTTTTGGAAATAGAAAAATTTAGAAGATCCGAAAGAATTGGACTAATGGAATCACTACAAGATTTAAGAATTCTACATGCTATGCCGCCAGCCCCTGTGGCTTTCTTCTTTTTGAGTTTTGATAAAACCTTTGAGACATCATTGTGTACAATAGGGGGAAACGATAATTCAGTAGGAGAATGAAAATTATTTTCAATATTTACAACACTTCCATGGTATCAAGGTTAATGTTTTCCATGTTTCTCCCTATGTTTTCTGTCACTGTACTAAAATGAGAATTAAAAATTTCATACACTTTGCTTTGATCAGCCAAGACTCTGTTATTATCACACAAAATAATAGCATTGTCTCCTTTGACCGCTTTTTTTTTTATAACAATGGTTTGATAAATGGGCCAAAAATCTTTACATTGTGGGCCATCACTAATTTATATTATTTACTAAATGTCTCTGTTTCCTGTAACATTTCCAGTTTTTTGAAGTTTTAAAATTACGATATTTGTTAAAACACATACGTTTTCTATAAAAAGCACGCCTGAGATACCATTCATATAAGGCAACTTGCTGGGTCTATTACGCCTTTCTTTAATAGGAGCATGCTCATCTATGATACAATGTATCTACTCATGAAAAACATGGCATACAGAAAATAAAATTTACCGACATCATCATTAAACTTTCCTTCGTTATTTAAAACTGCGATATTTACAACTAATTTTATCAAACCTTGGAGAATTTCCTCTTATGACGACACTGATCATGATAATGAGAGGTGCGTGTTAAATTTTTTTTCTTGTTTCGAATGAAGTAATAAGATGATATAAAGGAAGGAAGGACTTATATTATATAACAAGTCCATTGTGATATTATATAACAAGTCCATTGTGATAGGAATTTATTTTGATCCATCCTTTGTGTTAAGACATATACTAAGACTAAGTAGGGAATAAAAGTTAAATATTCTTAGCTTTTCGCACAAAGAAAAATATATTATACGCAATGCGTGTGTATTGATTTAATAATAATTTGAAAAACTCTATTCTCGGTATAAGTAATGTCACGATCGAAATATTCATGTATCGTTTAGAGTGACTTCCCTTTATATTTTGCCACACCAAGCCAACTAGATGGCGCTTTACCGGAAGCTGGAGATTGATTATTGTCACTATGGTGATATAATGTACATGGCTTCCTGTACAGTATAATATTTTCTATAAACAATCAGTATAACAGGAGGTCATTTAACGCCATAGAAAACCAGACATGGCAGCAGAGATTTTATCGATGAACCCCTTTGCCTACACAGCGACAGGAGAACTCGGAGAAAACAGAGACACGATGTTAAGCAATGAATTGCTGTTGAGAGTAAGTAAATTTTATTTGTACGGTCATGTCAGCCGACTAGATGTATTTGTCCATGGTTAATGAATTAATATCGTGTTATATACATTCCAAAGAGATAATTACCACGTTCTTATAAAGAATATATTGTATTAGTTGAATTGGGACTTCACCTTGAGATTTTATCCACATCAGCTGATTAATGGCACGCCTTGTTGCCAAGTATACATGTAGCACACTAGACCTACGATACAATACATTGTAGGCCTAATACGTTTGTCGAATTCTACTATATAATCTTGTTGATAGGCTGATTTTGGCAAAACATTGCTCGCTGAATGATATGGGTTCGATATTTTCATATTAGGCTAATTTCCGTTGACATTTTAATAGGGGAGTAACAAAGTTAATTACAGCATGACATTTTTGAAGCGCCATTTTGATGTTACTTTGGTAAATACTGTAAGCATATGAAGGAACGCAGTACCACACGAAATTTAGTTTTATTGTTCATTTTATTTATCTGTTTATTTTTCATAATATGCAGCTTTAAATTACATGAGGTCACTCGTGATATTTCTAAACTGATAAATGACATATTATAATCGTCTAGCCAGGTTTCCGAAATAGAAACGACCGCTGCCTTTGTGTTGGCTATAATTTGGAGTTGTGTAGTTTGTTTATTATTGAACGAGCATTGATGTGTATAAAATGAAGACTATCATAATAACTTAATGAAATTACATTTATAAGTTAACATGTATGTGTCCGAAGAAAATTTCTGTTTCCTGTGATTATCCCGATATATCTTTAGACTAACATTTAATGTTGAGACGACGCTGAATTATGCAGAAAAACATTTAATTCTCAACAGTGCACTGTTTTGTATAAATCCGGCTTTCATGTACATGTATTACTAGATTTAGTACTACTTCCTATCATATATTTTGAAACCTTTATATGTGTTTTGGCCATCACATGATATTTTCACAGGAGTCTGCAATGTAAGCATACTAACCACAGTGATATCTAAATATAACTTTATTTGTAATTGATATATGAATTGTGTGGTTGGAGTAGTACTTTATAAATCCCACTGTATGTACATATTTAATACCTTATGACAAAATATGACTCCACCACGTATACTATATATATATCATAAATTTTTATACTTTAATTTTTTTTAAAATACTGATTTACAGACACAACTAGGAAGACCCAAAAGAAGAGGATACAGCTCGGCTCCAGCAGAACACTTTGTATATGGTCGACCTCTAGAACCACGTCAGGGAGGTGCTGATGATGGTAAATTTCAACTTTGTCATGTCATTTGGCAATTTTAGGGGTATCCAATTCCAATAGCCCAATACTCAGTACAATTGTATCCCCCTCCCATGATTTTATTATAAGTTGGCTGAATAGAAAATCTCAAAATCTTTCAGCTGGCTTGTGGGTGAGAAAACAGAATTTGTATTATAACAAAAGCTGGCAATCATTTTACTACTGAAGATTCTTTTTACTTAACTTAAGCATATATATATATGTCCATCCATATTCGGACACAAGTGTCACCCTAGTTGGTATAAGGTGCTAGCTGCTTCCTACTTACTCAGCAGCGGAGAATTAATTTTTCTTCAGTGCATTCGGTAAGTTGTGACCTAGCTAGTTAGCCGAGGTTCCACAATTTTCAACTCATTGAGGATTAATTGAGGTATTGAATTTTTTTTAAATTGATGCCTTAAAGATATCCCAGGAACTTTCCTTACAATAGCTTTATCCTAAGAAATAATCTTGAGAAATATAAGGCATGAAGATCATGTTGATTTAATTTATCAATGTTTTTTCTGTAAGATAATGCTAGAGGTTTTTAATTTATTAACATTTTAAGATAATGCCGAATGATTTAGTTTCTTAACATTTTGAGGTTATGCTGGATGTTTTGATTACTTAATATTTTTCTACATGTATATGGATATTGCTGGAGGTTAATTTTTGTCTTGTGTATTAGTTCCAAGACCTGACCAAAATGTGTAACATTATTAACTGGTGGTATGATAGTATTGCCGTGATTAAGGCAGTTTTCTCCCTACTCCTTTTATATGAGTCATTCATAGAATATTGATAACAATTACCCCAGTAATAGATGTGATAAATGACAAGTTCTTACATATAATTTATAAAGAAAAATCTAGAGGTTTGCAAATCGCATACCTTATTAAATTAGTTAATTACTTAAAACAACTGATTCGGCAGAAAATGAAGAATTATTAAAATACTACTGTATTGATTAATAAAAAATACATTAATGATCATTAGTTTATTGTTTAAAATCAATTCAGACCATTATTAAACTAGCTACTATCCAACTTATCAGTCTGTACAGTGAGTACTTAATTATATATACAAAACTGTTCTAGTTTTATAATGAAAGTGTTTCAATGAAAATGATCTGCCATATATGGATAAAATTATGTTAAATGTTGTACTTTAGTAAACATCATAAAGCCCATAGTTAATTGTATTTACTTTTCTCAAGGTAGAGTTTGAAATATGATGCTGAGTCAAGAAGGTTATCAACATTAACAAATATACTACATTCTACAGGAAGAGTGTCAATAAAATTATTGTGAACCTGTGCCTTTTATTGACCTTGCTCTCCGTCGTTTAAATTATCTTATAGAATTTATGGTCTACCACTGTAAATAACCTCTCCTATTCAGCAGTTCAAGGAGTTGCATGACTACATGACATTTTGCTTTAATAAACTTCTTTAAATTGGTAATATATATAGACTATAGGCATTGCTACTACAGTTTCTTTCTTGTTTACAGCATATTTTCACTTTATACATGTAGGAGACATTTATCCAAATAAAATAAAATCAATAAATAATAGCATATTTGGCTAATGCATTTTGTATTTTGTTAATATATACAAATATTAAGTTGTTCCCCACCAAAATACATATTGTGTGATCAAATTGTTCCCCACCAAAATACATATTATGTGATCAAGTTGTTCCCCACCAAAATACAAATTGTGTGATCAAGTTGATCCCAACCGGAACAAAGTGTGACTGAAAGCATGCATGGGTTCACCTAGGTGAGGCGGTGTGTCATGTATTTTGACCTTTGACCTACATCAAATAAAAATTTTGTTCAGGCTTGATTTCCTGCACTTCTTGTCACTGGAACTTCTTACTTGGGTTATGGGGAAGAAGACAGCTATCTTTGCCAAAATCAGAGATTCATCTGTGAAGTATGGGAGAAATCTGTTTTCCAATTCTAGCACTACATGGATGGCCACCAATGAACCCTTTGGCAGCAACAACACTTCCCTTCTCCCGTAAAGAAAAGAAAACTGACAGAGATTTCATGGTATTAAACAAAGCTGCAGTGCAGGCTGGTCTTGTTACTGCCTCAGAAAACTACAAGTTCCGAGCAACTCACGATGTGAGGAGGAAGACAGCTGGTGATGAGAACACACGAAGCCGTACACGGAGGATACCTCCTACCATGGTGTTTGGCATCTCTACAAGGTAACTTACATATATACTAACTCATTCTGTGTTTTAGATACTACAAAGGCTATGCCTGATAAATAAGTATATTACTGTTTCCATTAAAGGTTGAAATAATATTTTTACAATTGTTGTATATTATTTACTATGATTTCATCTCTCTTTTTGCTTTTGTTTTTTGTTTTGAATTGGAGTGTATTAAATCATTATTGAAAAGTTTTAGGTGAACACAAATTATTTTAGGAATTATTTCTTTTCAGGCCTTCTACGCCAATCTTTGACCTCCTAGAACACAAATACCAAGATAAATGGTTGATGTCCCGTCGTCAAATGGAGCTCACAAAGAGACAAGAAGAATCCAAGGTAAAATATTTCCCCACTGAGTTCAATTATATCTAATATCATTTCAATCACTCAGGTTTCTACAATCACTTATGTTCAGAATTGAAACTGTTCATTTCAAGAATTGAACCTTTGACTAATGCTATATTTTTTTCATTCTCAGGAATTATATTAATATACAATAGTGTTAAGAGTGTACAATCTCACTGTAAATTACTATTTTTGTTTTGCCATCTTTACTTGGTTAGGAGGCGGGGCTTTTTCTCACTGGTTTAGGATGGGGCCTTTTTGTCTCATTTTGGGATGGAATTTGGTGAATTGGGAAAGATTTTTGCAGAGTAAACTGCAAAATTTGAGAATTTGGCTGTAAAATAAAATAATTCCAATTGATAATGGGGTCCATTAACAGCCCCAAAAAGCCCTCACAAAAAGCTCTGGGAGGCATGTGATTATGAATGGTCATGTATCTGAATCTTTTGAGCAATCCTCTTAGGTTCAGCCCAATGTTAATATTATTGACTTGTTATAATCAGCCTGTCTTAAAGATTTTCAAAAATGTGTAATTGATCATTCGAAATTTAAAGCTTCAATTTTACGGGGCTTTCGGTGTTATAAGAAGCTACAGATGCTTTTGTATTAGGTAATAATCTTTTTACAAATCACTCTCTTAAATTAGAAATGTAAGAAGAAAGATATTATTCATAAATAACTATATTTTTGTCATATCAAGTCGGTTTTATATATCTCTTATTTATTTTGTCGGTCATATTGTGAAGGTACCAGAGCTCATACAATATGTTGTCATAGAATTTTCCCCAAATCACCTTACATAATGGTGGCCTTTGATACACAGTGTATATTTTGTCCTATCTAGAGTGCATCCACTAGATCAGCAGGATTTTCCAGTACAGTGAGTTGGACCAAGTCGTATACTGTATAATAAAGTGCTATTGCTGCATTGTCACCACAGCTTGTACAACTTAAGACATTGGCATAGTGACAGCACCAAACCATTCTTAGTGATGTATTTGGCAAAACCATTGAAATTTTGGAAAATTATATTGGAAAAAAAAAAATCAAGATAAAACTTCATGGACAAAAATGAACATTCATGGTAGAATATTTTAGAAAGGTACTCCTATGTTTGATGAGGCCTAACATATCTACAGCCTGCATATTCAATAACTATCGATGTAATTGTTGAACATGCATTTTGTGGGTAAGGCTGGTGCACTGCACTGAAGGTGACATTGTTTGACGTGGTACAACACCCAAATATACAGTCTCCATGCACCTAATACTTCAACCTGCTCACACAATTCTTATGTGGTTGTGCATTTCATCTGAGTTTAAAATGCTTCCTTATCTTAATTTGAAGATCTTTTTTTCTATTCTCTTGGTAATGGATATTGTCTACAAACTATTTCCCTCGACTTTTGTTAGGATTTTATTAAGTAGAAATAATAAAATAGTGGGATTAACCTGAGAGCAACATTATCCTGGCGACGGCTGTAAAATAGTGGGATTAACCTGAGAGCAACATTATCCTGGCGACGGCTGTAAAATAGTGGGATTAACCTGAGAGCAACATTATCCTGGCGACGGCTCATCACAATATCCTCTAGTAATTCTTAGACTGATATTTTGTGTTATAACTGTATGTTACTAGTAGTAATAGGATAACATCTGAGTATAACAATATGTGTAAACAGCTCCAATAACGAAGTAAAAGAATTAGTCAATTAACAGTTTAACACTAAATATCTGTTAATCACAACACATTTAAATGGATTAAATAATTCAATAACAGATGGTTGAAAATATGAAGTTAATGTTTGAACCAAGACATTAACAAACATGGGTTTGATAACTCTAATAAGTATCAGCCAGTTCCAGACACATAGCCAGTAAGTAGTACAGACAAACAAAAATAATATATGCATGTATTTATAAATACCTAACATAGATCTAGTCAAAGGGCATAATCATATGAAATCACATGTTTCTATATGGAGACGTCTTAGTATATCTGTCATTCTTTCTTTTTTTTGTATATAAATGCATCAACTTTATTTTAATTTTGTTTAATGTATTTTGGATGGAAGTAGCTTTAGCATCATGATTTGGTTTTACTGTGTCATTTCTTTTAATTAGAAGTGCACCACTATACCATCAATATGTCTCAAACAAAGATATAGAGCCCATAAAATTGTATAGATAAGATATTCTAGATGTTAAAACTGTTAACCAAGCCAGCTAGGTACTTTTGGTGGAGGAATTCTACAAAGAACAACTGTCAATGTTTTACAACATGTTGTAAACATGCTGTTTTAAAAGTGTGCATCTTCTAAATGTCGTCTCCTGATGGCAGTTGTGATGGAGCGCAGAGCACTTAAGTGTATGATGTAGCAACTCATTGAGTGATTGATTTTTAGTTTTGTTTTAAGATACCTTGCTTAGAATAAAAACATATTTCTAAATTAGTTATATTTTTGTTGCTTCCTATATTTTCATTCAAAAATGTATTTTCTTTGTGTAAACCTCTGTAGCGAAAGGAACATTTCAAGATGTTAAAGGTAAACATAGGAATGGTACTCAATAGATTAGTATGATCCGAGCATGTTTATGGAATGTGCATGTATACCTCTAATATTTAGCAAAATGTGGGGCATTGTTATGTTGTCATATATGACAATCAGGAAGTGTATTGTACAGAAGATATTGTAATCACTATTGTGAGAGCTTTTGATTCTGCCTGTCTTACATTACATGCTGTAGTTGCTGTCATAGCCTGCTGTCCACTCTCTGATCTATAGGTAAACTGCTTATATATAAATCAGTGTTCATACATGGAATAAAACAATAATGATACCTTGAGTCAAGTGTACATGTAAGGTCTTTAATGCAAATTAAAACAATTTTTTTTTTACAAAATGCATGTCAATAAGATTGATAAGTAAAAACGATTCAAATAATTCATTAGAAAAACATAAATCCCTTGTTGCAGATTTAATTTGTTAAGAATGAGTATATTTTTTGTAGGATGATTTCTCTACAGGTAAAAATTGTTCATCACAACAAAGCTGCAACATTAATGCAGTACTTGATGATAAGGCAGTCTGTTTTTATTGCTTTCCTCTAACAGCAACACTGTTTTAGTTACATTAAGAATGTACCAAGTCAGTGTACATTTGTCTACATTATATAGTGATTTTAATTTTCTATTTGATATCATAACCTTATGAATCAGAAAGTAATATTATATATATATATATAACATATTTATAGCATATCATATTTTCCTCAAATTCATCATCTGGATTATTAGAAAAGCATCTTTCAGGACTTTTAATTAGCTATAGATAAGCTGTATTGAGAACAGGCTTATAGACCTGGTATAAAAGTATTGTGTTGTGGTATAACTTAGAAGTGGAAACATGAAACAGATCATGTCTTATCAAAATATGATTTTAACAATTACCTCATTAACGTATATTTTTGCATTGACTACGAAATTAATCAATTAAAATTAATATTCTATAAACAGACAATGAAAATAAAACTGCTTCAAAAACACTTAAACCATATATTGTTATGAAATGAGTGGTCCACATCAGTAAATTATTAATATCATTCATTCATTTAAAGTATTTTATAGTTTTGACACCACAGTAAAGCATCTCCTTACCGACCTTAACAACACCCAGTAATATGTATTGTCCTTGATCAATACTGCATGGTAATCACACATAATACATATTATCTGTGTGATGTACAGTATATGCATGTGTAGTACATCTGATCAGGCAAGGTATCATTGGAGACATCTACAGCAACACATACATGTAGAAGGTATTGCATGACCAAATAAATTAGTAATATATCAGTATGTCAACCAATTCCACAGGGGAGAAGATACATATAGACGAAATATCTAGAACTGTTGTAGTTACAACCACTCCATTTGACAAATGTTCTACATATTGAGTTATTTGAGCTGGATCAAAACAGATTGCTATGTTTTTTGAAGATTTCGGTGATATCAAAAGTTAAAAGTAAATAAAAAAGAAAATAAAAAAAAAAGATGGAGTCTCTAATTAAAGTTATCCCTAGTTGTAGTTGTATTCAGACGAGTATACGGCATCAGTCAGATGACGGTTTTGTTAAAAATATCCAATGGTTGCATGTAATAACTTAATGAGTTGACTTTATTGTTGTTGATGTAAATGATTATTAGGGAGAATTGAAGGATTTCATTCACATGTTGATCACCACTCGTCCATATTCTTTGTTTTATCCATTTTGTACAATTCTCAGACGATCAAAGCCATAGATGTAATTCTGAAGAAAAACAATTCAAAGGGACAGGTTTTTTTTTAAATATTTTTTAACTGTTAGATCCAAACCTGTCAGAGCTGCTTGCAGCCATACCCTACATATTGTTTACAATTCACTTTGTTTATCATTTATAATACTTTTATTCATCTCCTCTCACAATACCTAGCTTGAATTGATGCTCCTCTATTTATACTTTAATATGTGTAAACAGAAATAACTTAAACTTAATTTGTATTCCCATGCTTTCCATTTTCTTCAAATGAAGCTGAAGGTAACTACCACTTATAGTATAGAACATCTGTAATCAATGTTCAGTAGTCTAGACTTCATTTTTACTGTATACTAGTACCTATTTACCCTACTTATTTAATATTAGATATCTGTATAGTTCACTAGTATTATATGTTTTACACTGCCCTCCAAAATACCTTGGCACATTATTTTGATTTGTTGTTGATGTACACTAAAATCATAAGAATATTGAAACCGTTGCAAATACGTTATATATTAATGATGATTGTAATTACACCTTATTATGATCGATGTGGCATCTTGAGGATTGTAAAAGAAACCATTTATGAAAAACTATTGAAATGATAAATTCAAATATCTGATACAACGTCTATCTGGAAAGTGTGAGGGACTTATGGCAGGCAGTGTATGTGTACAGTATTTGAATTCTTAAAGATATATATATTGTAACAACAAAACACCGATTTAGGTCTAAACAGTTTTGTTTAATTACATAGTTTCGTTTTAAAAATATTTTCTTTGCAAGTTCGGTCATTTCATTTTTTGATAATAAAAGCTTTATAGTTAGGTAAACATTCCTCTAGTCGTTTTGTTACAGTTTATACTAGCGTGCTTCATACTTATTAAAATCTACTTTAGTATAATAGTTTAAGTATTACATTATGTAGTTTAGGAATATTATGGTATGATATCAAAACAATTAAGTTTTTATTGTGGTGAAGTGATTTAAATGCCGCCGGCGGCCAGTTTGTATGGTACTATTAAAAGTGATTTAGTTAAGTGCTGAATTACTTCATCGAACCACATTTACGCCTGGATAACTGTATTTAGAAAGTGATAGTTCAAATAAACTGATCGTACTATTTGTGGTCGGTAATTGACTACTTGGATAAGGTTTCAATAGCAGATTTAGCTGAATTATCGTAGTTACGATTTTATGCTATTTCCTGTTTGGCTTTAAACTTTTTTTTTCACTATTTCACATCTGAATTTATTATCTAATGTATTTGTTAAATGGAATGCTTACCACTTCACATTTTTCGAAAAGCTCCTTTAAAGTACACGGTAGCTGTACAATAGATTGTCAAAATACAGTAAATATATTTAAAGTGCATACATTATAAATCGAATTATTGATCAACACCTCAGATGAATCCTAAGCGCCGAGGTCTTTGTTACTTATAAACTTGTAGAATGAAATTCAATGTCTTACTGTTTACCACATTTTTCGTCTGCGGATTTTATTTAATTATCAGTATATTTTTTTCTTACGAAGTGAGAATTATTGCCTGAAGTTATTCTGTTAACTGCCATTCTATGAAATAGTGTCTCCCACATCAATTATATATGATAAAGTATACAATATGGCCTACCTGATCGTGTCCTCTGATGTTTAAATGGTATAAATGTGTGTCCATTTTGGATACCTTTGGGCTTTTTTTAAATGTTATAGGACGCAATGTGATTTTATCGGAATCTTTTAGTAGCTTTACATCGCGTTATCTCAAAGTAAAGTTCCGTATGTTCATATCAATATATTATGACAAAAGAATTTTTGAATCTTGAACACAATGCATATTAAAATGTTTGATTATTTGATAATGATTATCAGCATAAAAGGCATGTAATTGATTACATTTAAACAACTGACTGATTCTTTATTCTTTAATTTATTAGCAACGACGAAACCCTAACACAGTCTACGAGACACGGGCCTCTCTGCTGAGAACGTACCAAAACCCTGTTGACGAAGCACCACTTTGGCAGTTACCAAAGTTCAAGAAAAATGTAAGTGTAATTCCATTCTTAAAAGAACCTTGGCAAAAAAATAGGTGTCAACTGTGATTTATTTAAGCATAGAATTGCTTTCATGGCAGTTATAGGCTGATATTACCAACTGGGCAAAGGCAAATTTGATGACGTTTCATGTAAAATTTGTCTTTGTCCAGTTGGCATTTTTCCGCACCATTAATGCCCCACTTGGCAGTTTATGAGATGGTAATGTTTAACTACATTAGATAAGGTTATATAGTGAAGAAGTCGTAGAATGATAAATATAAATACAATTATGTATATTTATCACTCTATGACATTAAAATTATCACTATATAACCTTACCTACTGTAGTTTAGCATTTCTATTTCAGCCAGCACTTAATATTTATATTTGTGTAAATTCATTTTTGCCTCAAAACTATTCTTTCTGAAGGAGCATTGCAATTTCTTTTATTCAAACGTTTTTTTTTTTTTTACAGGCCAGAGCATCTCTACAAACATTCCGCTCAGAAGGTGTAAGAAAGCAAGGATATGAACATTTTGAATCTGACCAAATTTCCAGGAAAGGACAACTTGGTCACGGAGTATTTGAATCTGCAAAGAACTGATGATTATTATTCACATGTTTAAGTCCGTCCTATATTTGAAAAACAGTACATCCATCACATCTATCGATTTTATTAAGCACACCTTATAAGTAATTTTAATACATGACACAAGGATCATGTACCGAAAAGTATGCATGTTTATATATTTATATCGGAAGATAAAAGTGCACAAGCGATTACGAAATCCTTGGAAAACAGTATTTTACAGAAGATATTTTCTTGAAATGTGAAGACAACATAAGTTGACTCTAGTTATATTTAAATCCCTGCGATTTACTGTGAAATACCTCTTCTTTGATATAAACATGATATATTGTATATACAATTTTTTGTTGAATATTTAATTTATATCTGTTTGTTTTGTTTGCTGCTTATCCATACAAAGACTGGCTACGAAAAAGAAGAACATGTATTCACACAGTGTGGTTTCTCATTGATTGGAAAATATAATATTAAAATGCAAATGTGTTGCATGAATGTTTGAAAAAAATATTTCCGTTATTCAAGCTTAATGACATAAATTCAGTTTATGTTTGGTAGTGCACAGTTATTTCATGTATATGTTTTCTTTTTTCTCTCTTTCTTTTTACACTTACTTGGCATACAATTATAAATTGCTATGAAGGTCCGGGTAGTAGAACCCGAGGTGAAATAGTATTACCGTAATCATGTGATATATTATTGAAGTACAGAAGAATTCCTACCAAAGTTACATAAGTGCTAGTCGAATTGGAGATTTTAAAATTCTAATCAAATACACCAAGATTAATATTCACGATTTACGTGTTGATCCAGTTTATTTATCATATGTATAGTTCTTAGCGGAGTATATACTTATACATTAGGAAGTGATCATATAGAGAAAAATCAGTATTTCAATTGTTCTTAATCTTGCCTTTTTTAATAGAATAATGAACCGATTAGTGAATATTTCCCTTTTAATATCTGTCCTGTGATTAAAATTATATTTTGGTCATTATCTTTTAAAGAAAATTCTGTCCATTTTACAATTTTCATGAATTTTATAACGAAGTATGGAGTTTGAGCTTGTTTTACATATAAACCTTGAAGGAGTCATACAAGTGTATAGTGGAAGAGAAATGGCAGTTTGTTATATAGTTCACAATGATAGAATTCCAGAATCTAGAAATATAGCTTATTCATTACTGAACAAGAATCTCTCCCAAAATAGATTAGATATGATTATTTTCTTTAGGTCTTGTTGCCTAGAATTGTTGCTCGTTTTGTTTGCGTCTGTACATCATACAGCTTGTTGCTTGCACTTGTCTGTGATATCCCTTGCACAGTGTCATTGTGCATGTTAAAGCCACCGTTAAAATGCATCTGTGCATACATAATTATACAAAATTTGTCATATTTGAGTGAAATAAAAATACGTTTTACAGCTTGTTTAATTGTTTGTAGTTTGCTCCGAGGTGCCATTATACATCGTATTAAAAACATTAAGACAAAACATATATCACTGTATAGCCGATCGAAGCTACTTGATCATGTTCATGATTTATACTTGTATAGGCAGTAGTAAATGATATCTTATAAGTGTTCAATTTAATTCAACATTTTCTTCTGTGATTTGTCTGAACATACCATACGCATCCTAGATGGATCTTGGCGACCACCATTGAATAATCTATTTATATCGGTTTGAAGATCATGTTCATGATTTATACTTGTAAGTGTTCAATTTAATTTGTTATTTTCTTCTGTGGTTTGTCTGAACATGTGTGGTATCGTAGAGGGATCTTGGCGACCACCATTGAATAATCTATTTATATCGGTTTTACCATATGAAAGACTGATCATTTCTCTATTTCTAACTGCTCTCCTCCCCTCCTCATTATCATTTGATAAAAAGGATAATCTGTATATCGTGTCGAAGAAATATCTCGAAACTTTCAATTTTTTCATATATGCATTTTGAGAAAGATCCATACGGTATATAATGCGATAACAAGAATGGTTTAAGGATTGACGACGGACGCTCAAGCTGATTCGAACAAAAAAACAAGCGTTATAACATAGTGATACTGGATTTTGTGCATAAAGTTTTTTAACAGAACGTTTGGTTGTCATGGTACATATTTCGAGTATTGACACAAAGCTCATCAGTATTCAAACTTGGTCTGGTAGTATCACTTATCGCACCTATAATTTGAACACAACTGTTTTTGGAAACATTACATGCTTCCCATTGTTTAAAAAAATGAGATATTGTCCAATTAGGTTTAAAAAATGAGACATTGTCCAATTAGGTTTAAAAAATGAGATATTGTCAAATTAAGTTTTAAAATGAGATATTGTCCAGTTAGGTTTAAAAATGAGATATTCTCAAATTAAGTTTAAAAAATGAGATATTGTCTTATTAAGCTGAATATTATTAGTTTATGGAATTTGAGAGATGACAAAGACAATGGCACTCCTTTCCAAAACATTGATTGTCAAATCATTTGGTTGCACTGGTAGCAAATAAAAACCCTTTTGCTGGAATCGGATTACTCCTTTTGTGAACAAATTAAAATGGAACTACACAGCCATATTAGGAACCGTATTGCTCCTGTGGTTATCAGGTCACTAAATACGTTTTATATATAAAGGCCGATAACTCCTGCAGTCCTTAGACCAATCTTGTTTAATTTTGCCCCGCCCTTCGTTTCCATGAACATTTCTGGATTTTAATAACATAACTATTCATTTGTCTGCACTATCAATTGTTAATATAATATGATATACATGTACCCATGAACTTTGTACTCTTCGGCATTAAATGAATGCTAATGTATTTAAGCATTGATGTCATTGCATCAAAAAAATTGTTTCCAAACTGTATCAGAGACCTATATACATGTACTAGTATATAGGTCTCTGGCTGTATGAATCCGCGATTCTTACAAAAGTTTGCAAACAATTTTTTGTTCATACTCATATGAAACTGAAAAATAATTGACATCAACGCTTATATTTAATTTTTGAAATTGATTTTTAAAATTAAAACATGTTTTATGTACAATTGAACTGATCTTATAAGGGATTCTTTTTCACAAATCAATAAGCAATGTCAATGGCAGTTTTGTGATGTCACATATTTCGCACCATTTTCGGATTTTTTTTTCATAGAGGTATGAACAAAAAATCTCAACCAATCAGAAAGCCGTATTAAGCTTACACACACTGGACACTTATTATATACATTTATAAATATTGCAAATGGCCGAGAGATAGCATAGCTATATTGTCTTGCTGTTTTCTCTAGGGACAGAAAATACCATACATAATGGTCAAACAGTCTACCAAAGATATCGTCACATATATATACCGATGAAATCATTATCAAATGTCGATAGTTTTCAAATTAGATCGATCTCTGGTTCACCGGGAGGATTATTACGTTAACATGCACGCACACACATCAAGTTTCGATTGGTCAAGGGCTCAGCCCAGACCCTGCAACACCAAGGTTATCCCCACTGTAGAGTTAATCCCTGTAAGTTTATGATGCCATCATGGAAAGTTTCTAAATAGGTGAAATCAATTTTGTTTTGATTGAGAAGAATTCAGTTTTAGAATTATTATCCCCTCGCGACGAAAGTCGGGGAGGGGATATAGCGTTCCGTTCGTACGTACGTACTTATGTTCACTTTTTGTCAGCGCTCTTGCGACTTCATTTTTGAACGGATTCTGACCAAACTTCATATATGGGTCCAGCATGGGAATACCTCGAACGAGTTCGTGTTTCAGGGTGCCAAGGTCAAGGTCAAGGTCACTGTTACTATTTATAGAAAATCTTTGTCAGCGCTCTTGCGACTTCATTTCTGAACGGATCCTGACCAAACTTCATATATGGGTCCAGCATGGGAATACCTCGAACGAGTTCGTGTTTCAGGGTGCCAAGGTCAAGGTCAAGGTCACTTACTATTTATAGAAAATCTTTGTCAGCGCTCTTGCGACTTCATTTCTGAACGGATCCTGACCAAACTTCATATATGGGTCCAGCATGGGAATACCTCGAACGAGTTCGTGTTTCAGGGTGCCAAGGTCAAGGTCAAGGTCACTGTTACTATTTATAGAAATTCTTTGTCAGCACTCTTGCAACTGTATTTCTGAACGGATCCTGACCAAACTTCATATATGGGTCCAGCATGGGAATACCTGGAACGAGTTCGTGTTTCAGGATGCCAAGGTCAAGGTCAAGGTCAGCGTTACTATTTATAGAAAATCTTTGTCAGCGCTCTTGCGACTTCATTTTTGAACGGATCCTGACCAAACTTCATATATGGGTTCAGCATGGGAATACCTCGAACGAGTTTGTGTTTCAGGGTGCCAAGGTCAAGGTCAAGGTCACCATTACTATTTATAGAAAATCTTTGTCAGCACTCTTACAACTTCATTTCTGAACGAATCCTGACCAAACTTCATATATGGGTCCAGCATGGGAATACCTTGAACGAGTTCATGTTTCAGGGTGCCAAGGTCAAGGTCAAGGTCAGCGTTACTATTTATAGAAAATCTTTGTCAGCGCTCTTGCGACTTCATTTTTGAACGGATCCTGACAAAACTTCATATATTGGTCCAGCATGGGAATACCTCGAACGAGTTCGTGTTTCAGGGTGCCAAGGTCAAGGTTAAGGTCATGTCTATTGCAGTTCAGTGCAAATGACAACTGATGTTATTTCAATGTCCTGCAATAACCCCACCCCCCATTTTGCGTCAGAGTTCATGTGTTAGCACGCGAGGGGATTTGTATCATTTGCGATGCCTTGTTTTAAAAGGGACATGGGATGTCCCTTTTAAAATCTGCCGAGTGGATATGAAGCTTACGTTTCTGTGTGATATGAAGCTTAAGTTTCTGTATTTCACTCGTTAAAAAACAGTACCCGGTCGATTCTTACTTTGATAACGTGACGTAGCCTGACCTTGGTTCACATTGCTGAGTTGATTACGCAGACTTTCTTCGTACATTTATCAATCGTCATGGCGTTTGTTAAGTGTTCTCTCGTTTTTACTAATACCCCGAAAGAATCGTTAAAATATCTACTTGCTTTCAATCAACATCTGAAGTCTTGCGAATACTTTGGTTCTAAGAACCATCCAATGTCCAGGAAGTATCCTATCAATGAAAGCGTGGGTGTTAATGTGCCGTCTGTATGTCAATGTTTTGTCGCCATGTGTTAAGTCCATCACAATCATACACGATACACAAAGTATGACAGCAATTACTACCTCACTTCAACCGACGATTTCTGCATCAAAAATCGGTTGCATTTTGTACAAAACTAGAACTTTCCATATTCATGCATTGTTAATATAACTTTCACGAGATGTCTGCGACTAATTACCAATTTTCTTCGGCGCTGACCACTGACCTTTAGCCAGAGACGTATATATCAGAGTGATATATATATACAGTTTTTATTTTCGGAATGCAACCGACAGTACTTTAATCCACCCGTATAGTCCATAGCGATAGGGGTAATGTTTTCAACCGCCATAACCTCACTCACATACACAGCCGCGGCCTTATTGTTCAAATGGCCTGCAGAAATGACCTGCTGATCCGAAGTACATACACAATTTTGGAGGCAAATGATACAACAATAATACAGACATGGTGTCAGTGCCAGAGGAAACTCGGGCTAACCGTGATCCTGTGAAGACCCGTCCATATATGGTACCGTGTACCTGTGTAGACCTGTCCATGCATGGTACCGTGTACCTGTGTAGACCTGTCCATACATTTTACCGTGTACCTGTGTAGACCCGTCCATACATGTTACTGTATACCTGTGTAGACCTGTCCTTACATGTTACTGTGTAGACCCGTCCATACATGTTACAGTGTACCTGTGTAGACCCGTCCATACATGTTACTGTGTACCTGTGAAGACCCGTCCATACATGTTACAGTGTACCTGTGTAGACCCGTCCATACATGTTACTGTGCACCTGTGAAGATCTGTCCATACATGATACAGTGTACCTGTGAAGATCTGTCCATACATGTTACAGTGTACCTGTGTAGACCCGTCCATACATGTTACTGTGCACCTGTGAAGATATGTCCATACATGTTACAGTGTACCTGTGAAGATCTGTCCATACATGTTAGTGTACCTGTGAAGATCTGTCCATACATGTTACAGTGTACCTGTGAAGACCTGTCCATATAATGGTACCGTGTACCTGTGTAGACCCGTTCATATATGGTACCGTGTAACCATGCCTGTGATCAATGGACACAAGTTACATATATATGTCACGAACAAAAATACATTGGAAAATTTACCACATATTTTATTAACTTAAGGTTTTTACATTCTTTCATACACAATATACAGTGTTAAATTTCGCACTCGCGAGTCATTCACACCAAACTGGACAATAATGAATCTTCAATGTTTCAATGTGTGTACACCTGCTTATACTTTTCTTCAATACAACCAATTGTGAGTGAATATGTAGGTCGCCATCAAAATGGTACCAAAATTTTCTACTAAATTTCTCCATATATCATACACAATTTTACAAGTTTGTATCAAATGCATTTAAATTTAAACTCTCATCTCACATCTGTTGTATCTTTCATTGACAAAGACATTAATAGCAAAAATTAAACTCATGATTTCCCACTGGCATTCTATAACACAAAGTCACTTATTTTCTAGTGACATGTAAATGTACATCAGCTGCTGGAGTAGTCTCCCTTCATTTACTCTTAATGTTCTGTTACTTGACCATTAAATTGTGATCATCCTGTCATCTGTGTCCGTTATCCAAGTCCGTGATCTGCTGTCGGTTAACCATATAGCTTGCACATCTTTCACTGGTAATACAGTTCAAGATTCATGCCATCTTTTATTTCATCTGATGAAATGGTCAAGGATATGTTAACTAATTGAAAGGACATTTTGATAGATAATAGCATATATTTAATCATACAAAGTTCATGTTGATGATGTTAAGTATATAACATCAAATATACAAGATTTTATTAACCACATAATCGGTCTGCTACCTAGTGGTGGCTTCTATGTAATACCTGTATTTACTGCGTATGTTACTAGTGTAATATACCCAGCAGTGTTTCTCAACGGCTGTGTACAATGTGCCAGGAAGAAATCAATAGTCATAATACATAATAGTTTTTTTTTAAATGTTTTTTTTTAACCTGATTTAAGAGAAAAAGGTTTTGGTTTTTGAATTTTTACCCCAATAAAAGAAATACCCTATTAATTAAGCATTACCCGATTAAGTGGAAGGTACTGTACATCTAGTATTTTTTGTAAGTGTGGTACAATAATACAGAAAATGATGTCACATCATGCACTTGTAAATGGTGCCACAAAATGGCTCCTTCCTTTTTATTCTGTTCTCCATATTTTGCTTAAATGTCAAAGTTTAAGTTTTCTGATTGATAAGATAAACAGCATAATCTTAGATTTGTTTTTAAAACTCATCTTCTAAGATTTGATCATTGCTTACAGGGGCTAAAAATATAACAAGAGGCCCATGAGCCTCGAGTCACCCGAGTTTTGAATTCTTTAAGTTAATTTAATTGATCCATGTGACCTTCAATATGGGTCAAGGTCATTCCTTTTCATAAAAATTTTGTCATCCCAGGAACCTACTAGCCAAATATCTTGATTCTGGGAGTTTTTGTCATCAAGAGAAAGCTGTCGTAAGGAAAAGTTGACACTACTTTCTTGTTTTAGTCACTGATTGATGTGTTTAATCTGATACATGTAGTTCATCAGAAGAAGTTTTGAGAAAGGATACAATCTCCTACAGTCACATGATCTTTAAAGATGGTATACCTGTAAAATATGAAAACAAATATGAAATTGACCATAAAATATAAAAAATATATATTTAAATATAAATTTAAAAATACAACTGAGAAGATACTTGGCTAATTTTCAATTGAGAATGGGTATTATTACCAGACAAAAAACATTTTATGCAAAATCTGGTATGATAGAAGAGTGAAAATGTGATAGAAAATATAAACTTATTTGTTTTACAATAATTGTGAAGCAAGTTATATCAACTGGTATATTACCGGGTAATCAGACTAGTAATGACTTGATGGCTTGGACGAAAGCACATATGCAAGCAGCCTTAATGTGGGATGACACCGCAGTAACTGGGAAAACATGTTATTGGGCAGGTGCCCTATAACTTCTCTGTTCACGTCGACCAATTGTGGAATCCAACTCTGGCCACCTATCGGTGAAATAAAAGTGTGGTACCACTACCACCTGACCTCCCTATGAAAACATAATGACAATAGGATATTCCTTTACACCTTTGTCACAAGGGGCATTCTTTATTTGGAGTATAATATTCTGCTTGGAATAAAAGCTAGATCCCATTAGTATATAGATTGTCCATGAACATCACTCACCATTTCTTTAGCACAATTTTTTCTGGCCTTGTTCCTGTTTGGGCAGCTATTAACTTCTTGAGATCTCCAATTTTATCATCATCACTTCCCATGGTCAAGGATGTTTTTTTTTAATGGACAAACAACAAAATTTAATTTTCAACATTTCCAAAAAAGTTCATAAAGGTTTCTCTCTTATTATTTGTGCCTCATACACTCTATAAATGGCATTATGCATAATTGGAATAAGCTTAAGGAGTACAATCATTCAAGTGTAGAAAAACTGTATTATTAATGTTCAATATTGCAGGCTAGGGGTTGACATTAACTTTTGAAACAAGCATTCTGTGAGTATTGCTAAACCAATGCATGTCCCCTACCGGTGCCCCCAAGTTAAAACTTTAGCAAAATTTGAGTAAAAAAGTTTAGCCACAACTGAAACATGATCATTTTATGAAAATAAGTTCATTCCAATCAATGTGTAAATTCAACTCTATTGGGGTGAATAAATAATGTTTCCTGCCCATAAAAGATATTCAGGTATTCTTTTGGTATGTCTACTGTACAGAGTAAAAGAATCTAAAGTGAATTTAAATTGAAATGTGTAATAACAGCCTTGGATTGAAATATAAACATAATTCTGCATAGCACAGCATAGTAGTACACTGATTTTATTCCAAAAGAATCTCACATCAGTGAAGCATTCAATACAGAGAGAAAACAGTTAAGTCCATATTATGGAAAAAAATTCAAAAAAAAAAAAAATTTTTTTCATTTTCAACTGTTCAAAAGTAATGCCACACACCCAAAGAACCTCTATGCAAAGAATCAGCATCCTAATACCATTAGTAAGTGAATGGTGTGCCACTATAAAACTTTAACCAAAACTTTAACCTGAAGAATACAGAGAAAAAAGTTAAATTCATAATATGGCAAAAATTTCAAAAAATGAAAATAATTTTTTCACTTTTAACCATACAAAAGTAATGCCACACACCCAAAGAACCTCTATGCAAAGAATCAGCATCCTAATACCATTATTAAGTGAATGGTGTGCCTTATAAAACTTTAACCAAAACTTTAACCGGACGGACGGACTGACAGACGGACGCAGGCAAAACCTATTGCAATGACAACTATATATATATATACTACTGATATTTATTGGTGTTTTGACTAAGTAAAATGAATAAAATATACTTATATACTATAGCATTATACAATAAGTGAACTTGAATGAATTATAATTATGTTATCATTGACTCCGTCTTTTATTAAGATATTTTAATGTTTAAGCTTTATTTTATTTTCCACATATTCAGTTCCGAATGAGATAGTATTGGTCAATTCCATGATTTGATCCAGTCAAAAATCTAAAAGGCCTCAGATCTCAAAATCGTTTACCATAAAGTAAAATGAAATGTTGTCAATGTTGATTTTAGAATACAAATGAACAACAAGAAGACAATATTTGTTACTTTCCATGTCTCGACAGACAAGTGTTTTGATACTTTCACTTGTCTGACTGCAATTTAATTAGTCTGGTACCAGACAATAACAACTTAAACAAACCTTAATGTTGATCCCTGTTTTGAATATGATCCGTTATTAGTGTTTGCTATCAATTATTAACGTTTATTATCATGATCATATGTTTGATTTTAATAATTAACACCCTTTTAGCATACATAATAAGTCTAAAATTTCCACAAGTTGATATCAGATCAGGTGAATTACACCCCTTGGAAGTGATATCACAAACCCTCCTTAATATGGGTTATAATTAGCATTTAGATATTCTATCAGCAAATTAAGGTCATTTACCCATATCATGCATGGTGCCTACTTAAATTGGGAATAATAGAAACTGTTCTATATCTATTGCTATTTCACGAAAATGTCGTGTTGCGGACACATCAAAATGATATTTCCTGATCCCAGTTTATTTAACCGAGACTGAAACATAGCTGTGTGAATTCATTTCATTCTTGAGCATCATGCAGGAACATGAACTACCATAACTATATATAGTGGCTTTGGTATGCATGCGCAACTGCCTGGGACAAAACCCAGTCTTCCTTTGATGGACAAGCCCTCACGATCAACTCCAAGACCAAAAGTGATACATTTTACTAGTTCTGACAATGATCATGTCTTTGCATGAACTCATCATAAAGGATACTTGCATTTAACCCGCACCTTCTTCCCGAGCCGATCATTACACGTGATTTCAAGCATGTTGTCGTAGACTTCTGAAATACAACATATTGTTTACATTTAGATATAGTTATATTCATTATCAAGAATTTCATTTTGAATCAACGAATGATAGTACACACAATGGTTTGGTTGAATATCTGATACAACTCATGATCAGTGTGTATGAAATGTACTGTGAAGTAATTAATTAATATCAAAGTCTACCAAATATTGTCCAGGACATTTTCTCATTGTTTTTGGGATGGGGTCTTTTAGCCTCATTTTTGGACCAAAATGGTGAATTGGTAGACTTGAGTAAACTGCAAATTTTGGTAATTTGATCGAATATGAAATAATTTCAATCTGAATCAGGAATGAGGCCCATTAATATAACCTACATATATAATTAGCAATATGGCATTGAGTCATGTGTAAAAAATTTTGACCAGTGTAAAGCGAAGGCTATACAGACAGAATAGAGCATCGATTTGGGACTAAATGGGTGTTTAGGGGTAAATAAATTATAATATCTCATTAATCCATATATGTTAGGAAGGTGTTATGTCACCCCCGATTTTATTTTGTTTGCACTAAAATCTTAGCGGCACCCAGTATCTGAGAATTCCACGTTTTCATGTAGTATACTGTAGTAGTGCACTCTGGCCTACACCAGACATGCATATGATTCAATATATTTTAATATTAGACATTACGAATGTAGGATATAAGCCTATATAGATATATCAATATCTGTTGTCTTTTTTTTTTTTTTTTAGCATCTCTATTATTTACTATTAAATCTATTATTCATTTTTTACTTAATTATTTATTTATTTATTTATATATATATTTATTATTGACCTTTTCTCTTCTCTGTTATACTTTCTCTTCAATAAATTATCTTCTCTATTATAAGCAAAACTTTCCTCTCAACTATGATCTTTCTTTTCCTCCATTAATTGATAATAAGCATTCCATTTTACTATATCGTTAATTAATTACAAATATAACTATACCAATAAAAATATTTATAATATTTATAACGGAAGTACGGAAAGGACCTGTATAGGCTTAGCCTGTTGTCCAATCCACTTTATATCTAAAATCTATCTCTATTATGAAATATTGTATGTAAATTAATTCAAATGCTTGATTGAATAAAATATTTTGAAATGAAATCTGTACACAAAAACAAAATTTGCATTATAACATACTTCCTGTGTCAAATGAACAGCATTTAAACTAAAATCTTAAAGTTCTACTACCACGTTTATAGACCTCATCTAGAGCAATTAATTTCAAACATTATAACATTGGTTGAATCTATTACATCCTGAGGAAGACTGTTCCAAAGATCAACTACACGGACCATACATGCCATATTTTTGGGAGACCAATAAGGGAGATTGAGGATTATTTTAAGGGAGTTTTGCCTAAAATAAGGGAGATTTGTGCGCGACATGAATATCAACAGTTTTACTCAATTTTAAGCCAATAAACTAATTTTTAAAGTGATAAAGAATATTTATCTTTATTTTGGATATTAATCATATTGTATATGCAAAAAACAAAAAGTTGTATAAGGTAAAAAAATGCAATAAGTATATATTCAGATTCTGGTGCTTTGAAATTATTTTTTAATTTTTTTTTATGTAACACAAAAAGTTTCACAGCTTTATGCATATTACATAACAGTATTTGAAAAGGGTTTATAATAATTACATAGCTAAAGATTAAGATAAGCAAGGTAATCATTTATCAGTTTGGATTTTCTGAAAATTAGAAAGCTTGATCCACTCTGAGGGAGCACACCAGCTGTAAAAATCACCATGAAATGTCCTGTGGGATCTCTTATGTTGGACCATTTAGACATAAAAATATTCCAAGTGTGCAAGTATATACATGTACATGTACATGAAGTCATGAGAACTGAAGATGTTCATGTTATGAGACTGCAGTAAATCTTATCACGATCATTCTAGATTTTGTATATTGTCTCTGTCATGGACGGTACAGTCATTGTAAACATCATGATTGACCACTACGACCAACAGATGTGCTAATTTTGATATATAGTTTTCTAAAAGAAAATATCGGATTTCATCTTGCTATCACTGATCAACGACACACATGTTAAATGAAAAACACGCGTGATTTTGGTGATTTTGCGTCTGACTCTAGACTCTGTATCAATTACCATCGTCAAGGTATGGTCCTAAAAGAAAACAAACAATAATTCAAGTCTGTTAGCAAAGGGGGTTTAAGTTGTAAGCGACTTGCCTTTATTTCATGGTGATAGATATTCTAGCGCAAACATTACACTAGCCAGAGCTCCGTGTGAAAGCCGTGTCCAACAGGCGCCATTTTGATTCAGTGATCACGTGAACAGATGGATCACGTGATCGCTAAATTTAGTCAAATCTCGCGAGAAAAACTACTCAATTGTAAACAAAAATGGCGTCGGCAAAAATACCTGAGGGAATTACAAAATACGGGAATTTGGGCTCTCCTCCCGGGAGGAAATATATGACTTGAAAATAAGGGAGATTTTGTCTCACGCCGGGAGGTATGGCATGTATGACGGACAGTAAATATTTTTTTCCGTATAACAAGCTAGGTTGCCTAAAGGCTTTTTTTAAAGAGTTTGTGTGAATGGTGTCAGGGCCAGAAGAACTCGGGCTACACCAAACGTCGGAGAATTCCATGTTTTCATATAGCAATATAATGGGATGCTTCATTTTAAAAGTTCATACAATTGAAAATCCACATAGTCACCTTCAATTAAGCATTGAACTGTTACGAAATGGTAGTATACAGTCGATATGAATACAATTTGGGCGACAGATAAATGGCGACATGAAATATTTATTTGTCACCCAAATTGTATTCATATCGACTGTATACTACCATTTGGTAACAGTTCAATGCTTATATTTATATTCATAATTTTATTTTATTTACTGTAGCTTAAGACGCGTTTAAATTTGCCGCTTCTCCTATCACTGACGTCATCAAGTTCAAATACCGGAACAGCCGAAATTTCCAGAAGGAATAATATAGTCCCTCATATCGTTAAAAATAGCAATCACATGAAATGTTTTTTGCACAATTTGGCTTTATATTATATTTTATAAACGTTTGTAGATATCTTCAAATTGTTCACAATTGCATAATTTCTGATTGTTTAAAAATAAAGCCGTTTTTCGGCGCATGATATACGGTTAACATTTAGAAGTGATGCGGCGTTGAATGGGTACTGCACAGGACAGACTCGATTCCTCGGAAACACTTATGTTTCTATCGACTGGATTTACGTTATTTTCAGAGGAATATCATCTCTTAAATTCTAAATGAACGTCGTCTTGACAGTAGGTGAAAACGATTCCAAGGATATTTCATTAGAAACAGAATCCAGTCTAACCGGTCACATCAGTGTCGCTAACTTAGCAGACGATGTTCAACTTCACAGGGGCTCGATTTTGGAGTAAGGTAGGCCTTTGACATCAGTGAATAACCACATAACTATAATTCAGTATGCATACACAACCAGAAACCATGTCGATACTGTCGATTTTTGGCAACATTTTTTATTTTAATTGCTGGACTTTAAATGTTGTCGTGTCTAGCATTTCTGACAATTCGACAACGAGCCCCTGTGTGACGACAGTGACAATTTGATCACTTCCTATAGATCAGGAATAGAGCTTATAATAATTTTGTGTCGAGTCCGTCGACTTCATTTTTTCTATTATTAAATTTTACTCTCATAACTTGCGTTGCTTTTTTTGTGGTGGTTTACGTAGATAAATGCTAGCATTCGAAATCTCTCCTGGCCGAATGTAACTGGGGACCATTGTTTTGACCAGCAACACCTGGGGCTGTATCCCTACTCTGACCGAATCACTGTAAATTGTAGTATACACTCTGATGAATACAATTTGGTTTACTAACGTCATATAGGCAAATGCAACACAGAATGTAAATATATCATAATTAAGGCCACTACGTAGATTGTATTTGTTTTGTTATTGTCGCGGCACGAATGAACCGCAAATATTTTTAATTATTTTTATCAATAGAAACGAGCTGTCGTGATACAGAAGCACTGGAGTATTACTGGCTTATGGGATACATCAGAAATCACTACTTATATCACTAACCGTTGATTTTGTTTATAAGATCACAAACATTGCAAACTCACCGCTTTCTTTATCGAGATGTTGTCAAAACGTGGTCTTTGCGTGAAATCAAAAACAACAAATATGGCTGTCACATACAGAGCTAGATGTATTTTTCTAACTATTAGTTTCGTACAATTATTTATCCGAGGGCGTACTTGATTTTGGCATGCCGAATTCAATACTATGTATGAGTTACTATGTATGAGTTGCTTTAAAGATGTATTCGCGTATACTTAGTAATTCCGATATAACGTGGATTGCCTGATCTACTGTATATTAATGTACACTTTGACACTGACATGATTTAGCCACAGGGATTTGAGAATTTGTTACATATATTTCAACTATTTCACACCACTTGGGGTGCGGTATTGCGGGATATGGGTTGTCGGCAATATGTGACCAACACGGGACGCAAAATTTCTTTTTCTTAACGTATCTAATGACCTAGATCTGCATACGGGCATTTTCTTCAAATATATCCGTATTATATTTTACATGTTTATAAAAATCAGCATGCATCTATTGTGAAAAGGAAAATAGGTCGGACCAGACTCCAGAGACGTATATACAGAGACGTACATGTATATATACCTGATATACAAGTTTCTGGTCGGACCAGCATTGAAACCTGTGAGCCCCTTTTACCTCTTTCTGCACTGTACTTTTGCTAATTCCCATTTGACAGATTATCTATAGCCTTCTATTTGAGAGGTAATTTATGATAAGTTTGACAGCGTAATCTACAACACCATATGCCCTCAATTTATCGCAATGCAGTCCTGGCAAGACACAGTCGAATGCCCTGGTCAGATCCATTAAACTGGTTCAGTCATATTGGTTATTATCCAGAGCCGATCGCTACCCCTCTACGAGTGCTGACAGCTTTAACTTGGACAACTTTAACCTAGCCGATAAACGGATAGAAACAAACCCTCAAGCTGTTCCACTTTGGAAGAGGATACTGACTGGACGATGTTTTGTATAGGCGTGACCCTTTCTACTTTTAGTTGGTATCGAACATTTCCACCTTACAATATATGGAATTTTACTTTTGGTCATATGT